>NC_081568.1:151932078-152114278 GCF_022355385.1 Mustela nigripes | reverse complement strand
GCGCTTGCCGGGAGCCGGCCCCTCCCCCCGGGGTCTATCTTCCCGTCGCTTTGGATTCACTTCTCCGCCGGTCCTACCTTTCAGAAAGTGGTTGTTTTTCTGTTTCCAGAATTGCTGTTCTTCTTCTCTTCGATCTGCCGATGGAATTTCAGGTGTTTTCAATCTTTAGATAAGCTCTCTAGCTGATCTCCGGCTAGCTGAAGTAGTCTCGGCCTGCTACTTCTCCGCCATCTTGACTCCTCCTAGACTCCTCTATGATTTTGATAGATTACTGCCTCACATGGAGGTCTTTTATCCATTTTGAGTTTATCTTTGTGTATGGTATAAGAGAATGGTCGGGTTTCATTCTTCTATACATAGCTGTCCAATTTTCCCAGCACCATTTATTGAAGAGACTTTCTCTTTTCCATTGGACATTCTTTCCTGCTTTGTCAGAGATTAGTTGACCATAGAGTTGAGGATCTGTATCTGGGCTCTCTGTTCCATCCATTGGTCTATGTTTCATGTGTCTGTGTTTCCTTGCCAGTACCATGTTGTCTTGGTGATCACAGCTTTGTAGTAAAGCTTGAAATCAGCTGACATGATCCCCCCCAGCTTTGTTTTTCTTTTTTCAACATTTCCTTGGTGATTCAGAGTCTTTTCTGGTTCCATACTGATTTTAGGATTCTTTGTTCCAGCACTTTGAAAAATGCTGGTGGAATTTGGATCGGGATGGCATTGAAAGTATAGATTGCTCAGGCAGTATAGACATTTTGATGATGTTTATTCTTTCGATCCATGAGCATGGAATGGTCTTCCATCTTTTTGTGTCTTCTTCAGTTTCTTTCATGAATGTTCTATATTTCCTCAAGTATAGACCCTTTACCTCTTTAGTGAGATTTGAAGTGATATGATATATTGACTCAGAGTAAAAACCGATATATTCAAATGTGTATTGCAATCCCTATCACCAATGAGGAGAGGTGGAGATAAAAAAGAATAATGAAAAAAAATGAACCCCTAAAAAGGAGAATATGTTCAACAAAGTAGAAAAAAATCCAAGAAGAAAAAATAACAAATTAGCAATAAGTAATTAAACCCAGGGACATGAGAATCACATTAAATATAAATGAAACAAACATTCCAATTAAAACATAGAAATTATCAGACTGAATTAGAAAGGCCCTTATTGCTGAAAATATTATTTAAATATTATTTAAACACAAAGGCACAGACTGGTGGGGATTAAGCGTGGAGTCGGTGTGGCCCGCAGTGTGTGGCTGCAGGCATGGGACTCCTGAATTACCTGTGCCGGTCATGGAGTCCTGACAGGTGCACCCACGGCACTCGGGTGAGAGGGTGGGCACAGGCCTTATTGCCTCTGCAAGCCACTAAGCCATATTAATTGGGGCAGAATGGAGAACTGAGCAATTCTGCGTTCCGCAGGAGGAGTGTCCGTCAGGTGGGGATTTGCTCCCAGGTGTGAGGCTTGCACTGGCCCTGCAGCTTCCTGCGGGGTTCAGAGGCCCCAGAAGGCTCACCTGGGCTCACCGTGCCTGTTGTCTGCTGAGCAGAGCCAGTGCAGGCTCTCCTGCATGGCCAGACCTTCACTCTGTTTGTCTCAGTGTCTCTCTGACCTCAGGGCTCAGCACCACTGAGGGCAGGTAGCCGGACATCCCGGAGTGGGAGCGAGGCCCAGGTGCCATGGGGGGACACTCCCGGCACGCCCCTTCCCCTCTGCTGGGCCCCCTGCCCTGGTCGAGGAGAGGGCATCGGGATACCCCAGAAAACCCACTTATCCATGAAGGGAGTCTCGTGGAGACCTGGTGTCTGTGGCCTGTGAGGCTGCACCGCAGGGTCTTCGGGAGGGTTTGCAGGCAGAGCCAGTGGCACTGAGTCAGGTGCAAGCTGGCCTGGAGCACTCACCCTTGTGCATGGCTGCTTTCGTTGTCCCTGCTGTGGGCTCCAGAGTGAATATTGAGGCAGCTGTCACCCCCCCCCCCAGAACCCAGACAGGAGCTTGGGGGGCCCTGTTGCCTGGAGCCCTCTTCTGACTGTGCTGCTGGTGGACACCCGCCAGGTGGGGTCATGACCCTGCTGGCCTGGGCTCTGTGCTTTCCACACACCTGTGTCGTCTGCAGGCACCGCACAGGCAGGAGCCACTCCCCGTACCCCCTGTGCCCCCCGGCCTCACTCTGTGCCCTGCCCACCAGACAGGGTGGCCTTGTGACCTGGACATGTGAATGTGCCCAGTACTAGCCGTTACTGTGTCTTGGACCCAGAGTCACTCTGCTGTGACACTGGAAGCGGGACGGGCCGTCCGGCCTCCTCAACTTAGCACCTTCCAGCTTCAGTCTCTCCCCATCGCTTCCCCTTCGACCTTCCTCTCCTTTGTGCCACGTTTGGTTCAACAAAGAAACAGTTCAGACTCTCATGGACATGCATCTGTTTCTTTCTAAACCTTTGAAGACCTTGTCACTTGCGGTTTTATCCTCTGGGTTGTACTGAGTGTGAGCTGGACAGGCAGGGGTTGGCCCCACACCACACCCCATGCCGACTCACTGCCCCTTGACCATTGGCTCTCCTTTGTTTTGCATAGGCGTCTTTGTCACATTCCTCACACATAACTAACAAACCAAAGTACGAGAAGCGCTGGCTAGACACCCTGTCCGTTCCTCTGTCTATGGCTCAAATCGCGAGGTAGCAGACTGGCACGGAAAAATTAAGATGTTTGACCATGGTCTAGAAGGCCACAAGCCCTGAGCACCGTTCATGACCCGGCTCTTCAGAGTCACGAGTGCTCCGGGGGCCTGGCTGCGGCCGGCTCTGGGTGGCTTGAGGAGCACCATTTAAGTCAGGACCTGAAGGAGCACTGATTGGAGCAGCCGCGGGTTTGCTGAGGGCAAGCGTTCTGTCTGGTGTGGACACGACTCTTGTTATGTCCTTGGGAAGCAGTGATTCGAAGAAGATCCGTGTATCCACTTGCAAATGTTTGCAGTTAGATGTCAGCAAGAGCGTATTCTTGTCCAAGCTGCAAACAGCCTCAGAAAAACTGCTTAAGCTCTGTGGGTCTCCTTGTCACCATCGATAAAGGGAGAGGCTGGACCAGCATCCACGGTCCAGGATGCTCCCTGGCATATGAGCCTGGTTAATTACTCAGCTTCAGAGATGCAAGGTGTATCCTCTGTGCCGTGGAGAGGCCAGCGAGCAAGTGGCCGGTGAATTTATTTCTATTTGCATGACAGGTGTGCAGAGAACCATGTGAGCCATGCATCTGTCAGCAAGGGAAGAGTTTACTGCTCTGACACTGAGCACTGACGTTGATACAACCTGTGTGCATGCCTGTGTGTGTGCACACCCACCGGAGGGTGTGTCACGTGTGTATGTCTGCGTGTGTGCACACCTGCCTGAGGGTGTGTCCATGTGAGTGTGTCTGCATGTGTGTGCATACCTCCCAGATTGTGTGCCTGTGTGCACCCATATGTGTGTGCTTGTGTACATGCCTGCCTGAGTGTGCACATGAGTGTGAACCTGTGTGTGCACATGCCTCCCTGAGCATGTGCCTCTGTGTGTACACACCTTTTGTGAATGTGTCTGCATGAATGCCTGTGTGTGTGCATGCCTGCCTGAGGGTGTGTCCGTGTACGTGTGTCTGCATGTGTGCACGCCTGCCTGAGGGCGTGTCCGTGTGCATGTGCCTGCATGTGCGCACGCCTGCCTGAGGGGTGTCCATGTATGTGTGCCTGCATGCCTACACGTCTGCTGTGACTGTGTCTGTACGTGTGCTCATGTGTGAGGCGGGGGACAGGAGAGGCCTGCGTTGTCTTCATTCAGGGGAGGGAAAGTCTTCTACCGCTTTCCATAAGTGGTTATAATTTGATTTTCAGGGTTACCCGACATTAGCTGCACGGCCTTCTACAGTGAATGTGCACATCGTGAAAGAGGGCTTAGGACACCGTAGCATGAACAGCTGCTCTAGGTTTGGAATTTAAGTGTGTGGCCACCTTTGGGAAAGGTCAGTAGCCATGTAGTCAGAATGGCGGGCAGAGATGGACGGAAGTGTGGATAGGTGGGTGGACGATGGGCAGGCAGGTAGCTGGAGTCGGACTGACAGGTGGACAGCCGTGTGCACAGTGAGATGAGCAGCCCAGGTTCTTATGGCTGCAGACCCCGTGGAGCATGCCAAGGTATGGCTTTCTTACTACCTGTTTCCTTTTTGGAGCTGGTTCTTTGAGAGCTCATTCGGGGCTGGGTCCATGCTCTCTGGTCTCTGCCTACCCCTGTGGTTGGGTAAATGGCTCTTGGAAAATTAGGGCCACTGAATGTCACCAAGCACAGGCTGGCTGGTCGCTCTGCCATCTCTCGTGACAAAAGGAAGACACAAACCAGCCCCGAGACCTGGGGGGGCAGGTCAGCATGCTTATTTCTCACAGGCTGTGTCCTCAGTGATGCCTGCCGGGCGCGGGACAAAATGCCCCATCACAGAGCACAGGGCATTGTCTCTAGCGACAATACTTGCCATGTCCTACCAGCTTCTGTGGCTGTCTGGTGCAAGATGGGCTTCCTTCTTGGCCACAGAAGAGCCCGCCCCTGGGGCCACGGGCAAGTGCCCATGGGGATAGGGGCAGGGCACGGGATGGTACATGGCTGGGGCCACCCCCTGCCCTGTTCTGACAGGAATGCTGCTGAGCCCCCGCACATAGGGAGCCCTGGGACTCCTCATGAGACAAGAGCACGTTGTTCCCTGAAGGCTCTGGGTCTTAGCTTTGCTGACATTTTGGTGATTTGAAGCAAGATGTCAAGATGGGCAGGAAAGCACAATAAAGCAAAATATTGAATCAGGACTCAAACTGCATTTTATAAAATGTGATTGTCCTGTCACAGCTGACATGAATGCCCCTGATGGGGGGCTGAGAGGAGTCACAAGGCTTCTCTTCCCTGGGAGACCCTCTAGTCTGTCCCGATGCGAACAGACGAAATCCTGCAGTTCCGCTGTATTTTCTCCCAAAGGAGAAGATGAGAAGTATAAGGAACATGTTCAGAAAACACGTCCTGGATCAGTGTATTCTCTTTATAACAAATAATTTCAAATGAACCACTTTTAGAATCTTGGACGAAGTTAACCTGGGAAGGGTGCTCAGGCCATGAGTCAGAGCAGCTCTGAAACTCGGGCTCGGGAGGCAGGATGGCAGCACCAGCGGCCCCACGGCCATCATCGTGCAGCCCTGGGATCTCCTCTTCTGGAATCTTCCCTTTTCTATAGTCATTGCCTCAGTAATGGTTGAGGTTCCTGAATTTCCTCAAATTTTTTTGAAACGTTCTTTAAGGAGTAGATGCCAGTGTGAACCTATGTCATTCGCAATGAGTGTTTGAGGATAGGACCCCAGATGTCCTGGGGGGTGATGCTCCTTCCCTGTGGGCCCAGAGCCCGCAGGACGGCTCCACCAGAATCCCTGCTCCACTTGCAGTCAGGGGCGAAGCTGGAGCCCTGCTGGTAGGTACGTTATTGTCCCCATGGATGGACGTGGAATCGTGAGTCGCCATCCCCACAGGCGGGCACGGAATCATGGGTTATTGTGCATTGATTGTGTTCATGTGAGTGTCCCGGGTTTGGGTGGCCCCAGAGCAGACTATACCCGCTGCCCATGGATCCAGTGCACAGCGTGGGGCTGGGCCTCCTGGAAATTCAGAACTACTCCAAGCAGTGACTGATGTAAACAGTGCTGGTGGCTGGGACTCACTCCTGTCTGACACTGTCACCCTGATCCTGGGGGGGACCTGTCCCATCCACTGTGCGTGCCAAAGAGAAGGGCACCTGTCTCTGTGTCCCCATATCAAATGGCAGTTGCTCAAAGTGGCCAAAGTGACATCTGTCCTAACCGCCTCTGAGGACCACTGGCGGTGCCCACAGAGGTGAGCGCCACATCTGCAGGAGACACCATGCAGCCTCAGGTCCCCGACGTTGGCCTTGTTCTCCATGCAGGATGCACCCTGCAGGCTCGGCTCTGGTGCCAGAATTTAACAGGCTCCTGGGGTCTGAGATGAAAATGAACAGGAGGTGTTTATAGTAAGAAGAAAGGGTCTTCTGAGACGTGCTTGTCCTGGCCCTTCCTGGCAGCCAACGCCCATCCTGGCTCTCCACCCACAGTGCTGGTCTCTCAGCCAGAGCCCCTGGTCTGCCCATCCCGCCACAGGCTGTCCTCATGCCTCTGTCCTCACTGCCAATATACCGTCCTTTCCAGGCAACACGGGTACTGGAGGGACAGGCCCTTCCTGTGCTGAAAAGGAGCTGTGCCCTGAACAGCCAAATTCCCTCCTGGCACTCAGAGCAGCCCACAAGGGTCCTGGCTGCAGGGGTGTGGTCAGAGGGTCCACAGGCTCCCCAGCTGCTTGGGTGGGCAGGACTCCCACGTTTGCCTCCTGCCATGGGCCCTGACCCTGAGCCTGGGGGACTGCAGGATGAATTTGACCAGCTTTCTAACGACTTTCAGACCAAATCCAGGAAATTAGGTTCATTTGGGTTTCTATTCCTGCGTCTGCCTGGTAGGCAGGCCTGCGCATGCCTGCCGACCCCGTGGCTCCCCGGAACCTCAGAACCCGTGCACCACCCCTGCCCCTAGATGCCACCTGGCTCTTGCCCAGAGACCCAACCTCTCCGGAGCACAACTTTAGACCGAGACCCAAGCTCAGAGGTGTCCCGACCTGCTTTCAGATACACGGTGTCCCCCACCTTGTGGAGAGGCTCCAGGGGTCCTGAGGCAGTGCTGGCAGGGCGCAAACAGGCCCTGCATGTGAAGGTAAGACCCCCTCAGATGGATGCCTTGCCAGCCTCAGGCCTCGTGCTGCTGCGGCCAGTGCCGGGCCCAAGATGGGATCTGTGTCCCAGGGGAGAGCGCGCAGTGCTCACGTTCTGAGGGCCTGGGACTCCCAGCACTCTGCAGAGTCCGTCACACAGAAAACCAAGCGTGTATGCATGCAAAGCAGATGTCTGTGTAGTCATAACCTACAGATGTAACTGGACACTGTCCATGTGGCAGCCCACTGTCGTGAGAACCGAGACAGAGGAGCAGAGACTGGATTGTGTGTGTGCATGTGTGTGCTTCTGTGTGTGCACGTGTCCGTGTGCATGCGTGTACCTGGGCTCCTGTGGGTGTGCGTCTGTGTGCATGTGCACGTATGCACCTGTGCATGCATCTCCCAGTTGCTGGTGGCCTCAGGCACGCTGGTTGATCTCTGTGAGCTCCTGTGTCCTGTCTCTGTCAGCGACCACATCAGGACCTTCTGCGGGGAGTGGACAGAGACTGGAACCAGAGTGACTCGTTTTGCTCAGCACTTACTGCAAAGTCAGAGTAAGTGAGCATCAGTGGCTGTTTTTATCATGAGTTACATTGTCGTTTGTATGCTCTGTGGTTTCCTTTTTCTTCTCTTGAGCTTGTTAATGCTTTACCCTTAAAGACTCATGTGGGATTATGGAGAGAATCCATGCAGTTCTTGGAATCCATTAGCCGTTGTTGCCGGTCTGAGAACAGAAGCCGGGGGGCGGGTATGGCGGGCTGTGTTCTACCGTGTGACACTCCCCTGAAATGTTTCTTTTACTCATTTTTGTGCTTCCATAAAATCAGTACTATACTATCAGCCAGAAGGTTCTTTCTGGGGACAGAGTTTAACACCACGTGGACTAAGAAATTAGCACAAAGACCGTTTGCTGCCGCAGAGTGGAAAGGACGGTGGCCTTGAGAGACCGGCAGCTCCCGGGAATGTTTTTCTTTCCAGCTTGGGGTGCGGCCCAGGATGCATGCCGGGTGCACCTGCTGGGCAGCCACATTCAGAGCGAGCGGAGCTGCGTCCGTGTCAGCTGTGGGACGGGGTGCATCTGAGTTGCCCGCTCGTTTGCTGCAGGTCTGCTGAGCACTCTCGGAAGTGGGTACAGCCTCCACTTCTCCCTGACATGAGCCATCCCTGCGTGTCCTCAACCTCCTGTCTACACTGACGTCCGGGGCTGGCAAGGAATCACTTGGGCCGCGGGGTAGGTCTCGCACCTCTGCCCGGAGCCCGTGTCCCTTTCCATCCCATCCTAAGGACCACAGACAGTGCCTCTCCAGACGGGGTTTTCTCAGGAAGCATTTCTGGATGCCCTCTGTGCTGTGTGCTCACAGGGAGCCCTTCTGTCTGCAAATAGTGGGTGTGTTCAGTGGAACAGCAGTGAAGTTAGAGACTGAAAGTTTCACACCAAAAACTGCACCATATGGTCTGAAGCAGAGAGGGTCGTGAGTGCTGGGGGCATGGGGGCCACCGGGAAGGCATGAAGCATCTCATGGAGCCAGGGACTGGCCACCACAGGGTGTCTCTGACTCACGTGCATCCGTGCACACACTCGCAGATGCAGGCAGCCAGAGGCATTGGTTCCGGGGAGCCCAGACCACAAGTGTGTATGGAAGCGAGTGCTGCCTGGCTCTGCCGTGAGCTTTACGGTGCGGCTGTTCCACCTGCTTCAGCCCAGACATCCCAGGAGACAGAGATCTCACTGTGGACGAAGAGCGCCAGGGTTCCGGCAAGAACAGGACATCAGCCCAGCTCAGCGTTCACACGGCCAGTTTCTGCTGCTGCAGCCACTCCGCGTCGTCCTGGGAAAGCCGCCCCGGGTGCGGACAGGTCCAGGACTCCCAGCCGTGAACCGCTGGTGCCTCAGTGCCCACTAAGGCCCTGGAGTCCTGTCGGCCCTGCGTCCTCTGTGTCATGCTGACATGTCAGGAGCTGGGCTGTCTGGGAGATGTGCTTGCTGCATCCTTTTTAGCTGTGAAACCATGAGGTTGTGTTTGCTGAAGTGTGGCTCCCATACAGCGTCCTGGATTCCGACACAGGTGGCAGCTGTCTGACATCCTCACAAGTGGTCCTCCTGGCCAGTCACCCTGTGCCGCCATGCCACCGACTGAACTCGTGCGTGTCCCTCTGTCCCTGTCACCTCCTTGTCTCCCTCCCTTGGCCACCACCAGGTCGTTTTCTGTATCTGTGGGTCTGTTCCTGTTGTAACGATTTGTTTCTCACTTGTTTCGTGTTTTAGGGCCCACATTTAAGTGAAATTCTACAGTATTGTCTCTCTCTGACTTAGGTCACTGAACGTAACGTTCTCAGGGTCTTTCCAGGTTGTCACAAAAGGCAAAGCCCCTTCTGCGGCTGAGCAGGGTTCTGCCGTGTGTATGTAAAGCGTCTGCGTTACCTGTTCCTCGACCTTTGGACGCCTTTCATGTCCTGACAGATGTGAACGACACCGCAGTGCCCCTTGGGGAGTACGTGCCCCTCCACGTCAGTGCTTTTGTTTCTTTTGTATGAGCACATCTACTTGTGCGATGGCCGGGTCTCAGGGTAGCCCTGTTTTCAGCTTTTTGAGGAACCCCCACACTGTTCTCCGGAGCAGCTGCACCAGCTCGCATCCCCACCTGCAGCGCCGGGGGCCCCTGTCCTCACATCCTCGCCGGCGTAGGGGCTCCTGTCTTCTTGACTCTGGCCTTTCTGGCGGGTGCGAGGGCACATCTCGTCAGTTTCGGTTTGTGTTTTCCTGATGGTGTGATGCCGGGCCTCCTTCCGTCTGCCTGTCGGCTGGCGCGTGTCTTTGGAGAGAAGTCTCTTCAGGTCTGTCCATTTTTTAATTGAACAAACGCATGATTTTGTCACGTGACACCTTGATATCTGAGATCGCTCTGGTGTCCCAACCCCCACCCTGTTTTGGGGTTGAAGAAACAAGACACAGGAGCTCACTTAGCATCTGGCTTAAGGCACCCACTGCTCATTGCTTCTCTGTCTACGGCCAGAAAGTGCAGCTCCCACCCACGTTCCACGGGATATCTTGGACAACTTTCGCTGCTTGATTCACACTAGGCCATGTGACCCAGCTGTTGTCTCGATTATGAGGTTTTATTCTTTGAAATGGAAGGAGGACACAGCCAGTGAGGTGAGCATGTGCGCATGGTGTGTGGTGCTGCTCTTGGCACACGGGACTCAGCCGGCAGACAGACGGGAAGTGCAGTGGTGTCTTTGGGGGTGGCAGCTGGAGGGTTCAGGGGACATTTATGAGGACAGGCTTGTGCTGGGGCTACGTGTTCAGCCGGTCTGTGTGTAGTCTGTGCTCACGTGGGTGCCATGGGGTGGGTGCCGGGCTGCTTTGGGGACGGTCACTGCTCTGATGACTTTGGGTATTTGTGCTTTTATGGAGTAAAATGTGTGTGACAGTTTTGTTTCCATAGGTCGAGGGGTTCCCTGCCCAGAGCACGGATCTGGAAGGAGCTGGGTGGGGCTTGTTAGCTGCCCACCTGGGTGGGGGACGTGGCCTCCTGATGCCACTCTGGGAAACAGAAACACTAACACCTGTTTTTTAAGATTGCTGAGAGGAGAAATATGTTAAAATTGTGACTCACTTAGCACAGGGTCTGGCATGAAGCCAGACCTGAACAAGTGATCCCATCAAGGTCTCCTTCTAGCCGCTGCCATTCTGGTTTCAGGTACCATGTGGGAACCACTCCTGCTCTGGGGCGTCCTTGTCCGCCCAGATGGCAGCTCACGTGCCCAGGAACACATGTGCTGGAAGAGGCACCTGCCACCCACTGCAGCGTCTGGGTCCCATCGCTGGGTTTTCAGTCTTTAAGTGCCTGTCACCTTCTAGATGGGCTGATGCCTCTCCAAGCTGGGTAACGGATCTCACGGCGCAGCCCCAAGGCCATCGCACGTCTGGGAGCCAGAGCTGGGCTGGGTCTGGAGTGCAGGGGGCTCTTGCATCCGCCAGGGGCTCTGCCGCAGGCGTGCTGGCCATCACGCCACGTGTTCTCAGGCAACAGGTGTTCCCGCCCCTATGACATGCAGGCACCCTTGGGAACGCGGGTGGCGGTGAGCAACACCCAGGACCTGTGTTCTCGTGGAGCAGAGCCTCTGCTCGGACACGGGGCGGGAGGCAGGCAGACCTTCTCGGTGTCCCTAGGGTCCTCGGCGTTCTGTTTTCTCACCGTTCCTCCCTCCATGGGACCCCCTGCTGGTTTCTGCATGGGCCCCTCCGCAGGACCGGGGGCTGGAGGACCCAGGCCTGGTCTCAGGACGGTGACAGAAGGTGACACAGGAGGACGCCAAGTTGCTCTCTTAGGCACCATAAGGGAGAAGTTAGCTTTCTCTGATGGACCCACTCAACTGGTGAGCTCAACTGAGCACTTTCTCTGTGCCCTGAGTTTTCCAGGAATAGGGACTTTTCGTGAACAAACTGGTGCAGGGAAAATGCTGCCCAGACTCAAATTTTTGGTCTGTATTGATATTTAACATGGAGCCCTTAGAAATGCCGCTGCCAGATGGGAAGAGAAGGAAGAAAATATTTCTCTGGCTTCCATGAAAAAATTATGCCAATGCTACAGAGGTGGTCTTGAAATACAATATAAGAAAGCAAATTTGAAGATTTTATGAAGTCTGAGAGGTACACACATTCTCTTCTCATTCTGTCTAACTCTCCGTCATCAGCAAAATAAACACACGCCCTGCCCCAGCTGCAAAGTGTGGGGCCCCGGGCTCCACAAAGGATGTGGGTGCTGTCCATCCCCCACCCCGGGTTCCTGCCCAGGTGCGGGGAGATGGGGGCACTCCTCTCTGGTCCCCAACCTCCCCATTGATGACGCATGTGGACGTGGCTTGGTGTCTTCCTGGGTAAGCATTTCCTGCTGATCCTAAAACCTCATGCAGGACGGTCACAGGATGCGCTGAGCCTGAGTGGCGGTGTCTGTGATTTTCAGCTCTGATGATGACCTTGACCATCTGGATGAAACCCCAAAAAGGCAGAACAGATGCTCTGAGTCCAGAGCTGTGAGGCCGGCTTCCTCCTACGTGCCATGGGAGGGGTGACATTGACAAGCTCAAACTCGCTGCCCGAGAACACGGAGAACCTAAATCCTGAATTTGGCCGAGGACGAGAAGGGACGCCTGTCATTCTGGCAGGCCCGAACGTTCACATAAGTGCCTCTCGGTACTGCTGCCCTCGCAACAGCGAGCCCGAGTGTACGTGCCATCTCGCACATCACTAAATCACGTGTGTCCTCAGCATGAATACCCCTGGCGGCCCTTCTGTGTGACAGCCAGTCTGCGTGGTCTCTGCCACGAGTTCGTGTCTGAGTGCCAGTGTTTACACGGGACCGCGATTGGCAGCAGCCTTCCCCCGTGCAGGTGTGCTGTGGCTTGATGGGCATCGTGAAGGTCATCATGTGGACAAGGAGGACGGACCTCGGAGGTTAAGGGTCCAGCGTGCCTGAAATGTGCACTCAGAACACATGGCCCTCCTGGTGGAACCAACTCTGCACGAGGCTTCGTGGAAGTCTTTGTCAGACCAAGGGCACTCCTCTGGGTCCAGGCCACGAGGAAGAGTGGAGAGAGTGGGGAGGCTGTGCTGTGGGTCCCTGGGGTTAAACAGGACACGGCAGGAGCCGACTGAACAGTGATGTGCACACGGTGAGTCCTAGAGTGACCGACCCTCTGTTGTACACGTAGTGTATGAAAGTTACGCTAATTGTTAACTCATCCTTTATTACCAGCTCTGCTGGGCATCACCCAGCCTCTGGCTAGTGACTAGCAAGTACGTCACATGCGTGTCCCATGTCTGCAGCACATGAGCCTGGATGTCGTGCATGTCTCCATCATGTGGGCCCAGCAACACGGCATAGCTCCCTTGGTCCTACAATGGCTCTTTACATGATCTGCAGTGAGGGAGGAGACGAGGGGATCCTGTCCTTCGTAATCCCCTTGTCACCGTCTGGGTGCACTCCCCTGTGCATTCACTTCCCCTACAGGACCCACCTTCAGCTCCCTGTCTCCATCCCTAATCCCAGAGAGGGTTTCAGGAGCACCAGACTCTGTTTCCTCCATTCATCTCCAAGCTGGATGGGGTGGCAGGGGCAGCACGGGGCTGGGTGGACCCACTTGGGCGCTGAGCATGGGGAACACGCTGTCCCTCTGTCTCCTGGCATCTTGGCCTCCTGGCTTCTGCTGGAGGTTGGCTGGGAGGTTTGGGGATTCCTCCCAATTACCAGTTGCTGTTCTCCTGCTGCTTTGAGATGTGTCCCTTGTCTTTGATTCTCAGCATGTTGACCTGAGGTGTCCGTTGTGGATGTGAATCCCCGTTTGGATCCCAGGACCTGCTCAGCGTGCAGACCAGCAGTTCTCAGAATGGTCTGGAAGGGCTCTGGCCACTGCCTCTTGGGACATTTGGTCTGTCCTAGGTCTTGGCTCCTGCTGGGGCTCCCGGCGGGGTCTCCTGCTTCTTGGTGTCCCCAGTGGGTGTCTTCTTTCTCTGGGCTACACAGACTCTGCCAGCCAGCCTTGCTCATCCTTCCCTCTGGACAAACCTGGCTCCAGCCTCTCCAGTAAATCCTCCTTCACAGTTCTTATACTTGTTACGTCTAGGGACCCGCTGGCCCTTCCCGCACAGTCCCCCACATGGGGGACTGCTATTGGATGAGCTGCTTCAGACACGGTTTCCTTAGTCCCCGGAATGTCCCCGTGATGGCTGTTTGCACACCTTCCTGTGCGAGGTAACTTCTAGCCACATGCACCAGTCACACTGTCCCCTGTCCAGCCCCCTGCGTCCTCAGCCCCACCGCATCCAGGGCTTATCACTGTAACTTGTGTGGGAATCTGTCCTTGCTGGCTGGACATTATAGCACAGTGGATGTGCTCAGGGACAACCCGTTGGCTGTGTAACTGGTCACCTTGGGATGACAGGGTCACCCAGGTGTCAAACCACTAATTTTCACATGAGTGGCCTGTGGCTCTCAACCAAGCTCTGTGGCCTAATGGCTCCATAGAATAATGCAGTCAAATCAGTTCCTTTGAAGGGACAGTTTCGGGGCTGGTGTTTGGGACTCGTCCTCACCATGACCTCGCCTGCTTCTGCGAGGGCCCCTCCCTGGGAATGACTCTGGGCTCTACTGCAAACAAGGTCAGTGTCTTTGCAAATCCCTCAGGAGCCAGAGCTTTTGTGCCTTGTTTTCCCCAAAGCAGGAGGTAGGGATGGTGATGCTTATCTGTCAGTGAGCCTTGTGCTGGGACACAGGCAGTGACGACTGGGGTAGACCCTGGGGGTATGCGGGGGAGCAGATGCGAGGTCGGACCTGAGGTCAGGGTCAGGGGCAGACACAAGGTCGGGGCCACCTGTGTGCACCACAGGGGGAGGACGGTCTGCTCTGTGGACTCTCGGCTGAGAGCCCAAGAGAGGCTCTGTGGTGGCCCCTGCCCACCCCTCCTCTCAGGCCGTGTCTCTACTTAACAAAACCGTGGATACACTCACAGCTGAAATATTATCAACAGGTAGTGTAGACTTGTTACTTAAGATAACATGTCTGCTTCATCATTCGTTTTTTGAACTTCTCAGTATCTGCTTAAGGGCATGATGGTCCAGGCTCCAGGGTTAAGACACACGGTTTTCCTAAGGAGAAGGGGACAGGAACACAGAGGACAATAGTGGTGTCAGCTAGGCTTCCCACTTCGGGTGTAAGCAGCAGACACTTAGCTCTCACACTTCCCGAGGCTGGAAGTCCCCATGGTCCCCGCACCGGTCCCTGCTGGTCACAGCTGCTTCTGGCGGGCAGACAGCCCAGCGTGGAGTGCTCCCAGGGTGGTGAGGGAGCTGGGGAGTCTCTTCCCATAAGGGCATCAGTCCTGCGGGATCAATGCCCCACCCGACCAGGGCACTGAGCACTAATTCCGTCCTAGAGGCACCCCCATCTCCAGAGACATCCATGCTGATGAGATGAATGTGGGGACACGAGTCAGCTGACCACAGAATGACACGAGGGGTATCTTTGAAGAAGGCTTCCCATGATAAGGAGGAATTACTGAAAAGACATTGTCCTGCTGTTATGAATAGTTTGACAGGAGGGTTTGTGGCACCTTGACTTTTATAAAAAAAAAAAAAAAAAAGAAAGAACCAACTTGTTGGAAAGCTCCACTGTAAACCAGAAATGTGTGCCTGTCATAAAATAGTGTCAGTGTTGGGTAACGATGATGTCTGACTTTGTCAAGAGCTTCAAATGCCTCAATAAGTGGTCTCGGAAAGAAGTATCGCTGAGGACTCCTTAGAGCAAGGATTCTAAAATCCCTGGACGAGTGATAGTCATTTCCTACACAAATTGGCTCTCCTAATTTTTAGTGAATTAGAAAGAACTGTTAGTGACAGATTTCCAAGTTCTGAACTTACCGTGGGGACCGTCTCCCCGTGGGGCTCTGGGCAGTGGGGAGGCTCTCGGGCCGGTGTCACAGCATGGCCCCCTCTTCCCGCAGGTCCGGTATGTTCAAGGTGCTGGCTCTGGACGGGGTCATCACGGGCGTCCTGCAGTTTCCTATGGCCCGGGACAGCACCGACTGGCTGAGAGCGGTGTCTGCAAACATCTGTGACCTGACCTTGCAGAGAGTGAGCTGGCTTCTGGACTTTCTGCTTTTGCACTTAATCCACAAAAATGATGGATATTTTTTGTTATTTATGATTAGCCCTAAAATGACTGATTTTATGATTAAACAAGGAAGTACATACTTTTTTCAACATACCACATCTTTGACTAAAATAAGTTCAAAATTAAGTCCTCCAGATATCTCCTGAGGGAGAGTCTGGGTCCGATCAGACCTGTGGGTGCCCTCCCCATCCCTTTCTCTCCCTCCTTTGGCCCATGCACAAGCACAGACCCTTTCACGTACATGTAACAGCATGGATGTGTTCCCTGGTGCGGGGCTGTAACGTGGGGAGCCTAACGCAATGGAAGGCAGACGCCCCGTAGCGTATGAGGACAAGACCTCCCCGACCAAGATTACTTCCCCGATTCCCAGTGCAAGCTTCCAGGACGGAGAACGTGTCCCATCTCCTTGGGTGATCTGTTCGATGTTTTGAAATAAAAAACACAACCGGCTGGGAGTCAGGGTCAAAGTAAGAGTAAGTTCCCCCCGGAACCACCGTGTACTGGCAGGGAGCTGTAGGCTCCCGGAAGGACTTGCTCGTGGCCACAGTGGCCTTTGATCAGTTGCCTCCCAGGTGACCTGCCCAGGAACTGTTTTTGTGTCCCCCACTCCACCAGCTGCCACAACCCCACTGCCCGTTCCCACCTTGCTACCCATTCCCTGCCCTGTCTGCCGGTCCCCCACCCTACCACCTGTCCCCCTGCCCCACAGCGAGAGCACGGGAGCCCCTGTGGTCAGTGCAGTGTCACACCTTCTCGCTGGCGGCCAGAGCCCAGGGAAGAAAGCTGCCGGGTGGTCTGGAGCCACGCTCTGGCCTGCATGCTCAGCGGCCACACAAACACTGCTACTTCGCAAGGTTTCTGGAGAGCGACGCGAAGGACACGCATGATGTGTGAGATGCAGGGACTTCTCCCCATTTTCTTCAGATGTTGAAATCTAGGCATCACTGGTCCATGACTTCACTCACACAAAATGCTGATGGTTAGAAAGAATAAGTATTAGTTGTGGGTTTTTTCTTCTCTGTGAGCATTGCAGCTGTACATGGTTTGGTTTTTAGGGAAGAAATGCTTCATAGAAGAACTTGTTCCCGAGGACAAGTCCTGCTGCTAATTAAGATCAGTTGCCGATCCGACAGGTGGAAATCACCTCATCAGTGTCTTGTCCTACTGACCCCATCGTCCCTCTCTCTGCAGATGTGGATGGCGAATTGGTGCTGTTCCCCCTGACCAGGTAGGTCCTGCGTTCTTGTCAATCTAACCACCAGTCTCCCAAAGTAGCTTCTCCTGGCTCAGAGGCTCGATTTGGGGATTTGGGTAGAGGTCAGTGTCCCCAGCCTCGAGTAGGAGGAATCGCTCTGGTCCCCTGTCAGGTTATGACTGAGCTCTCAGCAGCTGCGATTTCTGAGGAAACGAGGTTAAACAATCGTGTAGGTGAGACCGTGTAAGCTGGGAGGCGTTTTACTTGGAGACAAACCTGTATATCTAGAACCTTAAGCACCGTGTAACACTCCTAGACAGCATCCCCACCAGGACAGCTTGCCCTGAGGAGCACATTGGCCAACAGATGTCACTGAGGATGGGCGGGAGATCCCCCCCCCCCCGGCAGGCAGCTTCCCTGCACGGACCAAAGCTTCCAGCGGGCTGCCTCGTGGGGGTCCACAGCTCATTCCTTCTCTGAGCAGGGCCAGCCGCTGGCAAATGACTCCTGATTTGGGGCTCCTGCTCCCCGGTCGCCGGGTCTGTAAATGCATAGGGAGGGGCTGATCATAAATTTAGAAAAATGTTACAAGAAATAAAATTTACATCCAGAACCACTTTCCTGAGCATTTCTTCCCTAATCACAGAAGGTTGACTAGAGAATTAGAACACAGCCACGGGGCTGCACCTTCCCTTACGTGGAAGACGCCTCGGGCTTTCCCAGTGTCAGGAGGGATCCGGTCTGGAAACCAAAGCCTGTTCTGTTTTAATTTGAGTCACCAGAGAGTTGGGAAATGGGGTTCAAAGAAACAGAACTCCAAATACTGAGAACATGAAGTAATTAGGGCTCGGAGACCCCGAGACCAGGGGGTAACCTTGATCTCACGTTATCTCAGTGAAGTTTTGCCACACATTAAACCATGACCGTGTCATGTCCGCCTGTCTGCATTCTGATCCCAAGTAATGCCTTTCCTGGTGGCATAATTTGGCCAGACTAACATCTGAGATGTCATTTTTTCATCCATAAAGTAAAAGACCTATAGCAGGTAGAGACTTTTTTCTAACTTGAAATTTTTTTTTCTTTTAGCATCTTTATTTTATTTTATTTTTCATGTTCCAAAATCCATTGTTTATGCACCCTACCCAGGACTCCATGCACTCTGTGCCTTCCACAATACTCCCCACCAGCCTCACCCAACCTCCCACACGCTCCCCTCCAAAACCCTCAGTTTGTTTCTCAGAGTCCACAGTCTCTCATGGTTTGTCTCCCTCTCCAATTTCTCCTAATCCATTTTTCCCTTTCTTCTCCTAATGTCCTCTGTGCTATTTCTTATGCTCCACAAATAAGTGAAACCATATTGACTCTCTCTGCTTGACTGATTTCACTCAGCATAAACTCCTCTAGTCCCGTCCATGTTGATACAAAAGTTGGGTATTCATCCTTTCTGATGGAGGCATAATACTCCATAGTGTATATGGACCACATCTTCCTTATCCATTCGTCCGTTGAAGGGCTTCTTGGCTCTTTCCACAGTTCGGTGACTGTGCCCATTGCTGCTATGAACATTGGGGTATGGATGGCCCTTCTTTTCACTCCATCTGTATCTTTGGGGCAAATACCCAGTAGTCAGGTTCATAGGGAAGCTCTATTTTTAATTTGTTGAGGAATCTCCACACTGTTTTCCAAAGTAACTGCACCAACTTGCATTCCCACCAGCAATGTAAGAGGGTTCCCCTTTCTTCACATCTTCACATCCTCTCCAACACATGTTGTTTCCTGTGTCGTTGATTTTGGCCATTCTGACTGGTGTAAGGTGGTATCTCAGTGTGGTTTTGATTTAAATGTTTTTTTTTTTTCCCCTCAGGGGCTCAAATTAGTGTATTTGGAGAGGAAGATTAGAAATGAGAGTTACTGCACAGGCTTATGGAAGAACTGTGCCTGCCGTATCTCACTGGGCTTTATGGTAAAGGACTAGCTCACATTTTCCCTAAAACTGAACATTCTGTGTGTACTGTAGGAGTTCATATTTGTGACACTGGGCCTTTCAAGAATGAGAAGCCATGCTTTTCTCATTCTAAACAGTTTGTTTCTCATATTGGTAATTAGCAAAGACATAATATTTGAATAAATATTTGAAAAAATATTATGTATTTGGGAACCTTTGAAATTCGCAAAAAACAAATATAAAATAGGATTAGAAGATCATACAAAAGGCCTGGGGTATAGATTTTTTTTTTTTTAGATTCTTGTGTTTAGTGAGTAAGATAACTGTGTCCTTCGCCATCTGAGCAGACGCCTGTCCTTTTGGGATGACAAGCAGCCTGAGAGGACGGGCATGTATTTGAAATTGTCCCATGCACACTGGAACCCCTGTTCCCTGCAAAGGTAGCAGGTCCTCCTGTGTATTTCCGAACTAAATTTCATCTGGGAAATCTGAATTCAAGGGAAACATGCATGTCTTCCTCACCAAATCCAAAAGAAACTAAATCTGAGGTGTGCGGTCTTGTTCTGTGTAAAGGTCAAGCTGTACGGCGTTATCTGATGGGCACTTTGGTAATCATCTGACTCAGTCAAGTGATAAAGGAAGACTTTCCTATAGAAAGGGCATCTGAAAAGATAAATGAAAACATCTCACTTATCATAATGGTTATGCCCTCTGAATTTAATTATGATGATGTCACCAGGGAGGTGTTCATGAAATCATAATATACGTTTCTTGGGACATGTAATAAGCCATCGGAAAATTCATAATGTAAAAGATAAAATTAGCTGACCTTAAAATTATTTATGAACTGCGTATACCTAAAAAAGATTCATAATGCAGGGAGTATTTCCAGCAATATCTAAGCTATGATGTATCTCTTTGCTAATCGACCTAGAGAGAATTAAATTACACACGGAATGTCTTAAAGTTCATGTGCAGTTTATAGACATTCCCGATTGTGAATGATCTGATTTTTATATAATTTCTTTCTGTAAAATTCCATCTGGCACCCTGACCCAGGCCCTCTTTCGCCAGGAGTGGAAGTGAGAGTTGTCAGGGTTTATTCCGCAAACCGCAGCAGAGGGGACGGCCCCCTGAGCCTGGGCCAGGCAATCCCTGTAGCACTGTGCTTGCCCCGCCGCGCCCCCACCTCGAGGCAGCTCTGAGGTCAGGTGTACTGAGCAAGTCGTTTGAAGCTTTCCTCCCTGCCATACCGCAGCATTATGTTTCCGGGTCAGACACAGGGACTGACATTTGTTTGGAATCCTGCCCCCAATGCGTCAGCCATATTACTGTTTCGCTGACGTTTCGAACGTTGTTGTGATTTGTTACAGCTGGTGTAAAGAAAATCAGTTTTTCCACTCAGGCCAACTCTGTGTTTGCTGCAGCGACCGGGAGGCCTGCAAGTCACAACCTCATAGACAAGTTGGCAATCCGAGCCCCAAACAGAGTGTAATTTAATGCGGTGTTTTTAAACACCCACAGAGGGCACAACACTACTGTAGCCGGGGGGACCCATGGGGCGCTGATGCTCCCAGAGATGCTGCCGGCCCCTGGGGACCCACAGGGCCCCCACAGACGCTCATATCCGTCACCCTGGTTTGGGCAATAGGAAACCCGCTGCTTCTGAGCATGCCCACGGTCTGTCCCTTCTAGCCCCAAGGCACGCTCGCTATAGCTTGGGTTTAATTTCAAGGGTTTCCCTCTGCAGGTTGTGCATATGGGATGGGTCAGCGAGAGACTCGAAGGCACCAGCTCCTGTCACACCTTCCAATCCAGGCTCCTGGCCCTGAAAGGCTTGTGCCTCCACGTGTTCAGCTCTCCTCCCGTAAGGACGCTCTTCTGTCCAAGATGCCCAGGGCTGCTGCGAGAAGTGGGTGGGACGTGTGTCCACAGGAGGGCAGACACAGAGGGGCCGGTCCCCTGCTCCCCTGCTCACATGCCAGCCAACAGGGAGGCAGGGGCTGCAGAAGGCCATTCTCCGAGCATCAGACACAAAACAGAACTAAACCCTCCTCTTCATGTACTCTGAGTTACTGCCCCGAAGATTAGACTCAGGAGGTTACTCTGTCCTTCACGTCTCCCATGTCTTATTATAAGCCTACACCATAAGCCTAAGGCGAATTTCCAGAGTTCATGATCACACTGTCAAGCTATCACCAACCCTGTGGTGCCAGAAGGACCAGATAGAACGTGTGTGCCCTGCCCTCTATGGGGCTAAAGCAGCTTCTGGAACTCAGAACAGCCAGACCTGCTGGCCCTGGTGTGCGGAACCCAGATGCCAGCTGCCCGCAGAGTGGGTGGTGCTTTCTGCCACCAGAAGTAAACCAAAGGGTCTCCTCCCTATGAAGGCTGGGGCGCCATCCCCATCATCCGTGTGCGCTGCACCTGCTCATCTGCCCGTGGTCAGGGGACCTATACTTCGCATCCGTGTCCTGGCTGCTGTGGGTAAGACTCCACATTTCACCTCCCCACCAGCCGTCATGGTCCTACAGTCTGGGCTGGAGGGGCGTGTGGTGGGGCAAGCAGGGGCTGGTGTCGGGGGCTCACCTATGCTGACTTGTGGAGCACCGCTGTGAACCTAGCGCTTGGATGTCAGTCATGTCTCAGGAAGTGGTTTTAAAAATAAAAAATTATGAAAGGACATGATCATGTTTTCCCTTCAGGCATCAAGACGGTAGTGTAGGTTTTCAGTGATAAATACAGCTTTTTAATAAGGTTTTAAATTTGTAATAATTATAGATTTGTCAAAAGCTGAACATATAGTACAGAGAATTCCCATGTCCCAGACTCCCTGAAGGTTGGCACCAAGTGTGACTCTAGCATCTGGTGGGCACTAGAAATTCAGTAGCGAGTTCCCTAATAACGACCTCACAGGCCACCAGTCCTCCCTGCGTACCTGACACTCTCCTTCTGTGTCTGGAACAAGCAGGACACCACCAGGTTGCATGTGTTTTAATCAGCCAGTGCTGTGGCTTTACTGAGATTAAAGACTTACCTAAATAAAAAAAAAAAAAAAAATCCAAGAATTTTCCTCAAAACAAATGTACTTATTTTTTTAAACATTTGTTGCAGATGTGATATTACGTGATTTTGCCTGAGAAACACGCAGCAGGAGAGAACTTGAGCCCTAACACAGACACACAGACACACTAACCGTGGAGCTTACCTTGGGCTCAGCAGAAGCAGACATCTGCGGGGAGAGGGCGTGGGCTGGCGAACCCTGGGGAGGGGCCGTCTGTCCATGTCCTAATGGAGATGCTCACAGGCCCCTGTGACAAAGGGAGACTCGGGGCAGGCTCAGCCCTATGCTGGGTGGGAGGACGGGTCTCAGCCTCCCCTCCACCTGGTTTAGCATGAGCCTGGAGGCAGCCCTTGCAAGGCTCATGTCCAGGGCACAACCCCTCTTGCTCCCAGTTTTTCCCTGGGGATCATTGAGGTTTTCTGTGACATTTCTCCTCCCACTTCCTGAGGGCCCCGGGACTGACCACTGATCTTGGCACCCTGGTATCTCCAGGCACAGCTGGGTCGGAGAGCCTCAAGGTGCCCATGGTTCAAACAGCGTGGCCCTCCTGATCACAGAGTTGTCCCAGCATAATTTCTGTCAGCAATCACTTTTGTGTCCTGCATCCCAAGCTGTGGGAAGTGCCTCTGCCCGGGACAGCGCCCATGGCCTCCTGTCTTCTAAGGAAGAGCAGTTTCTAGTTAAAGATGATGTCATTTCCAGCCATGTTCAGTTACTGGTTTCTCCAAAGTTTCATGGAGGGCGCACACTTGGACATCTACCACGCTGTCCCTCACCCATGCATGGCCGTGCCGTGTGGCTGGAGGTGTGGGGTCTCTGAGCCTCCACCTGTCCGAGTGGGGATGCTGTGACATGCCCCACCATCTCCATGGAGGGAGAGCTGAGCAGAGCCATCTCTCGGATGCAGCTGGTCCATCCAGGTTCTCTGCCAGAGTTTGTGCAGATCTCTGCGGTGAGAGGAACTGAACTCGATGGCACGTCCAGAGACCTGGGTGGACGGGTGGCCGCTCCTGAGCTCAGATGGTGTTTGTGGCCCAAGAGGAAATGCACACGTGCAGAGTGCTCGCACGGCTTGGCCTGCCCCAGCCAGCCCTGCACAAATGTGACCTGGCGTATCCCATACTCAGTGGCGGGGACGGGACAATCAGCCCTGGTGCAAGTCGGGACCTGACCTGCATGCTTGCTCCCTGTGGGTGCACCTGCTGCTCCATCCCCCCGCCAGGGCTCACTGTGTCTCAGGCTCACCCAGTCTTCCTGCTTGCTCATGGTCTCTGCTGACTCTGTACCTACCGTGGGGCCCTTCTCTGTGGCCGCACTGGCTGGGGAGCCGGGCGACAGGCTTATGTACTCTCTTCCAACAGACTGGGATCAGGTCCAGGATGTGGGGATAATGCTGTGTGATCTTAGGCAGGTCACCGCCCTCTCTGGTCTGCTAGCACCCCAGCACACTGTGTCGGTTAGACTAGGTGACGGAGGCAAGTCCGGCCTCTGCTGGCCTGGAGAATGGCTCCACAGAGACCGCAGGGCTCTTCTCCTGTCCGGCCAGTGTCCGTTCCTGCCAGCCTCTGCAGAACTTGTATGTGTTCAAATCCAAGCCGCAGAGGGAACGTCTGACAGGCTGGCACGGCCCTTGAGTGCAGGTGAGGTGACTGCCCCGGGGAATCTGACACAGATGCTCTAGCCAGGGACCCCGGTGTGGTGGGTGGTGGACCCCCAGCGCTGACTCTGGGGAGGGCCTGGCTGTCCCAGCTCCATGCAGTGGGTTCCATGGTGCCGCTGTCCACTTCACCTGTAGCCGTGGTCACCAGCCAGACCTCTGTGGGACCTGGGGTCCTGCACCCAGTGGGCTTGCCCAGGAAAGGGCCTTGGCAGCAGCTGTGGAAACTGGGGTAAGCGCGTTAGGTGTCTTTCTATGGTGCTTCTCCCAAGTTGTGTTTGCTCCCCAAGGGGAGGGGTACAGCTGGCATTCACCACTTGTAACCCAGCAAGGCGCATGTGAAATTAATCCCAGCCTCCCAGAGACTCCTGCCAGCCAAGACAGCCCCGTCTGTGCATCCCCAGTCCTTCCAGTCTTCCAGCTAGAGACCCTTGTCCTGCTGGAGTCGGTGATGGGGAAGCGTCCCTGTACCTCTTTATCCCACTGTCCCGATTTCATTGTGGGTATTTATTTGATACACAGGAGAGGAGTTAGAAGCATCTAGTCTAATCTTTACGTGTACGTACACTGGTTTCCTCATCTGAGCCTTGCACAACCAGTGACGTCTGTCAAATGGGCTCCTGAGGGACACAGGGTCAGTGTGTTTCTGACCCGCACATTCTTAAAATGCATCTAAAAGCTGCAAGGATGGGCCTCGTGGGCAGATCTCTGCGTTAATGATGCTGAACTGAGGGAGGTTTGGCTTTCCAGGCCCTGGATCCAGCATGGCACTTAGAAGTGCCCCGCGTCCCCTCAGGAGGAGTCTGGTGCCAGACGTGGGACGCCAGACGTGGGCAGAGGTTTGAGCAGAGCGGGGGGTGGGGGCCGGCGGCACGAGAGACACTGTGTAAACAAGGGCTCTCCGGGAGAGGAGGGGCTGCGGGCCATCACCCTGTGGAGTGAGACCCCATCGCTCCAGTGGAGGCAAATGTCCCTGACCAGTGACTGCCGCTGTCCCTGCGTCTCAGGTCCCCACTTACCCATCCTTCCTCCTGGGGGCAGCGGTTTTGCTCGGATGGCCTGACCACACTCACCCAGCCTGTGTCTCCACACTTCAGGTCCGAAAACTTGAGTACATTCTCAGAAGAGGTTCTCTAGCAGGTAATCTGGGAAGAGCTGAAAGAGGGCATCTACCACCATGGATGGTTTCTGGGCTCCATCCGGACAGGGCAGATGAGACACTGAAGCAAGAGGGGGAAGAAGGACAGAGGCTGGGAGAGAGATGGGGCAGGGGAAGTTCTTCCACCTCTCCAGGCTGCAGGTGTCCGGGGCTGGGAAGCAGAAGCCAGCAGTGGGGGCTGGCCCGGGTCTCTTGGGCTCTGGGAGGTGCTCCCAGGGGTGGGGTAAAGCCAGGGTGACTCATCACACTGCTCTGCTTCCTGCCAGCTTGCCCTCCAGTGTCCCCCAGTGGGGTGGCTGGGTTTAGTGCCAGCACAGCCACACAGTTTCCAGAGTTATTTAAATTAGTTAAAGGAATCAAAGAAAAGTGAATAGAGCCCTGAGGGCCTCGTGGATATTTTGGAGGGAGTTTGCATCAAGCCGAACCTTAGGAAGACTTTGTGTTTGTGCTTCTGCCAAATCAGAGAAGCATTCATGGGGCAAAACCCGAAGATGGCCAACCTGCGTGCACCAACGTGGGCCTGCCCAATGCAAAGTCACAGCAGCAAGGAGGCTCATGAGGGATTTCTTCTTGCATTTTCACAATACTCCAAAAATAAGTGCTATTGTTGTGACTGGAAAAGTTAAAAATCATGTCCACATTCACCCTATAGCTTGTACCCCACATCGCCTTCCAGCGATCACTCTGACTGACCTCGCTTGCATGTCTCACCTTCTGTGTTTTTTGAATCACAGGACAGTGACTTAACTCTGGGTCAGTTAATGTGAAGCGGCCGCACGTCCCTGGATCCTCGTACCATTAACTGCCCAGTGAAACGTCCTGAAGCGATGGGCATGGAGTGCCTAGTTGCCTGGTTTCCTCCGGTGTTTATCTGGCAGAGCGATTTTAAGAAGGCCACCATGCAGCACATGGAATACTTGGAACATTTCAAAGACACTGTGAACTGTGATCAGTTTCATTTTTTATTTGTATATGTAATGGCTGGAAAGTAACTACAAAGTGAGCAGTAAAAATCAAAATTTGTTGAATATTTCAGATTTTCTCATGAATTACTCTAATGTAGAGGTCATACATGCTAACATGAGTTGTCAGCTGTAAAACAGTACTCAAATTTAAGATGATTTGGGGCACCTGGTAGTCAGCCAGTGAAGCATCTGCCCTTCGCTCAAGTCATGATTGCAGGTTCCTGGGATCCAGTCCTACATTGGGCTCCCTGCTCAATGGGGAGTCTGCGTCTCCCTCTGCCTGCTACTGCCCACTGCTTGTGCACACTCTCTCTCTCGTTCTGCCAAAAAACGAAAATATTTTTTTTTAAAATCAGGTGATTTCCCTCAACTCTAGTGCCAACCAATCTTCGACAAAGCAAGAAAGAATGTCCAATGGAAAAAAGAGAGTCTCTTCAAGAAATGGTGTTGGAAAAACTGGACAGCCACATGCAGAAGAATGAAACTGGACCATTTCTTTACACCACACACGTAAATAGACTCAAAATTGATGAAGGACCTCAAAGTAAGACAGGAATCCATCAAAATCCTTGAGGAGAACACAGGCAACAACCTCTTTGACCTTAGCCGCAGCAACTTCTTCCTAGAAACATCACCAAAGGCAAGAGAAGCAAGGGCAAAAATGAGCTGTTGGGATTTCATCAAGATCAAAAGCTTTTGCACAGCAAAGGAAATAGTTAACAAAACCAAAAGACAACTGACAGAATGGGAGAAGATATGTGCAAATGACATATCAGATAAAGGGCTAGTATCCAAATCTATAAAGAACTTATCAAACTCAACATCCAAAGAACAAACAATCCATCAAGAAATGGGAAGAAGATATGAACACACATTTCTGCAAAGAAGACATCCAGATGGCCAACAGACACATGAAAAGTGTTCCACATCACTCGGCATCAGGGAAATACAAACCAAAACCACAATGAGAAATCACCTCATACCAGTCAGAATGGCTAAAATTAACCAGTCAGGAAATGTCAGATGCTGGCGAGGATGCCTGGGAACCCTCCTACACTGGTGGTGGGAATGCAAGCTGGCGCAGCCACTCTGGAAAACAGTATGGAGGTTCCTCAAAAAGTTGAAAATAGAGCTACCCTACAACCCAGCAATCTCACTACTGGGTATTGACCCTAAAGATACAAGTGCAGTGATCCAAACGGACGTGTGCACCTGATTGTTTATAGCAACAATGTCCCCAATAGCCAAACTGTGAAAAGAACCTAGATGTCCATCAACAGATGAATGGATAAAGAAGATATGGTATACACACACACACACACACACACACACACACACACACAATGGAATACTATGCAGCCATCAAAAGAAATGAAATCTTGCCATTTGCGACAACGTGGATGGAACTAGAGGGTATTATGCTGAGCAAAATAAGTCAATCAGAGAAAGACAATTATTATATGATCTCCTTGAGATGAGGAAGTTGAGAGGCAATGTGGGGGCTTAAGGGGGTAGGAAAGGAAAAAATGAAACAAGATGGGATCGGGAGGGAGACAAACCATAAAGAGGCTCTTAATCTCACAAAACAAACTGTTTTTGTTTGCGTGGGGGAGGGGGAAGAGGATGGTTGGGTCATAGACATTGGGAAGGGTATGTGCTGTGGTGAGTGCTGTGAAGTGTGTAGACTGTAGCCCTGGGGCTAATAATACATTATATGTTAATAAAAATTTTAAAAAATTATAAAAATTTTAAAAATCAGGTGATTTGATCATTATTATTGTTAAAATAGTTGTAAAATGCAGTGTCAGGCCAATCATAAACATGTTCAGTTAAATTGATAAGATAAAGCTTTTATTATTCCTTGAATGGAACAGACTAGTGATGTTAGTCCTAAGTCACAGGACAGGACACACATACTTCAGGTCACACTCTGGCAAACACTCAGACTCACCCACACTCACATGCAAACTAGTTACCCTCTAGTAACTAGTGTGTGTGTGTCAGATGAGCTCCTGCCTTGCCCGTGTGTGCCACACCCCAGCGGAGGTGAGCACAGGTGACCCACGTACAAGGGTTAGCATTCCTCCCATCCGGCTCGCGGCTGAGAATGTAATTAAGGTAAAAGCTCTCCGCCACTGGGAACGTTTACATTCATCCAGCCAAAAGTACCATGTTTAGTTACACGTATACTTTACAATTTTTTCTGTTTTTATTGAGGTGTAATGGACAAAAGCGCAGTAACTTTATAGTGCACGACACGGCGGTTCGCACGCTGAAGTGACTCCCAAAGATAAAGACTTTATCTCATCTCATTAACTTTTAGGAATAGGAAAATGCTTGTGGTTTATATGTATATTTTATAATTCTCACAGGTGAGCACATTAGACTGGGCACAAGCAGAAAAATCCTACAACCTCTGTGAAGTACTATTTAAACTTCACAAGGTAGGTACCCTCTGTGCACGAGACGCTGTCATATAAATAAGATGTGCCTTTGGGTTTGAAAAGTCCATTGAAAGATTAGGTTAACCTGAAAGTCTTTAGCTCTCTTCCCATTCCCCACCCTCAAAGCTGCCATCCTGCTGTCCATCAAGGTGGATGGCTGGGTGTTGGGTAGATGGATGGATGGATGGGTGGGTGGATGATGGACATATGGGTGGATGGATGGGTGGGTGGATGGGTGGATGGATGGACAAATGGATAGGTGGGTGAGTGGGTGGATGAGTAGGCATATGGGCGTATGGGTGGGTGGTAGGAGGTGGATGGATGGGTGAGTGGATGGGTGGGTGGTGGATGGATAGGTGGACAGATGTGTGGATGGACAGAGTGTGCACAAGTGTGTAGGTGCACATGTACTGGGAAGAGGGTGTTTTGTTACCGCCACGTACAGTAATATGTTCCAGAATCTTTGGTTGATTATTGTCTTTGCCATCGTCTGTAATATATCAGATATAAACCTGAGCTTTCATATCCAAGTCTGGCCTAGGCTGACCTGAATGACTAATCAAATAGTCCAGTCCTGTTAGAGGGAAGGCACTCATTGCCTAAGGAAGGGCAACATGTTACCTATAATGTGCATCCCAGCTTTCAGAATCATTCTGTTGAGTTGAACAATTCCAAAGTAATGAATCCATTGCAACAGCATCCATTCTCGGTTTCTGCTCGGCCGGCCCATCGGGGACTGGTTGGGTCAGGGGGTCAGGGCTGTGAGCGCTCAGTGGGACTCAGTGGGCTTGCTGTTCCCGCATGTTGCTGTATTGGAGATGACAAAAACTGGTGACTATGGATTCCACCAAGGTGCACATGCCTTGGAGACACAGTTGTCCCACTGTGCACTCTTGGCAGATCTCAGAATGGGAGAGAATTCTTTAAAAAATACTAAATTACACAAAAATGTTGGGACAGGGAACCTGAGATGGGACACGTGGGAAAGAATGTGCTGGTCACTGAGCCCACTCAGGTAAGGGCAGACGACCCCTGGAGGGGCGTAGTCCCCCCACTTCCCTGGCAGCCGGGGGGGCCCGGTGTGCTCCAGCTGTGGCTTGTGTCTAGGCTGGCAGGGAGGCAGGGCCTCTGGCTTCCTGCCACTGCTCAAGGAGAATCCAGGGCTCACCACCCGTCATGGGGGCAGAGGCGCAGGCAGCCTGCCCTCAGCCTGCCAGGTGCGGCCCTGCTGAGGTCAGGCCGGCTTGCAGCGTGCAGCAGCGGGGACGACTGAGGGCCGTGGATGGTTCGTGGTCATGCGTGAAGTGCCTGCTCTGGAGTTGGAGGGGCCGAGACCACCCCTTGGAGTTTCACGTGGTTTCTTCACCTCCATCCATAGTCTGTGGAACAGGAGCCGTCCTAGGGCCCTCTGTCGTACGATCCTTTCAGCAGGGTTGTGTTAATTCAGTGTGGTGCTGTCACTCTGGGCAGAGTGAAGTCCCCACTCCGCATGGCCTCTTGGGCGTGTCTGAGGTCCCTTCCCGTCCTGCGCGTCCTGGGAGCTGGGACGCGCTAGCGCTGCGGTCGGGGCCAGTGCACTGCCCGTGACTGTCTCGTCCTATGTGAAGTTGCCTGGCGGGAGCTGTAAATCAGAGCTCAGAAGTCCTTCTGGTGTGAATTGTTGCCCGGACGTCTGTCTTCATTCCTTAGGCTTCCGTGGCGACGTTACCATGCAGCTGAGTCCCTGCCCAGTGTGCGTGCCCAGCAGCCATCCTGGCTGGACAAGATCTTGTAAATCAACACCATTTTATTGCAGTAACAGACCCCTGTGAGTCATCGGATATTAAGTAAGACGGAACCCTAGGGATCAGGAGTGTTGTACTGACACACCAGCACAACCGTGAGAATATGAATTAGTTGTGATGCCAGTGGTGACCGTAATTGTATTTACTTATACCTCCTCCATGTGTTTCCTCTTCAAATGGTGCCTTTGCACGTACCTACCTTTCCACAGTAGCTGGAATGCATTTGCACAATTATTTGCTCATGGGTGAAAGTGTGAAGTTCTGAGGAGGGAGAGCCGCCTCTGTATTTGTGCTCCACTGCTGGGAGACGGACAACACAGACACGTGGGTGTGTGGGACGTTCTCTCATCGCTGGGTCAGGCACCGTCTGTCTCCATTGCTCACAGAGGGGTTGGGATTTCAGCCTGTGGTCAGCTGGACTGGGGGGCTCAGGGCCTTGCGGGGGGCAGCTCTCTGATCCCAGCCAGGTGGCGCGCTGCATCACAGACAAACCTTCATTCCTGCTGCGTTGTGTTGGTGATAGCAGGGCACTGAGCATGTATGTAACATGACACATGGCATGCATGATATCGTATATGTGATACGTGGATGTGCACGTGCAGGACGAGACCATACCGTGTTGGCCGTAGCACGTCAGGGCATATTGCTGTTGGCCAGACTGTGCTGCTGATGAGGCTGGTGTGCAGAGTGCGATGTCTGTGGGCTTCAGTGAGCTGTCGGGGTTGGGGGTCATACACACTGTGGATGAAGGCTTTCTCCACGCTTCCTCTGGAAAGACCAACAGCAGGTCTTGACTGTGTAGTCAGGGACGTGAGTTTGGGAGCTGTGTCCTGCCAGTTGCCGCTTTCCTTCGTTCTGGGCAAGTAGCTGGCAAGGACGGAGCTCTTCCAGCAGCAGCAGCCTAGAAGGAGAGCTTCGACTCAGCGGTGAGGGAGGCAGAGCCCTGAAGTCTGAGCTACTCGCTGTGAGGCCAGAGGATTTGTCCTGTGTCCCCATGCAGGAGGGCAGGATCCCCTGCATAGAAAGCACCTGTGTCCCTTTCAGGTCAGTGCATGCAAATCCAAGCAGGACGTCTCTGTCTAAGTTGAAAATTAAAACTATACCCCGTGCAATTTTTAGTGTGTTTTGTCTGATAATTGGACCTTGAAAAGTCATTAATCAAAAATTAGAAGTTTTGAATGAAAATTCTATGTTTTAAGTTTTGGTTTGCCTCCTTAAATATCCCCGAAAAGACTTTTAAATTTGAATCTGGGATTTTAGGCTGCCTGTAACAGTAATGCACATGGGAAACATATTCCCAGGATACTATGAAAAAATGGTAAAAAATTGACATTATGTGGAAGCTGTTCTCAGGGCAGGTCATGTGCAGACTTTCATCTGTCAGTACCCAAAAAAAAGAATTTCATAGAAAGATCTAGAGTCCTTTTCCTTTTTTGAAAAAGGTGGCTCACGGTCCCACGTCAACCTCTTTGTCATCTTGCCTGTGGCTTTCCGCACGCTGGAGGTGTGGCATTGGTGCCCGGGGTCAGCCCTCTGTGTGGATGTTCCTCCTAAAACACCAGACAGCCGCTTCTTCCCCCACCCCGTGGGACGCCCGGTGAGATGGCGGGAAGGCTCTCGGCACTGCACGTTAGGAAGTGATCATGAAACCATGACGTTAGCCAGGAGCCCAGCCATGGCACCAGGTCAGGCAGCCCCGGGGCCCGGCAGTGACAGTGAAGACAGTTTTGTAGAATGAACGGTTTTTACAAGGAGGCTGCGTTCGGTAGGTCATGGGGCATGTTTGGAAGTGTTAAGTAGCTGCTCACAAAATAGGATCTCCCTTTTGCGCGCACCTTCCGTCACTGTGGAAAACCCTCCTCATGCCTCGACTTAAAGTCGTCCATGTGCTGTTAGTTCTCTCTCGAAGACTGAAGACGATGGCTGCCCTGGGAATGGATGCAGGGCACAGAGCTGTAACGACTGTCCCTCAGGACAGCCATTAGGATGTGGTCTGGGAAATACATGTTGTAGATGCAACATCGTTTCTGACTTTCTTCTCCCTAAAAGTTACTTCTACTGATGCTTAGAATTGTTGTTCCCTAGTTCAGCTCTCATCAGAAAATGGATGAGAAAGTTGCCTCAGTCAGCTTGGGTGCAGAAGACACCCAAACCGCGCCCAGCTCCCGGAGGGCACCTAGTACAGGTGCCGCCGGATGGCAATGACCATCCTGCAGGAAACCCCCAGGTGTCTCTGCTCGACATGAGAATATCCCAGTTAAAACCATCCATCCCTGAAGTTCACTTGACTGTTTGGCCAAGGACATGGACAGTAAGGTTTCTGTAGGGGGCCTCCCGGGAGGGCTGAACTCCCCCTTTACGTCTGAGCTCAGCCTCAGTATCACCCACGGCTCCAAGCTCAGAGGCATGGGGTAGCTGCCTGCAGCCTCACCGGAGGCTGGATGGGACCCAGGTTCGCTCAGCCTCCAGCTGCTTTTCTAGGCTGCTCTGTCTCACCGGTTGGAAACATTGCATTCAGGAATCTCTCTAACTTGATCTCCAGAAACCTGTGAAGCAGTGGGTTTCTGGAGTTGGATTCCCAGGGAAGGGGGTCCTCAGCGGAGGGATGACTAGGGATGACTGTGCCGTTGGCTCAGCTGCATTGCTGCAAAGGGCAGAGGGTCTCTAAGAGTGGGGTGGGCATGGGGGTCAGCAGAGGGACCCTGGGCCAACTAGGGGACCCAGCATAAAAGTGAGCGGTCTCTGTCTTTGCATAGACTATGGTTTTGCAAGTGGGAGCAAACCCCAAAACATGGGGCTCCTGCCTGGCAGGAAGGCCTGAAGGCTGGGGCACCTCTGTCCCTGATGTTTGCCTTCCCGGGGAAGAAGGCTCTAGGTCCCTGAGAAACACAGTCCCAGGCTGTGGAAGTGGCCACAGATTTGTATCTCCAAGGGATCTATACTTAGGCTGTCTAGTGCCCCGCAGATAGGAGGCTGGGCCCGGAGCCTAGCAGGGGAGCCGGGGCTGTGTCAGAGGAGCCCCCACCCCACACTGACCGGGTGACTGATTCAGACAGGAGCTGCAGAGAAGCACCAGGAATGAGCTACCATGGAGCTCTGTGCACACGCCCACTCTGTTGACAGCGCATCATTTGCTGTGCGGCTGCGTACTGGGGTGACAGAAAGTAAAGACAGCTCTGAAGCCATTCTGTGTTCTGTTGCGGGATGTCCCAGGTTGTTCAGAAGCTATTTTTTAATTCCTCCTGTCTTTTCCTAATACAGAGCTCAGCTCACTGCTTTGAGTTATAAACATGTGACTCCCTGGAAAGTGACCTCATTCCCCAGAACTGCTCTAAACGAGTAATTCAAAAGCGACAAATCACTACGTGGGGGAGAGCATTGAACGGGAGCTCAGTCTTAGCTCATGCGATGGTCGCACCGCTCTGTGTTGCCTTAAGGGCGTGTGCTCTCGTGCTGGTGCGTGGTGACCTGGCGTGAGCTGAGGACGTGCATGTCTTATGCTTTACTGACCACCTGCACAGCCCTTCATGTGTCTGTTGGCCATCTGGATGTCTTCTTTGCAGAAATGTCTGTTCATGTCCTCTGCCCATTTCTTGATTGGATTCTTTGATAATGACACTGATATGTTTTTTATAGATTTGGGACACTAGCCCTTTATCTGATATGTCGTTTGCAAATATCTTCTCCCATTCTGTTGGTTGTCTTTTGGTTTTGATGACCATTTCCTTTGCTATGCAAACCTTTTTTTTTTTAAAGATTTTATTTATTTATTTGACAGAGAGATCACAAGTAGGCAGAGAGGCAGGCAGAAAGAGAGGGGGAAGCAGGCTCCCTGCTGAGCAGAGAGCCCAATGTGGAGCTCGATCCCAGGACCCTGGGATCATGACCTGAGCCAAAGGCAGAGGCTTTAACCCAATGAGCCACCCAGGTGCCCCATGCAAAAGCTTTTGATCTTGATAAAGTCCCAAGAGTTCATTTTTGCCTTTGCTTCCCTTGTCTTTGGCAATGTTTCTAGCAAGAAATTAGTCCAGGAGGTTGCTGCCTGTGTTCTCCTCAAGGATTTGGACGGATTCCTGTCTAACATTGAGGTCTTTTGTCCATTTTGAGTCTATTTTTGTGTGTGGTGTAAGGAAATCTGACCTTTGCTGTTGAAGGGGTTTTTAAAGCATTCATTCTATGTGGTCAGGGCCACTGGGTTAACACTGGCCAATCCCAAGTGAGGGTCCTGGCCCTGTGGCCTCCAAAGTGTGCACAGAGGCCTGTCACTCAGGACCGAACTAGGCAGTTGGAGTGCCTGTGGGGCCCTGGGGGGTCATGGGGACATGGGGTGGCACCTGTGCCGTTTTCATTGCTCAGTGGTTTGGCGCTGAACCGCACCACGGAGGTCTCCTGCCTGTCTCGTAAGTTCCATAAAGAACCTACAGACCTTTTGAGGAAACACTGAAGCAGAAGCCGTGGTTACTAGAATTTTAAGTGAAAGGTTCTTTTGGCCATAATTTGCTCAAAATCAGGGTTACCTGGGGCCCATTTCCCCAGGAGCCCTGTCGGAGGACATCCTGTTCCTGCACATGCCCTCAGGTGCAGCCGCTGGGGTCACAGCAGTCACAGCAGTCTCCCGTGGGCTGGTAGTTCTGGGACATGCACAGCGTGGGGCCCAGCCCTTCATGGGAATCCCCATCCCATGCTAACACGCCACCAGCTCTGTTTTCCAGTTGTGGCTCGCAGAGGACCGCTGGCTACCCACGGACTTTGGCCGCGATGACCTGGGGCCCTTCTGCTTCAGCATCCAGGTCACCCACAGCTAGAGTCGCCTCTTCAGCATGGAGCTGGCGACTAAGCTGCTGCATGGGAGAGGTCTTTCCAAAGAGCTACCTTCATGGAAGTTCAGAGAGCCGGGGTAAGCGACTCCCAGCTTTAAGGGGAAAGCCCTGTGGATGTCTGGCCTCGTAATTCCGTGTGCAGACACTTGTTCCAGAGAGAAATGGATCTTTCAACATTGAGCGTGCCTGCCTGGTTGACAAGGTCCTAGCGACCGTCTTGCTCCATGTGTTTCGCCAGGGACAGGGTCATGAGAGGGAGGAGTGAGGGGCTGTGCATCTCCGCCAAGCCATGTGTCGTGTGCGTGGAAAGCACCCACTTCCCTCTGCGGGGCTCCAGGGACAGCACGCCTGCACTCCTGATGGGCAAGGCTGCCACAGACTGTTCTCTGCAGACAGCGCAAGGGAGTAACCCACCATCACCGAGACGTCCATCATGTTAAGGCACACTCGGTGGCCCTTCCTCTGCATCTTAGTGATCGCGGGGAGAAGACAGGACACCCCTTCTTGGGACAGCAGGTGTATCACTCACATGGTCGAATGTGTATCGACAGGAAGTATCAGGACTAGGTGTTTTAGTCCTCGTTGTCATGACTGTGGGGTTCCCTTTACGAGGAGGCCACCCTACAAGCCAGAGGCAGGAAATCCACACACTGATGTGTCAGGGAGAGGACTTAGTCCCCAACAGCACTGGGCTCATCCGGCTTTGCATCTGTGACCGTAAGGCCGTGGGCTCAGCCATAGAAGACCGCCCACTCCCTAAGACACGCATGTTTGGGGTGGGACGATCCTGGGCCTCCGGCTTCTCTCCTGGCTGCTGCACCGGCCGTCACTGCAGTCAGTGGGCCTCCCTGTGAGGGTTTGAGCATCACTTGCCACCCGTGGGGTCTACATGGGGACATCGCACTCAGATGCTGGGAGACCCTCCTCTCGAGTGGGCCAGTGCGTCCGGAATCGGTTCTAAAGCTCATGGGGCCCCGCTTGCTGCAGGCGGGTGTGGGAGGGCCAGGGGCACCCAACACTGGCTCCCGATCACAGCACCCACTTGGAGATGTTGCGGCGGTCAGCCGCTCAGATCCTGAGTGCAGCCGAGTTCCCAGAGTGCATGTGGCAGTGCATGTGGGCCCAGCTGAACCTTACGTTCTTACCTTGGGTGCACATCACGCTGCCAGAAGACGAGGAAGATGTGAGGTGTCCACCGCATCCCTGGCTGTGGTGCAGCCAGGGGCCGCCCGAGCCTCTGATGGAGGGAGGCCGCAGGACCCGCTCGTCCTGTGCCTGTCACTGTGTAAGTTTGCAGCCATCCTGGGTGGTTCTGTTCTCTCTTCTCCCTTCCTTGTGTCCAGAGCCAGGGGCAAGGCTTGGGGACACCAGGCCTTTCATAGCCGGAAATCCCCTCAGAGGAAGTAGCTGCTCCTTTTGCGGAGTCCTTGGTACCTGAGGCTGAGAGGAGGAGGGAGAAGGCCAGGGGGACACTCTGTGGAAGGGAGGACCTGAGGTCTGGATAGGACATGGCAGGCCATGTGCCCGGCACGTTCTCTGGAAGTGTTTCCAGTAATGCAGGATGGAGACAATGAGGACGTCTCGTGGGTGGGGGCGGCGAGGATGAGCGTGGTCGTGACGGTGACTGTCCGGTGACGTGCGTAACAGGCCGGCCCATGCACCAGGTCCTCCTGGAGAGCTGGGGTCTCCTCATGCAGGAGGGAGAGGTCACCCAAGGCCTCCCGAATCCGAGAATCCCCAGACCCACATGGGCTCATTCTCGGTGCGGGGGTGGGGGGGGTCCTGCCCTCAGGTGCTGGTGTCCAGCGCCGAAGCCTCTGTCCTCATTTCTCGGTTTCTAGACGTGGAGGTGAGTTCGGAAGGAGCATGTACTTTGGAAGGTGCTGGGTCAAGTCCAGCCTGACCAGTCTCTCCCTCCGTGGACATGGGCAGAGTAGTTCCTGACTCCTTTACTTGGTCTGCAAAGTGAGAAAGAGTGCGCGCCCCAGAGCGTCACCGGAATCATGGTAATTTCCCCACATGCCCCACGCCACGCTGTGGGCCATGCGCACTCCTGCTCATCTTTTAAAGTGAATCTAAGGTGTGATAATGTTTCCTTTGCTTTTTCTCCTTCACTGACAAGAAGACTCTGTTTGCAAAAGTTGAGTGGCCCCTCCAGGGTCACCTGGGGAGGAGCCAAGAGACCACAGACCAGGTCTCTGTGCAGAAAACGCATTCACCCCTGTCACACGCTGCCTTCCGCATGGAGGAGGGGGCGGGTGGGAGCAGCTGTCCTGGGCGGGCAGGCTTCTCGACGGATTAACACGGCCACCGCTGTCCCTGTGTCTGCTGGCCTCGGCAACTCCTGGGTTCTACCTTTGCTCGGACCCCAGGCCAAGATCCCAGCTTTAAAACTCAACAAGGTTTGCACATTTATAATTCAGACGACATTGGTTTCCTTCTCTGTGTTCTACAGGCCGCATGCTGATGGTTTCCTGCATTCATCTTTCTTGTGCTACTCCATAAGGATTTCCAAAACAGAGCTCTGGGTTTAATCACAGGGCACGTTTCTCCCCAGTGGTTTCTCCATGCCCCTTGCATGGGCTCAGCAGGGTAGAAGCTGGGTGCTTGCCTCCCACCCGGCTCTAGCTCAGCAACATTTTTAAACTAACAGTATTTTACGTGGTACCTATCTCACAAGTCTCCTGCAGGCACCCGGGACCCAGGTGTCCCCCACACACGTGACTGAGTGACAAACTTCCTGGTTGGGGCACCTGCGGGACTCAGTCAAGCACCCGACTCTTGGTTTCGGCTCAGGCTCAGCGGGAATCTGCTTGAGACTCCCTCTCCCTTTGCACCCCCACCACACACACGTGCTCTCTTTCTAGAACAGAGCCCTTCCCCTGCTTGTGTGTGCCGCACTGGCCTGGGTGCGAGGGCAGGAGTCGTGTCATATGTTCCGCAAGCGGGTTGACACGGATGTCAGCACTGTTCTTTCATTCTTACTGGAACTATGTTTACCTCGTGCACACAGTGCTTTCTAATTTGCAAAATGTTGTCTGTTTTATACACATAAATTCATTTTTTTTTATTTATACCAGCACTATATTCTCAGAATTTAAGAAAAACAAATAATCTTTTTTTTTTCCCCTCATCACAGCGTGCCATCTCCAGGCCTGCGTCCAGCCAGCTGCCTGTGGCTGCTACGACGCATTAGGACCCTTCCTGTCCTGATAACAGGGCTTCCCATAGATGCACCAGCTCTCCCCATCTCCACCCCACTGAGCTTGGAGGTTGGGGTGCTGGCTTTAGAACGCCTCCCCCTGGTTGCAGGATGTGGCGGCCTTCCGGTCCCCTCTCTGGAGGAGGGCGCCGCTCCCCCAGCAGTGGGACATCAATCATAGGGTCCCCCTTGGGTCTGATTTTTCCAGATTAGGTTGTGAATGCAGTGGATTAACATGCTTGTCAGGGCACACCGTCTGCTGACCAGTGTCCGCTCCGGGGCCTGGGGTGCGGTTAGCCTCCCTCTTGGGAGGAGGAGGAAAGAACACCCAAGAAAAGTTGATGCTCAGTTCTAAAGCGGTTACCAGCGGACGGCAGTGGGACTGATGGCTGGTTTATTTCACCTTGACGTGGGCGTCGTCGCTGGTGCGAGGACAGGAGGTGAGCACTGAGTCATGGGAGTGGGACGGCATGTGTGAAGCCCTGCCTTGGTCACAGCTCCCTGCATCCCAGACATCGTGTCCTGCTGGCGGGAGGTCTTCCAACTCCAGCCATGACTGGGCTCACTCACCCCGCGCCATCACCTGCCAGATGGATAGTGTATGAGCGCCACCCTGCCCCCTGGTGTGCTGGGGCTGTCACTAAGCCGGCTGGAGGCTACTTAGTAGTGCCTCAGCTCCTCCCGACAGGACTTGCGCTGCTGGGAGAAAACGCACTTTGCGAGGAGTTCAGGCCCTCCTGTGGCCACGCCATCTGCACACCTCAGGTGCCTCCATCCCGCGAAGCACAGTGACTTTCCCAGGGCAGGGCAAGAGAGAGCGTGTGGGTTTGGGGCTCCCTCTCTTCCACCCTGTGCAAGGCGCCCGTGTCCAGAGCTGAGTCAGACACAGAAGCTGCAGAGAACCAAGGCCTGAGCAGCAGAACTATGGTAAAGTACGATGGACTGTTCCAGGGCGGAGTGAGTGCCCTGTCATCAGAGGCATCCAAGTGTAGTCTTGCTTCTAGAGACTTTGCAGAGAGGACACCGCCACCCACAGGCTGCACTGCACAACCTCTGCCATGACAGTGGATTCAGAGGATGCAGGTGACCATGGGTGCCCAACGAGGAGCTGGCTTCAGAGGTGACCTATGGAGGGGCTGGCAAGGGAAGGAGCCGCATGTGCGAAACGGTGTGTGTGTGCGAAACAGAGCGTGTGTGTATCTTCCCTCCTCCACTGAGGGTTGGAGATGGACCCGCGGCAGGAACGAAGGTCACCGCAGAGAGCCACCGGCCTCAGGGAGGAAGGGCTTGTGCTGGATTCCACGGATCCCCAGAGGACAGGACCACAGCCCCCGCTCCTGCTGGTGTCAGGCAGGCTGGGGGTCCGAGGCCCCTCCCGTGTCACCCCAGCCCTGTGGGCATTGGCCCCCGCACCCCTCCACGCTGAAGGGGACCCTCAGAGCAGGCATCCACGCACGGCCACCCCCACGGGGACTTCCTCCATGGGGCTTGGCTCCCCTTTGCCTGTGTGCCAGTGTGCATGTGCTGCTCAGACTGCCAGCACTGACCTAGCCGACCAGGGGATGCTGGGAGCTGCGGGGAGTGCGGGGGCGCATGGGGCTTTCCAGGGGCGCATGGGGCTGTCCAGGATTGCGGTGGAGACTGAGCTGGTATGTCCTGAAGCTGGGTTTCGGCACTTCTCCCTTGCCAACGTGGGTGCCCTATGGCTCGCGGCCCCACCAGCCCAATGTGCTCAGTCTTGCTGCCACGGCTCCATTCAGGCAGGTGATGGGGGGCGGCCCATACTCTGGAAGTCATGTTCTGTGTGATGATTTGGTAACAAGAAACGAGAACTTAGGGCCCGTGTGGCCTGTGTCGGGCTACTGCTGGGGACACCCACAGGAGGTTGGTCCTAATGGTTAGCGGTTAGGGCTGGGGGGTGGGGTGCCACCCCGGGAGCTGTGGGAGCACCCTGCACCCCGAGGGCAGGCCTGTGTGCATTGGGGAATGTTTCTCTTTGGATGCACGCGGTTAACCAGAACTTCTCCTGCTGCCTGACCTGACCCATTTTTGCTTCATTACCCTCACCGTGCAGATAGAAAGCATTTGGACAATCATAAACGTTGTAGTTTTTTTGAAGGTGGGGATAGATTGCTGCAGACACTTCCTGGGATGCCTCTAATTAGAGCAAAGAAAGAACTGGGAGGATGGGAGGGGGTCCAGGAATGTAGCTTCCCAAGGAGAACCCAGGAGCTCGTGGGTCCTCCCAGTCCCAGCCCTGGTCCCCGGGTTTCCATGCCCATTTAGACCCAGCGAGCTACCCTCCTTGCCCCTTTGCAGCCCCGCCTGGTTGGCCGACAGTGGAAACCGGCCTCTGCTTAGAGGAGGTGAGGCCCAGAGCCCCTGGGGTTGACTCAGAGTCCAGCAGCCCCAAGGCCGGGGGATGGCCCTGAAAGTCGGTGTTTTGGTCCCAGATCCCTGAGTCAGTCCACAGCATTTCCTCTCACTTCCTCCTCCACACACTGTACGTGCTGTGGGCCGGCTTGCGATTTTGTCCCATCTTCTCTGTAAGCTGAGGCTCGGGGGCAAGGCCGGTGACGGGGACAACTAATGGGATGGGGCCAGAACCGAGCTCCACTCGGGCAGACCAGGTGTGTGCGACGAGCTTGTCTGCCTCCAGAGCATTCCAGAGAGCATGAGAGCAGGTGCTCCCACCTGTCCCCGTCCTCCCCCGGAGCCTACATCGTTCTCCAAATGAACACGGGATAGGTACGACCATAGCTCTCCTGGAAGTGTGAAGTGAGCCTGTGGTCAAAGGTTTTATTTGATTTAACTCCTTATTAATGAGGGAAGTAGAGGTGGTTTGAGCCGTCCAGAGAGCTCCTGAGAAGAAAGTCCCTGAGCCTAGGCTCTGTGACCAGGATGGCTCTGGGTGCCACTGCTGGGGAGACAGAGCCTGCACTCAGCGACCTCCAGCGCTGGCCCGGAAGGCTGTTGGCTCCGCCAGACGGCAGCTTCCATCTCAGCAGACAGAGGGAACCGGGTCAACGTTGGCCTGTGGAGCTGGGTATTGCCCAGTCCGTGGACAACCAGGTCAGGACTGCATCCCATGGGCCCGGCCCCTTCCAAGGAGTAAGTCGGGTTTCAGAAAAGGTCTCTGATCGTTTCCCATTTTTGCTCCTGAGGAGTGTCTGAAGACCGTTGTCATACCCACACAGCCTGGTTACCCTGTCCGCCGGGAAGGGAGACCTCAGGAGAGGCCAGAGCACTGACCCATCTGGGGGCCGGTGCGTCACCCACGGTCCTAACTCGGGAAGCACCAAGCCACCGCCAAAGCAGAGAACTAGTGTCTTCTGATGAACCTGAAAATACAACAGGCAGCCCAACCCAAAGTAACCAAAGGAAATAAATCAGAGTACAAATCAGTGAACCAGAAAACCCAAGAAAAACAGAGAAAGTCAGCGAACTAAAATTTGATTTTTAAAAAAATGTATGAAAGACTTGTCCGACTGATGAGAAAGAGAAGCGCAACTTAGAGCGTTAGGAGCCAGGTGACACCACGGCCAGTGACGCAGATGTCTGCTGAGACAGGAAGGGAGCATTACATATACAACTTATAAAAATGGGCTCTAAGTCTGACAATTCAGACGGGAAGGACCAGCGCGGGCAACAAAGAAACCAGCAGAGCTCCCTCCAGGGGAGGCAGGGGACCTGAAGGTGCTGTGTGGCGTAAGAACTGCGCCTTTGCTCAAATCCCTTTCTGTGAACGAGATTCCATCCCAAATAGGGGCCCTGGCGAGTTGTACTAGATACTAAGTAATAATAATAATGATAATAATTCCACACAAAGCGGGCCTGAAAGCTGCATGGGGACTGTGCTTTCAGGCGTCTGTGAGGCCAGCGTCCCCCATTACCTGTACCGGATGAGAATGTGAGAAAACATAATGCAGTTATAGACCGTTGTCTCTCATGAATGTGCATGATGATCTAAACACAATTCTCCCTGATAAAATCCAATACTAGTAAAAATTATTCTAGGAAAATGCAGTTGGTCTTATAATCAATCAATTTAATCTATCAGGCTAACAATTCAAAAGGGAGAAATCGTTGTAGTAGACCAGAAAATATTTGACAAAACCCAGCGTCATACCAGCAACGTGGGTGTGGAAGAAATTTGCCCTAACCTGGTACAGAGACAACCATCCCTTACAGAAGTGCCCGCGGGTGACATCCTATGTAACGGTGAGAGACCGAGCTCTTTCCTGAGACCGAGTGTAAGGCCCAGATGGGCCCATCTGTGCCTCCGTGAATGCTCCAGCCGAGGCCTGCAAACGTTCTAGTTCTGATGCTGCCCGATTTATGGGTTTCTTCCTCTGTGGCTGCGTTCTTGGGGTCGGTTCTAAGACCTTGAGCGGTCGTTCCTGCCTTGGGTCTTCCCCTGGAAGCTTACTACTTCCCCGTGTCGCTGTCACCCTCACAGGAGCAGTGCGCCCTGCTGTGAGCCCCACGCGGGGCTCATGGGGAGTCCGCCTGTGCCGGGAAACCTGGGAAAGAAGGGCTGCTGACGCTCTCGTCTGCGGTGGGAGTTTCTGTCCATTGGGTCTGGCTGTGAGGGGGCTGGGGCAGGTCCAGGGCCGTCCTCAGATGAGGAAGCCCCCAGCGGACTGGGCTGGGCAGGGCCTGGCCCACACGGGAGCTCCTGCATGGTCACCCCGTCTGGAATGGGGTGAAATGGTTTCCATTCAGTAAACTGCCTCTGACGCTCTGAGACATGGATTTGATTTACAGATGACGTTATGGAAACTGAAATGATTTCACTTACCGACTTCATGTATCAGCACATTTTTGAGAAAACCTAGAGGGAGCCCTGTTAGTTCCGGCCAAATCTGGAATTTCTCCCAGGTGCATCAGGTTCAGAATGTCACCGCACTTCACCTGTTTAACCCCACGTTGGGGCCCCTGGGCACAGTAATCAGATGCTGGGCTCCTCACCACGTGGCCATGCTGGAGCAACACAGTCCCCAAACTCAAGGCCCCCTGTTTGGTCTCGTTTTAGGTTTTCTTGTTCGTGGCCCCCAAGAGCTTCACTCCCATGCTGTGGTTGCTTCCTCTGCCTCCCTGTTGGGCCCCGAAAACAAGGCCAGACTAGCAAGGACGTTGTCAGCAAAGAGCAAATACCAAGGCAGAATGTAAGGGTCCATCCATGAATGGGCTGTACAGACCGGCTGTCCTGAGTGTCCCAAAGCCTGTTTGCTTCTTGGTTTCTAGCTGTGGTTTTGTTGCTCTTGTTCCTAGGTGAGGCTCTCCCATTCCCTCCATTCATAGAGCCTCCCCTACAGGCCACATCCTCTCCTGGATGACCTCGGCTGGGGCTGTGTGCAGGTAGGTGCTCTCCCCATCTGGGGTCGGGCCGGCTGCTCTCAAACCTCCCTCCCAACCAGCCAGCGGCTACAATGCAAGGTTTAGAGGCGCCGTCCTGGCGTGTCACCAGGAACCGACATTACAGAGGCGTCCTCGCTGGCCCTCAGCAGGGCACGTGCACCCACACGAGAGAGATGTGCTGCCTTTCTGATATGGTTTGACTTTGTAAGAGAACAAGAAGTAAGCTTGGATAAGTCACGCAGTTTTCTTAATCACTTGCTTCCTCCTTCCTAACGTCATTACCGCGTTGTCCTGGATGGTGTTACCAAGTCTAACTCACACATGTTTGTAAAGCTCTTGACGTTGAAATGCGCACAACCTAATTTCCGTAAATGCTTAAATTAACCTTCCAGATACATTTTTAAGAAATCCCAAGCTTGGGTTATTAAAAGCAAAACACTAGCTTCAGTGAGAGCTCTGGAATGCCGTGTGGGATCTTATGAAGATGCTTCCTCGGTTCTCCTGGAGGAAATAAACCTTGAGGACCTAAGATACAAGCCAGTGAGATGGGAACAGCACCAGGACTAGAACGGATTTATGGCATCATTAAAAGACAATTATTAGTTTATTACCAGAAGCACCAGTTTAATTACACACTGACCTTCAGACTGTTTTCTTTACGGGCAGGAAGCCTATCACGATTCCGGAGCTCAGGGAACACTGCCCATCCACTCGTGCAGCTGAAACTGACTGTTCTTTCCTTAAACACAACTTTCCCTGAATGACCTGGAGGCGCCTGGCCTCTGCTGGGAAGTCCCTTCTTCCTCCTCTCTGCATCTTTGTGCCTATCCTTACAGGAAGCCCCGGGTCCACCCTCGGGACACAGGACCACTTTCAAGTGTCATCTGAATTCAGAAAATTGAGTTTTTCCTTTAAATTGTTATTCATTTGGTTGAACAGTCTCAGGAATGACATCACAATTAAACTTGATACATTCGTGTGCAAACTTTCTAGAATGATCTCACTGATCATTGCTCTAATCCTAACAGTCCTTTTCTATTTGGCTTGTTGCTGAGTTACACCAACTCTGCAAGTGTGATGCCTATCACTTCGTGTCTTCAAACCGAGATACCGACGTGTAACCGCTCTGCACTCCTGTGGTGCGCAGACATGCAAATGTCCATGGGGGCTGGCGGCAAGGGCACATGGGGCCTCCGGCATCCATGGGCACTTTCTGTCCAGCTGTGCTCATCCCTGACCGAGGGTCATGTCCCTGAGCCTGGCAGATGTTGGCATGTCCCGGGACGGCCAGCGCACTGAGTGTCCAGCCAGCACCTCCTCCCAGCCAGGCACAGTAACAGCGGACAGCAGTGTGCATCTGCGCCCTTGGCCGCTGGCCACACATGGCTTGAGCTGCCATGGGAGCCCCTCAGAGAACGGCTCCTGAGAGACCGTTTGGGAAAGGTGGTGTGAGATGAGGCAGAACATGTCTGTTCAAGGATGAGGCCGAGAAAACAGTCTATTTTCAGCTGAACTTGGGAGAGGAGAAGGTGGTGAATTTGCTCAAAGTCACAGAAAAATCGGACATGGAAGCATCCAGTGACATGCGGCCAGACACCTGCAGTATGTTTGCATTAGGTCCATGCAGCGAAGACAGAGCCCCCAGCCTCAGCATGCAACCGTCCCCCAACCCGACAGGGGTCTCTCGGGGCACACACCCAGCGGCTGACACGGTTCCTCCCTCTGGAGGTCCAGGGCCATCCACCACCAGTGCAGGGACCAGCATGTACCCAGCCCTGTCCTCAGAGCCAGGCACACTCCGGGGCCCTTCCTCCAAGGCCCAGCACTCTAACCAGGTGGGAGGAGCCCTCCACTTCTGGGACTCCAGCAGCCTGGTGAGAGCGAGCCAGGATCTCCCTGCATCACAGGGTCCCTCCTCCATGCCACCCACAGCATTCTTCTTGCCACCTGAGCAAGCTTGTCCACCGGTGCTGGGGGCCTGCTCCTACACCCATGCCACAGCGTCCGGCCCACTCAGGGTGTTGGCTCCATCCTTGTATCCATGTGCATGTCTGTGTTTGACAGCAGCCAACCTGTGTGTGAGTGCAGTGCACACGTGTCCACACACGGACAGCGAGGGTCTGGGGAGTGGAAGCAGGGACGTGGAGGATGCACCTGATTCATGTCTCAGGAGCAACGGGGACAAGGAGAGGCGGCACTGGGTAAGTGTGCTGACATGGGCCGTGGCCGCCAGTCCCTCAGAGCAGACAACCCAAAACAGCCGGGGAGCCCCAGGGCTGAGGGTGACTGGTGCTCGCTGGGAAAGCCAAGCAGGGAGATGGCATAGGAGTCCACATCCTGTCCTGGGAGGAAGGTGAATTTCCATTTAACGTCAGGAGGACCAGTGTTGGAGTCCATGCCTGGACCAGCCATGACCCTGGGAAACCGGCACAGACTCTCCTATTCTCCCTTCCAGAGAGAGTGTATGCAAACAGATGTTTTCCGGGAACCCCTGTAGTAGTGCAGATGTTACAGACACGTTTCCACTGGTCACTGGTGTGGCATTGTCACTATAGGCACTGGTGGAGCATCATTGCTCTGTGTCCTGTTGTGGTATCATTACTGGGGTGCTTGTGTGGCATCGTTATCATAAGTACCAGTGTGGCATCATTACTGTGGGTACCAGTGTAGCATTGTTACTTTGGGTATCTGTGTGGCATAGTTACCACAGGTACCTGTGCAGCATCATTACTACGGGTACCGGTGTAGCATCATTACCATGGGTACCAGTGTAGCATCATGACTATGGGTACATGCATGAGATCATTACTACATACACCACAGCCCGTGTTCAGCTTAGTGATTGAGTGACTGCCTCCCTCTCGGCTGGGGACATGATCAATGTGAGCAGACACAACTGCTCATGTTGAATCAGGAACGTGCCAGTGTATTTAGAGTGCCAGCCTTCGAGCCAGACTTCATGAACCTCTTCGGTTATGATGCCTCCAGGTCCACCCAGCACAAGTTGCCGGCTTCTGCGTGTGCAGACTCTGGCCCAGCATGCCTCAGTGTGGGCCTCCTGCTTCAGCACATCACTCACTGGATGTCCTTCGGCCACTCTCCTGTGGATGTCCCGTGACCAATGTGGGTGGCAGTGAGAAAAGGTGTCAGCACGTCCTGGTGTTGGTGGTGCTTGTGTTGAGCTCCCTTTCCTCATACAGGTGCCCTTACCACAAACGTACATACCCACCTTCCAAGTTACACTTAGAATATAATTGAGAGGCACAAAATACCGATGTGACGAAGGAAGTGGCCCCAGGGCGCGGCAGCGAGGCTAAAGGGAGCTCTGGATCCCAGACTCGGAACCTCTGAGTGTGGCCCACAGGCTCTGCTACAGGAAAGGGAGCAGGATGCCGGGCCTCACGGGACTCCGGCCAAGTGCTCTGCACCGCTCTGCCCTTGCGGCGCCCTGGGGATACCTGGAGCTGATCGCAGCGGCCTCTCCTCTGACAGGGGTGGGTGATGAGTGGGAGATGCGCCTGCTTGCCTGAGCCTGGGTGCAGCCGTCTTCCTGGGGAGGAGAGTCCTGCTGTCTCTAAGGCTCACTCTGAGAACGGGTCTGGGGCATTTCAACATGTCATGTGTGCTGAGCATCTAGTCGCCACTCAGAGCACATGCAGCAGAGACGTGTACTTTCCACAGAATCCGGCCATTTCCCAGCTGGCGCCATGCAGCCCAGTGCTTGAGGGGCTCCAGCTGGGGTCCTCCCAGAGTGAGCTGTGCTAGAGAGTCTGGGGGACAGAGCCAGTTACGGGGAAGCCACAAAAGTGCACGTGTCAGGACGTCCATCCCCCCAGGCAGGAATGAGACCCTCCCCCCGGGTGGTATCAGGAGTCACCCCCGCTCAGCTGCAGGGAGCAGAAGCAGGGACCACATCGCAGGCCTGGAGCTCCCGTCCTGTCAGTGGTGAGGGTCTTACGCCCAGAAGGGGACCTGGACCTTGCCAGCCTGGCCGATCCGGGACAGCCCCTCCCCTGCAGATGGTTCAGAGAAATTCAGGTAGAACGAGTCAATGGAGCTCAAGGACCTCAGAACAGAAATATCTCCACATTCAGTGACTGGGAGGGTCGCAGCCCAAGTGAACAGACAGCAGCCGCCCCCATGGCAACGCTGGCGGCCGGAATCTGAGGACTGTGTTCTGGCCGCCATGGGTGACGTGCTTCCGGAGGAGGTAAAGCCAGACAAACGGAACCCAGGGAAAGACAGAGGAGCTCGGCGAATCCATCTGAAGCAGCACAAGGACGACATGACGCAGTTCGAGACGAGGGTCGTCCTGACAAGGAAACGGCTCCGCAGCCGAGCTAGACATGGGACCGAGCACGGAGGGACCACCTCGTGACGCAGCTGCATGTGGGGCTGAGGGAGCCACCTTCCCGCTAAGGGGGACCCTGGAAAGTCCAGAGGGGATCCCAGTGGAAAGCCCCAATTTGGTGGACGGGAGGCGGTGTCCACAGCATCCTCCTGCCCGAGTGTGAGGCCGAGGGGTGGACCTGCAGACAGACCACGCAGGTTGAGGGAAGTGGTGCTTCCCAACACACTGTGGTGTCCCTTCCCGAATATGGTCCTTCTGCCGAGCGTGCGGGTGCCGATGATGGACCTCTGCGCTTCCATGCCCGCATGCGTGGTTTTGTGTACATGTGTGTGTGCCCACGTGTGCGTGCATGTGGGGGACTGTGCGCAAAAGAGAGAAAGCTGGTCCCAAACATCCATGTGTCCTCTCCCAGCAGATGAGGCTTTCCTGTTGAGTTTCTCGGCAGGGGGACCCCCCCAAACCAGTGCCCTGTGGGTGGCCGGGAGCTGTGCAGTGCAGCCTGTCCCCGGCGAGGCTGTCCTGGGGTTTGGCGCTGCTTCACTTCAGGATCTCATCCCCCCAAAGCACGTCCGGCGTCCCGGGGACAGACCCGCGGCCCTGGCCTTCTGTCCTGTGAGCTGTGCGCAGGGAGAGCCGTGAGCACACCCCACCCCCGTCCTTCCCAGCACGTTGGCACGTGGAACCAAGTATCCCGTTGTTTCCGAAACTGCTTCTCACTGGGGATGTGCTGGGCCTGGTCGCTGATTTGCGGTGAGAGTGGCACTGGGCCCGCATCCAGCTCCTGCTCGGTGGGAAATGTTTGCCCATAGACAGCATGCCGGAAAGTGCTGCCTGTGGGCAAAACGTCAGGACTTTTGAAAACCTGGTTTCTGACGGTGGGGGGCTGTGGCAGCTACCAGCTCACATTGGACCCTGTGCTAAAAAATGTTCTCTCCACACGAATGCTCTTTTCAAGGCCAGAGTTGGCGAGGAGAGGCTCTGTGCTTCATGGTTGATCTCGCATGGGGTTTCACCTGTTCCAACAGGAAGACAAAGGTAAGGTGCTTGGCAGGCCTGCGCAGGGCCCCAGAGATAAGCACGGTCACATGTCAGAGGGGCGGACTGGACTCCAGCTCTTCCTCGAGTCCGACTTGAGCCACGGGTGGTTTTACCATTCTTCACTGAGCTGTTAGGGCCTTGCCAAGGACCCTAGCAAAACCATGACATGGCCATGGCCCTGGCTTCCCTCGGTGACAGGTTCCTGTGTAGCATTGGGGAGGGTTAGCATCTCAGCAGACAAGTCTTGGGCTGTTGGGTCTGAGTCCCAGTGGTGGGCACACCAGGCAGACATAGGACCCTGGGGCCAGCTGCTCGCCAAGCACCCTGCTCACGGTCCTCAGTGCACCTTCTGGATAAGTGCATTGTGTGCTGCTCAGTGGCTGATGGCAGCGGCTGGGGGCTGGCCCCAAGGAAGCGGGTGCTGGCATTGTGAGTTCTGGGCAGAACCTCCCGATCCCAGCAAGAAGAGGTCGTCTGCCAGGAGTGAGGATGCCCTCCCATGCCGAGGCCCGGGTAGACCCACCGCCCTCAGCCTGGAATGAAAGGCCCCGACGGAGCCCGTTCAGATGCTTTGCCCCGAAACACGGGGACTGGATTCAAAGTCACAGAACTGCAAGACCCTGAGGTCACTGGGGCCAGGGTTTAGGGGTCACGGGGCAGATGTGCCTTTGAATCCCTCCGTCCCTCCGCTGCCTCTTTTCCTCTTGTGGCACTTAGAGAAACTTCATTATTTCAACACAAGCAGCTTAATTTACTAGAAATGCAGCCCACAGCTGGCGCTAGCTCTTCCAGGGACGAAGATATTTCTCCTCGCGCGTCTGATCTCAGACTCAGTTTTAGAAAAGCCCCCGAGTCTTAACTTGCTGCAGACTCTTTTTTTATGAAACTCTGAGAATTTAGGAGCCGTGTTTCATCTCTAAGGTGCCTAGTAAGCAGCACGTAGGGTTTGTGGTGGCACAAGGGGGTCGTGGCCACTTTCTCTCTTCGGTGTGGGGTACACGGGTGTGGGGTGACTTGGATGAGCCTCAGGTGGGGCCTGTCGGTGGGAATGCAGGATCCCCTCCATAGGCAACGGGGACCGAGTCACATGCTCTGGAGCCAGCAGTGGGCCTCCTCATGGGTGGAGACATCTTACAGGCAGCGGACGGGGCCGTGATCGTCCGACGGGCAGCCACATGCAGGGAGGAGAAAGCCCAGCAGGGCGGGTGGGCAGCCAGAAGCCTGCGGCCTGCTTGGGCCAGGCACCATAGCACAGAAAGGATGTGGCCATATGGGGGTCGCCTCGCACAGACCAATGGAGGGGGAGGTGGACGTGCTTACCACGTGCTCAGGGTAGACGGGAAAATGAGGCGAACCTCGGCCTTTTTAGAAGCAGAGTCCGTGAGTAGATGAACAACGTGCGTGAGCTTCTGTTCCATGTCCCTGACTGGCCTCATTCTCTCCCAGGATGGAGGTTCAAGTTCTCTCAGTTGAAGGGGTCCTCGGACGACGGACGCACTCAAGTGAAGCTGCTCTTCCAGCACCCAGGCAGCGGGCAGATAGATGTGAAGGTAGGTGAGTCTATGTGGCCGTCAGCGGCACACGGGTGACAGCCGACCGGCAGAGGAGGTTTCTGTCCCCTGCGGCCGCAACCCCACTGAGCCCCGATGGCGGGACATCTGAAGAGCCTGGCCTGGGGTCTGTGTCCTGTAGCAGGGCTTAGAGCTAGGACTGGGGTCACAGAAGCACGTTAATGGATTCTACTAAAAATTATGTTCCTCAGTAAACATTAACAGCCATGCACACTCAACGGTGCACGAGGTGAGGCTGTCTGTCGGAGAAGCAGCTGACCCCGGCTTTTGTAACAGGTCATGACCTCAGGGGCACAACAGCGAGCCAGGCGCAGGTTCTGCATGGTTGGCAAGCTGAGTCTCTCCCTCTGCCCCGACCCCCTACACACCAACTCTCTCTCTCTCAAAAAAACAACCATCCATTTGTCCGTAGAAGGGCATCTTGGTTCTTTCCACAGTTTGGCGACTATGGCCATTACTGCTATGAACATTGGGGTACAGATGGCCCTTGTTTTCACTACATCTGTATCTTTGGGGTAAATACCCAGGAGTGCAATTGCAGGGTCATAGGGAAGCTCTATTTTTAATTTCTTAAGGCATCTCCACACTGTTCTCCAAAGTGACTGCACCAACTTGCATTCCCACCAACAGTGTAAGCAGAGAGAGTCAATTATCATATGGTTTCACTTACTTATGGAGCATAAGAAATAACATGGAGGACATGGGGAGATGGAGAGGAGAAGGAAGTTGAGGGAAATTGGAAGGGGAGGTGAACCATGAGAGACTGTGAACTCTGAGAAACAACCTGAGGGTTTTGAAGGGGCGAGGGTGGGAGGTTGGGGGAACCAGGTGGTGGGTATTAGAGAGGGCAGGTATTGCATGGAGCACTGGGTGTGGTGCAAAAACAATGAATACTGTTACACTGGAAAGAAATTTAAAATAATAAAAAAAAATAAAGACTCAATTGTAGCTATTAATACCAATTTTTAAAAAAGAATACAAATACACGAGCAGCCAAAATTGAAAGTGTTTTACAAACTTCATTTTGCATGATTCAGTCTGTAAAACCAGCCCTTCTGTCTGTTTATGCGCACTTGTGTTGCCGACAGCCCAGTCTTGGTATAACTGAAGACAAATGACAAATCCAGGGAAAGACAGACCCGTGAGATGCAGGAACCTCTGCCACTCGGACACCGGTCACCACAGTGCCTGTGTCTCATTCTCATGAAATCGGAGACACGGCACACAGGACGAGCTCATATCCAAATTCAGGTTTTAACATCTTTTTATTGAGTTTAATGAAATAATGTTCTCTATTTGCTTTTTAAAAAAAGATTTTTATGTATTTATTTGACAGAGAGAGAGCACAAGAGCACACAATCAGGGGAAACAGCAGAGGGAGGGGGAAGCAGACTCCTGGTGAACAGGGAGTCCGATGCGGCGCTCGATCCCAGGACTGGGGGACCCTGACCAGAGCCGAAGGCAGACACCCAACTGACTGAGCCCCCAGGAACCAGGCATGTCTATCTGCTTTTTAAGTACGACGGTTGACTGTACAGATTCTGCTGACGTTCTTAGCTTTAGGGAGCAGATAAAATCAAACCCTGAACGTAGATGCCCTCGGGGTACCCGAGACACCCCGTGAGGGAGCAGCAGGTGATACAGCAGGTCTGTTCTGGACACAGAGTGGGGAGATTTGCGGTAATTTCGTATGTGTCTCTCTCTGCACTAACACGATCGCCATGGGGACCGTCAGCACCACATCCTCTCCATTGCTTGACTGATTGGCCTCTGGTGGGGGTGGGGGCGGGGGGGGGCATTAAGGGTTTCCTGCCGAAATCCTGCAGCCTCTTACTCTGGTGCATTCTGTGGGCACTTGGGTGACGCTTTGGAAGTCGGCTCACGGCGGGGTCTCAGGGATCCGTGCTCGTGCGCGTTCCCGTGGCTTCCCCAGGGAAACTGCCGGTGTGAGGTGCATGCTTCCGTGGTATCACAGGGTCCTTTGATGGTGACGCAGGTGTCACTACATGGGAAGGCATTTGTTTTTGTAGTGTTTGGGGAAGTTTTGGTCTTCTGGATTCATGAGAGGAGTGGGCCTGGGAAATCCAGACCGGGCTGTGGGACAGGCAGTCGAGAACTTGGGGCATGGGTTTGGAAACCTCTCACTTTCCCTGGGGAATGTGTACGCACTGGACCGGTTCCATTTTCAGCTGATGAAGACAGAGAGCCCTGGAAGTCATGGGGGTGCGGGGATGGACACAGGAATGAAAGGGCTTGAAGCTTCAGTGATTTGCAGTGATTTCTCTATGAAAAATTACAATTGGGAACACGGTTAACTCAGCTACACATGGACAGCCTCCCCTCCGGGGCCGGTGGGCAGACGCAGAGGTCAGAGCCGAGGGCAGGTGCAGGTGGGGCTGGTGGGCATGTCACTTGGGGCAGGCAGACATGCAAGAGAGGAGCCGTGGCACTCTCTGCTGGGAGGGAATGTACTGTGTGGCTTCTGGGAGCGGGACAGATGCACGACGGCTCTTTCCAGAAGCTACCCTGAGCCACATGCCCATGACTACCGCCTGTGAGGTACAAGAAAATGGGAAAAGATAGAAGGGAAACCTGGGCCCCATGAGAACACTCAGCATTGAGGCTCCATTTTAATGAACAGCCTGTGGAACCGAGCTCTGAGCTGGGAACCCCAGTGCTTGCAAATGAGTGGCATGAGTGGCACATTGCTTGCGTCAGAACTCAGGAACAGGTAATTGCCCAGAGAAGGCAGCGTTCCCGTCCACTACATCTTCTCGTTCAAGCAGTGATAACCATATAATGATTTTCCTCCTAGTATTTACTAGAAATTTCTGCACTGCTGGGCCCAGGTAGTGCCTCCCAAACAAGTGCAGCGGGAGAACTCTGGGGCCCCCAGCGTGTGAGGGGCTTGGGGCTGGCATACCGCTCACAAGTCTGTGTGTGTGCAGGGACAGGTCCTGACTCCAGGCTGCTTCTTGTGGCCACAGGGTGGGAGCTGCCACGTGTGGTTTTCTTCTTATCTCTTTCTCCTGACAGAACTGGGAAGCGAAGGACCTGCTTTCCTCTGCTCTGTGTGTTGCTGCCGTGAGCTGCGGATCAGGAGGACAGAGCCTCAGGGCTGACGGTGCCTCCTCAGCCCTCATCCCCAGTCCCTGACCTCGCTCTGAGACCAAGTGTGCAAAGTACATGTTTCTCTGGTTTCACTTCTGCCGCCAGACCAAGCCACCGAGGGGCAGCTCTGCTTCAGTGTTTTAACTTCAGCACGTCCCAGGCCTATTTTACTTGAACAGAGGAAGAGCAAATCCATGTCAAAAGCACTACCAGGGACCTGGGTGGCTCAGTGGGTTAAAGCCTCTGCCTTTGGCTCAGGTCATGATCCCAGGGTCCTGGGATCGAACCCTGCATCAGGCTCTCTGCTCAGCAGGGATCCTGCTTCTCCCTCTCTCTCAGCCTGCTTCTCTGCCTACTTCTGATCTCTGTCTGTCAAATTAATAAATAAAATCTTAAAAAAAAAAAAAAGCACTGCCAGGTTCATGCACAAACACATTTACCAGTTTGCAAGAAGGAGACTGTACCAGGTGCCACTAAAGCCCAAGAATTCTGATGCCACCCGTCCAAGGCTGCTGGCATGTGGGCAGAATGCCCGCCGTGCTTGTGAGTGCAGCGTGCTGAAGGAGGCAGGAGCGTGTCTCTGGGAGGATTGGTGGTGTGTGGCCATCGCCCAGCAGTGACCGAGCTGGTCACCTCGCCAACACCTGCTCCTTGGCCTGCAAGGAGTTGGCCCAGAGTGCCCAGCGAGGTGGGACGAGCCTGGCCGTGGGCGCACATTTGCATGAAATACATCTAAGCATGTGGATGAGGAACGGATGTCGTGTCTCTGAACCTGAAACGTGGCTGTGGAGCCTCCGTGGCCAAGAGCATTGGTGCCACAGCATTTGTCCTCTATGTGGCTGACTCGGTAGACCTGGGATGCTGCCCAGGAAGCAGGCGGCGCAGGGAGGGAGCCATAGTGAGGCCAAGCCACCACGGGAGACACGCAGATGGGCCACTGGGGTGTCTACCTCTGTCTTTTTCTCTGTCTTCATCTCTCTTTCTGTGTATCTCTCTCCATCTCTTTATCTCTGTGTGTGTGTCTCTGTGTCTCTGTCTCTGTCTCTGTCTATGTCTCTGTCTCTGTATTTCTGTGTCTCTGTCTCTGTGTGTGTCTTTCTCTGTCTCTGTGTCTCTGTCTTTATCTCTTGCTTTCTCTTTCTGTGTCTCTGTCTCTTTGTGTCTCTGTTTCTCTGTCTGTCTCCTGTCTCTGTGTCTCTCTCTGCCTCTCTGTCTCTCTCTGTGTATCTCTGTCTGTATCTCTCTGTGTCTCTGTCTCTCTCAATGTCTATGTCTCTGTCTCTGTGTCTCTGTTTCTGTCTCTGTGTGTCTCTCCCTATCTCTGTCTCTCTCTGTGCCTATGTCTCTCTCTCTGTCTTTGTCTCTGTGTGTCTCTGTCTCTGCTCCTGCACTGGGCTCCTTAGTGGCTCATTCCAGGCGTGAAGTAACAGTGTTTGTAGGGCTCTGGTGCTGGCCCTGTCTTGGTGTGGAGCCGTGTGCCTCTGTCTCGTGTGCCACTGGTGAGACCTGCAGTAGCCACGTGAACAGCGACGCGGACAAGCCACATCTCCGAGCACCTGCCTTGTCCTTGAGTTACCAACACCGAGGAGAGGAGGTTCACGGGCAGAGATGGGAGTCATGCGCCGGACGGCTCTGCCCTTGTGGCAGCAGGTGGCAGGCCTGAGTGAGCCCACCATCAGGGAGGCTCTGTGGGTCCACAGCCTACATGCTGGACCCTGTGCACAGGTGCCGAATGCCCTCAGTGCCCCGCTGTGTGGCCGCTGCACCTCCGTTAGTAGCATGTGGGTCTCTAACTCAGCCTGGCGTCCTTCTGCCTGGAAGGTTATTGAGTCCCCATTTTCAGGAGGAAGACTGAGGCCAGCCTGGCGGGAGCATGGCCAGCTGGCTCAGTGACCGCCAAGGCTCCCCTTGTGTCCGTGAAACTCTCCCTTCCCAGCACGAGGCGCACAGGTGTGCCAGCTGTTGGCCCACCTGTTTCCAGGTTTAAGGCAACAGGACCCAGCCTGGTCCCCACGAAGCCACTCCCAGTGGCCTCACCCTGATTTCGAGTCTTGGTGCCTCTGCCTGTGAGGCTGTCGCTTCCTGCAGACACGGAGCTGGAGGACGGCTGTTCACTTCCTGCACAAACAGAGCTGGAGGACGGCTGTTCTCTTCCTGCACACATGGAGCTGGAAGACGTTGTCAAGCATCCTCTGTGTTGTTGGACGTGGGTGCTGGGACGTGGGGAGACGGCAGCGCTCAGAAGCACGGACAGGGATGGAATCCATGCTGCTCAGTTCTGCCGTACGGAGGGCGCGCCCTGCAGAGAAGCTGAGTCCGTCCATCTTAACGACCTTCTGCTGAGCAAACCCTCTCTCGACTGGGCTCCACCATGGCGACGGTCCTTCCCTTGGGTGGGACGGAGCTGCCTGGGAGCCACTCCAATGGCTGCAGCAGCACTGAACATGGGCTTTGGCGCCGGGAAGCCTGGCCCATCCCGATGTGGTCACCCAGCCTGGCCCTGCTGTCCGCACACCCAGCTCTCGCTCCCGCGCTTTGTAAGCTGTTCCGTGGCAAGTGTGGTCGCTGCGCATGTCCCTCCTTCCACACCCAGTGTGGGGCTTGAACTCATGGCCCCAAGATCAAGGGTCCCATGCTCCCCTGACTAAGCCAGCTGTGTGCCCCTCATACACGTTGTTTTCAAGGACGCTCGGTAGCCTAGGCCCGTGGGTGCAACCTGCTGTCCTCGCCCGTGTCCTGCAGCAGCTGAGGTGGGCGGCAGGCCTCGGTCTCCAGCCACCATGGGCTTAGAGCCACCAGTGAGTGCTGCGCGCCCAGAAGACAAGACTCAGGACTGGCCTGTGGAGGGCCGGGCTCGTCCCGCTCCCAGCCCGCCGGTCTTGGTCATTCCCAAGTAGGAAAGAAGGTGCTTTAGAACAGTGGCCTGTCAGGGGCTGAGGTCCATGTGTGCCCGGGGCCCTTTGTGAAAAACTCTGTTCACCGGACACTTAACCACTCCGCTTTCAGACGAACTGAAAATGAACTCAGGCCCTGTGGGAGAACTCCGTCTTCCCAGAGGAGCTTCAGGAAACCCGATGCATGTCTGAGGTAGTGCTGGAGCCTATGGGGCATTTGGAAGCCACGCAGGATGTGCTCAGTTTCCCTCAGAGCACGTGAGTAACCCACGACCCCAGGACTTCAGGCCTCTTTCCTTGTGCGGTTTTATTCTGCGGACTGTTTTGAGGGGAGGATTTGGGGTGGGTGAAGGCTGCCCTGGGGAGCGGCCCCAGCTGCGTGTTTGGTCCTGGGAACTGGAAATGCACCCGATGCACCTGCTGGGGCGGGCCTCAGGGAGCGGGCTGGTTTTGTTTTCTTCCTGATAGTGATGGTCAGTTTTTATCACCCTATCAGCCAAATCATCGTCTCATGACTGCTTCTTTCTATCCCTTCCATAGACTATCTCTGTTGGGGTCTGTATTCTGGACATCAAAATAATACTGACTTTCGAATTAAAACATGGTATTTCAGGGGCACCTGGGTTGCTCAGTAGGTTAAGCCTCTGCCTTCAGTTCAGGTCATGATCTCAGGGTCCTGGGATGGAGCCCTGCTTTGGGTTCTCTGCTCAGCAGGGAGCCTGCTTCCCTTCCTCTCTCTCTGCCTGCCTCTCTGCCTACTCGTGATCTCTCTCTGTCAAATAAATAAATAAAATATTAAAAAAAAACATGGTATTTCAGTTCAAAGACCTTGGTAAAGAGATATGTGCAAATATATCCCCTTTGGCCCAAACTTAACAAGAGAACAACCCTAAGGGCAGTAATCACTGTCAGCCTTTTTTTGAAAATGCAGGGCATGTCATGCTGTGCTGCACCCAGACAGCCTCCCCTTCTCCCTGTGGAGGCGGGATCTCATCACAGCAGCATAGATGGGGAAACTGAGGCCCAGGGTGCTTTGTGGGATGCCCAAACCCCTAGCTTCTGTACAGCGGAATGAAGGGCATATGTGACCAGGCTGGCCTCAACAATGATGAGCTCGGGTTTCTTTTCTTCATGTTTAAAAATTGTGGTAAAGCATGTACAGCATAAAATTTCCATTTTAACTACTGTTAAGTGTACGAGTTGGTGTCATTAAAGACATTGTCATCACTAGGGAGCCATGCCCACCGGCATCCCCAGTTGTTTCCATCCTCCCTCCCCCAGCCCTGAGTCCACTTCCTGACTCCATAGACACACTCTTCCAGATACCACGTACATGGGTATCTGTACCCATGTTCATGGGACGAACGCTCTCTGTCCAGGCTTCATCTGTGTGGCACATTAGTCACAGGTCTCTCTGTTTGGTCTGTGCAGTGCCCTGTCCTTGGACACGCCAGCTGTGCTGGCCTCTCCCCTGTCCATGAGTGCATGGGTGGCTCCGTCTCTAGCTGCGTGGGCACTACTGCACAAATGTTTACTCAGTCCTCGCTGTGTCCCGAGGAGTGGGACTGCGGGGTCCTGGGCTGTCGGCCGGGCTTCCCACCTGCACCCTGTGAGTGATCCTTTTCCTGCCGTCCCTGCCGACTGATTATTTTCCTCTTTTTAAAGATTTCAGCCATGCTTGTGGGTGGATTTCTTGGCGATTAGTGGTGTGCAGTGTATTTTCACGTGGTCATTGGCCATTGGTGTATCTTCTCTGGAGAAATGTCAATTCAAGTCCCTTCCCACCTTTCAAGAGGGTTGTCTCCTTGTGGTTAGTGAAAAGCGCCCTCTCTATGCATTCCGGGTGTTAACCCTGCGTCAGAAACACGACCTGCAAATGTCTTCCCCCAACCTGTAGGATACCTTCACTTTTTCTTCCCTTGAAACTGTCCCCTGATGGCCAGAAGGGTATAATTTTGGTGAATCCAATATATCTGCTTTCTTGCTGCCAGACAGCCATGTGTGGTGACCCCCCCCCACCTTGCGGACCCCCACCCTGAACCCGTGAGGCTGCACAAACGGTTTGCAGCTGGTTGTGAGCTCGCCCAGACGGTGGGATGCAGGCTTCGGACAGGATGCCACCACCTCAGTTGAGGCTGCTTGCGTGCCACAGAGACCTGCAGGCCACCCGCCCTGCGAGAGCTCCCCAGACCCACATGCAGCTCTGGCTGCCTTCAGGGACTGCTGCTACTCTATGCGTCCTGGGGGTCTGCATGGACGTCTAGCCGCCGTGGGCCGTGATGTGCCACAAGCTCCAGCCAGGCAATGCTGGCCACCCCATCACAGGGTGGGAAACCTCGGCTGCTATCTGCATATCCAGACACTTCCCTTGTAAGACTTTGGTGTAAAAACAGATGGAGTGGAGGGAAGTCGAGCTCAGACCTTGGCTCCCATCTCGTGTGAGAAGCAGCCGTGCCTCAGGGACAGAATTCAATCTGGCCATGTTTCCCTGCGTTCCAGGGAACTGAGGACAGGCTCCGTACAGGTTCCTGCTTCCCTGCTTGAAGGCCATGCCCTCAGACACGCTGGCGATGCCTGGGTATGTCGCACCCAGACCGGCCATGGCGGGTGGCGTAGCCAGTGGGTGGAGGCCAGTGTCCTGGAGCCATGGTCCTCGTCACCATCTGCTGCCCTCAGCAAAGGTGGTGTGGACCCCACGCCAAGCGTCCCTGACTGTCAGGCACCATGGCTCACAAGGAGGTGGACGTCTCCACGGCACCAGCTGCATGAACAGGGGCCTCCTCTCCCCGTCCCGGGCATGGACACCCGGCCCAGCTCAGTGAGGACAGCCTCGTCTCCCGCTGAGTGCACGCCCACCGCTCAGCACTACGGGAATTACCGTGCTGTGGAGGCAGACCCCATGCCTCGCACAGGCCCATCACTGCTCTATCCCCTTCTCTCAGGGCCTACTGTGTGCAGGGGGGTGTTGGTGGGGGCGGACGTGGGACAGAGCTGCACGTGGATAGGGATAGGTCGTGTGAGTTCGGACACAGGCGCTCAGGAATATGTCAGGAACCCTCAGTGCGGGGACCGGGGTCCAGGAAGGCCACACCCCGCCCTGGGAGTGCAGTCCCTGCGCCGGCTCCGGCCACGGATCACCTCCTTCCACCCCAGGGGTTCCTGCAAGGCCCCAGCTAAGGCCTTGAGGGCCTTCTGTCATGACGGAAAATGAAGTCACTGGTGGTGCTGCGTCACCAGCGGTGTGGACGGGGTTTAGAGCTGTCGTCCCCACAGGACAGAGGACCAGCAGACTCGAGTGTGCAGTGGCCACCTGCATCCGCTTAGTTAGCAAGAATGTACTTTAACAGGGACAAATGTGGCTTCTAGAATGATGGCCTCCAACCCAGGGATCTCCTGGAAACAATGCCAGTCAGTGTGGCCCATGGCCACTGACCCGTCCCTCCTCTGAGCCCACAGAGGACACTGTGGGGCCTTTGGTACCCATTTGTGTGGACTTGGGTCCCCTGGGGACCTGGCGGGGCTGGACTTCCACCTACTGTCCCCACCACCCCAACCTTGGCCGGTGCCATCTTTGTTCAGAAGCACGGGCATTCTGTAGAAAGTGAGAGTTGGGGGGACGCCCACCGTTGAGTCCAACAGGAACCGCCTTCAACCAGCATCTGCACGCTGACCTGCTCTGTGGGGCAGTCCCAGTGAGCCTTCATTCCTAGACAGTCAATGAGCCACAAAGAGCCTCGAACAGGTGGATCCCCGCACACCTGTGCCATCCACGCCATGGCCCAAGGTTACATGGTTGCTGAGTGCAGGAGTCCATGCAGGTGACTTGCTGAGGTTCCTAGGCGATGGGCTGTGGGCCTGGAGCTGGCTGGCAGCCCCAGCTCAGATGGGGTCTCCATTCATGCTACCTCCTCCGCACCTGTTGGGGAAGCTTGGCCACAGGGAGTGGGTGAGAGGCTGCCACGGGAGCTCTGGTAGGTGTCTGAACCCCGGACCTGCACCTCCTGATTTACAGAAAGCGCAAACCTGGTGGCCCTGTTGGCCTGAGGTTGGACACGTGAGCACCGGAGGCACTTTTCTTGGTGAGAAGGGGTGGGCATGAGTTGCACGGGGTTCCCCTATGACCACGGGTCTTGACCACCCCCCAGAGCAAGTGCCCGGGGAAGGAAGGAGTGATGGGCCAGCTGCGAACGTGACGTGAACGGGAAGGACCCTGGGTGGGCGAACAGCAGGCCCCCCCACTCACAATCCATGGCAGTCCTGCCGAGAGCCAGCCCGGTGCTAGCTAACGGCACAGGCTTGGAAGAAACTGCATTTCAGAATCTTCTGGAAGAGTGAGTGGGGGCTTAACGTGTGACCACCAGGCATAGGTCAGGCGTCCCAGACAAAGCTCCCTGCTTGGGCCCCTCTCCTCCTCACCGGCCATTCCCTCCCTGTTCACGGCTTGTTCCCAAGCTCCGTGGCAGAGAGAGAGACAGGATCACCGGCAGGGGCAGCATCCCAAAGTTTCCAGTCACAGTCCTTCCTGCCACACGGACCTGAGTGAGGACAGAGGATACTCTCGTGGAGACGCACGATGGACATTGGCAGAGAAAGGCAGCTGGGGCCATGAGGCGGGATTTTCTCAGGCGTGAGGGCCACCAGGCCCACAGGGCAGCTTGACCAGGCAGCGGGGTCCCTGCCCTTCTGAGGTGGATGCAAAGCAATGTCCGGCTCCCACGTGTTGGTCAGTTACTGGGGGCCCCAGGCGAGAGGAGTGCATTTTCCCTCGTGTTCTCCTGCAGTCGCGTCTGCATCGGATTCTTAGTACTGACTGCAGAGCGAGGGCGACCCTTGTCCCCAGGAAATCGCCTCTGCGGACGTCCCAGTGTGGGAGGTGTGTCTCTTCATTGGGCGTGGAATTTTCCAGTAAAATGTTGGCCAGAGCAGAGAGAAGGCCCGGAGCCCCAGCAGCCTCCTGCAGGTAGGTAACTTTTGTCTGGAGCTGCTGCGGCTCCGGACCCGCACCTCGTGCCAACGGTGCTGAGCACCAGGCACTCAGCTTGAAGACCGTGAGCCCAGGGAGAGGCCACAGGCAGACGGGGCAGAGCTGTGTGGGGAAGTCAGACTTGATAGCATCCCAATGAGGTGCCACCACTGAGCTTCCACGTCAGTAAGACTCACGACACTCTAACCACATCATTGCCGAGTAGGACGGGTGTTGACACGTGAGCGAGCCAACGGAGTGAGAGCCATGGTGACCCTGGCATGGCAGCATCTGATGCTTTCTCCCAGGAAGGCAGAGCAAGAGCCTAGCGAGTGGCCTGCACTGGATGGCAAGGGCAGGGACAGTCCGGTAGACTCCATGCGGGTTGGGCGGTCAGCCATGGACCTCAGGAGGGCACCTGAATGGGTCCCCGTCTGACCAGATGGCGGACAGGCTGGATTGTCCCCTCCCAAGCCCCTGTTGTCCTGGGGAAGCGTGGTCTCAGGGAGACTCCTTCCTTCCAGCCATCAGCTGCCCTCTTGGGCATTTGGGATCTTGGTTTTCCCTTGCTCTGTCTGGTGGCCACTCACCAGGAGCTCTGTGGTGTCTGCCCCCAGTGTCTGCCAGCTGTCACCACCTTTGCACAGGTCCTGACCCTTTTCCCCAGGAGCATGGTCACCTGTCTCCCCGGTTCACGCTCCATCCACAGAGCCTCTGGGACAGTTGGGAACTGGGCCCCGCAACGGGCCAGCACTCACATTAGGGAGATCCGTCCGCTCAGACATGTCCTGACCAATCCCAGGCAGCTGGTGCATTGAGACAGGCTGTGGTAGAGATGGGGTTTCTGGTGGAGAAGACTTGCCCTGGACACACGGGGGATTTCAATGTCGATACACTGATTGGAGGTGTCGCTCTAGAGACCGAAGCCACAGACCTGAGGCAGGACAGAGGAAGAAGGAACGTTTGCTCAAGTCTGGGTGATCTCATTATTCATGTCTTTGAGGAGCCTGGCATGATGCTCATGGGTCTTTACTTCGTTACAGGAAAAGTTCCAGGTCCTAAAACACGAGAAAGTTGGTAATTGTGCAAGCTGCGACTCATGTTCCCAGTTGTTATCTTGGCCACCACGAGATCTTTAAAAACGTTTTATGAAGACAGAGGTCATCAGGACACACATGCTGCCGAGGAAGAAAGGGGCCCGACGTGGGGGACAGGGGATGGATAGGGGTGGGAGGTGGGAGTGTCTGTCCCCGGGGGCACATGGCCCTCTCCCCAGCCCTCAGCCCTCTGGTCCGTAAGGCCCATGGCGTCTCCACCAGTGTGGCTGTGCACTGTGAAAGGGCCTGACTAGACCGTGCACGAGAAGAGAACTGGTGAAGTTATGGGTTTTGAGGGTGAGCACACAGCAGGACCAGGCCCTGGGTGAAGTGGCCTCCTCCTTCCAGAGGCAGGTGTGTCCTCAGGATGCAGTAAACCCCATGCGCTGTTGCAGTTGTGGTTGTGGGAGGACGGCGTGTGGGCCACTTTGTCTGGAGCTTGTGGATCTTGGTGCCTCGTGGCAGGGACCGTACCGGCCATCCTCCAGGACGGGCTCAGTCCACCCAGCACGGTGTCCCAGTGCTCGTCCCTGTGGGATCCGTTCCTTCCTAAGGCAAATGGTCCTCGCTGTATGGACAGACCACATGTCCCTCACATGTTCACCAGCCGAGTGGGCCTCCAAGCCGTGCTGTCTCAGCAGAGTCAGGCCAGTTCGAGGGACAAAGCTGCCAACATCATACTCAGAGGGAGACAACGCGACTGACCGCACGGGGTGCCTGGAGCCCTGTGACCCGGGCCTTCTTAATCTGTCCTTGAACGGTGAGCAGAGAACTACTCCGTGGCGCCCATCACCATGAGACAGTTCAGGGAAACACTGCTCTGGGGGTCCCGGCACTTCCTATGTCTCTCTTGCCCCGCGTGGGGAAGTCCTATGTCAGGCCTTTGTCACCCGGCGGGCGGGTGTCACAGTCCGCTGTCGCCCGGGGCCCGGCTGCACACGTGTCACCCAGAGAGCCTTGTGGGGACCCACAGCAAGAAGCCAGCTGCCCCACACAGCCCTCGGCCTCAGCCTGAATCGACTGCTATGTGAGCTGCTCTCAGGGGCCTCCCTCAGTGTCTGAAAAGATGGACTTGGGGCGTTCAGTCGGTTCAGGGTTTCAACATCGTTGTCCAGGTGTGGGCACAAGTCGGGGGTCAGCTTGCCTTGACTTCGGGCATGGGGTCTGGGCAGCTCTTGGGTCCTGCCGGGGATGGGAGGGCCACTGGGTAAGGTGATGCGGCAGCAACCATGTGACTATCAGGACACTTCCGTAGGAGCACGTACCTCAGTTGCTGGAACATTTTGCTCATGACTCAGAAAATGCAAAAATGAACAGTGACCGGTCACCAACAGTCAGTCTGTCCTGCAGCTGTCACGGTTGGGATCCATTCTCATTCAAGGGAGGAACTTAATTCAAGGTGGAACACAGAGAAGGGGTCCCGTGGTTCCTGTACCTGGCATCGGGGTGGCTCGGAGCATAGGGACCGAGGTCATGCAGGGCCCCCATCTACCCCTCTGTGAGCAGGTGTCCATGCTGGACACACCTTCTTGCTGACTGTGTGTGTTGGCAGAGCTGCTGTCCCCACACCCAACATGCCCGTGTGGACACTCTGCTTCTGCTCCCAGGGACCACGTCAGCCTCCCCAGGATGCTGGCTGCCCACTTGCCTCCTGTCCCCATCCGACAAAAGGAGCAGCTTCCAAAAAGAAGTCTCAGGCCTACACAGTCCTAGGAGGGGACCGAGGTAGGCATCCTGCTTAAGGGAAGCGTGAAGCCAACTTTGAGATGTCAGATCTCGAATCACCAAGAGAAGAGCTGAGGTGGGTGTCGGGGCAGGATGTCGGGAGGCATGGTGAGGGGGCGAGTATGCTCTGCCCTGGCCCAGAGGTCCTGCCCCCAAATTAAAATATCAGAGATCCTGCCCTTACAGGCATGGAAAGGAGCACACCAGGGATGAGACGAGCCAGCTGGCTGTCCTTGCTGTTGTGATACAGCTCTCCTGACGTTCGCATGACAGCTCAGAGCACAAGGCAGTTTGCACAAAGTTTAGTTAAGCTGTCAGTTAGGTAGCAGTTCTCTTAAAAGGAATTCTGGTGGCTTTAACTATTTTGGAGTTTTATTATGCCAGAGTAGAAAAGAAAGAAACAGAGTAAGATGTGAGGCTCCTTCCCCATGTGTCAGGTGGGGTGGCAGCCAGACAGGAGTCATAGCTCACCATCATGCACGTCAGGACACCAAGGACCCATGTCTTCTCCCGTCTACGTCAGCAGCAGGTCCGCACCCACCTGCTCGCAGATGCATCATGGGCACTTGTGTGGGGTGTGCAGGGAGCGGTAAGACTGTCTGTGGAACGAGCTCCACATCACAGCCTCCCCAGGGTTCCACCCAGCTGGTGTCAGCGGGCTGGGGATGAGGTATGGGATCCCCGGCCCCGCACAGACGGAGTTAACTCTGGGAGGTCGTTACCTCTGGGAGACGGAAGATAACAGGGTCAGGCCAGCCTGTGGGTGTCCACATGAACCAGGATCTTCGTGGCTATGGTCATGTTGACCACAGGACTCTGCCTCTCACTTTAAACCTTCCTACTTCGAGGGTATTTGTACCAGAGTGACTTTCTTGGAGCCCAAAAAGCATAGAATTCACTAAATGTTTCATAATATGCTATTCTAAGATGCACAGCATTATATTTTATTTTTCCTTGTAGGAACTCAAATTCCCAGACCTGACGGCCATCCTGCACTGCGTTCACGCCTTCCTAGCAGCCAAGGTGGCCTCCGTGGACCCCGCATTCATGGACAGCCAGAGCATTACAAGGAAAGTGCTTCTGTTGAGCGCTGAACATTAAATTATTTTCTTAAGATAAGTCAAGCAGAGAGAGTCAATTATCGTATGGTTTCACTTATTTGTGGAGCATAACAAATAGCATGGAGGACAAGGGGTGTTAGAGAGAAGAAGGGAGTTGGGAGAAATTGGAAGGGGAGGTGAACCATGAGAGACTATGGACTCCGAAAAACAATCTGAGGGGTTTGAAGTGGTGGGGGGGGTGGGAAGTTGGGGTACCGGGTGGTGGGTATTATGGAGGGCACGGATTGCATGGAGCACTGGGTGTGGTGAAAAAATAATGAATACTGTTTTTCTGAAAATAAATAAATTTATAATTAAAAAAAAGAAATGACTTTTCCCTGCAAATGTTGCAACTCTGTGATTTTATAATAAGCCTATAGTTGTGATACCAATAAAATACATCACCAGTTTGCAGAGATGGGTCATTTGTAGAGCTGACAGGCCGGGGTGCTGCTCAGGCAGACCAGGTGGGCCACTGGGGATTCTCCGAGCCCTGAGAACGGACTCCGCACCACATGCTCCGCCTCCCCCATTGCTGACAGCTGGGCCGCGTTCCCATAAAACATGCAGTAAGATCATGAGAGCCGTCACTTGGAGTCTCTCATGCAAGGAAAGTGTTTCATCAGCACTGGGTCATTAACGTCCCCTTTTTCTCGAGGAGGGGTTCAGTAAGGTTTTGATTTGAGAAATGAGTAGGAGAAATAGTTTTTAAAGAAAAATAATTTTGAATACTTAATTTTAATCCTGAAATTTTATAAATTATTATAAAATTAAATAACATATCATTTAAGTGCTAATTTAAATGACTTTCCAAATTCATGAAATACAACCTTTATTATAGTTTCCTGGGTTTCTGTACTCTTTGCCACTTCTAAGAAGGTCCTCTTTCTGCTTTTGTCATTAAAAGCGACTCATGGACTCCTGAATTGCATGGAGGCCGACTGTGGTCCTAGATCACGACTTCACGTCTCACGTGGACATATGCGAGGACAGGAGGCATGTGACCCTCGGACTGTCCGGTTCAGGGGAACAGGCAGATGCAGGAAAGCAGGCGCACGGTGTCGACCGCTCAGCGTCCCTCCAGGGCCGGCTTTGGCAATGACCGCCCGCCCCCTACGGCCCACCCAGCCCTTGTGGGTCTGTCGGGAAGAAGGAGGTGTTTGGGTTTGGAGCATATCAAGTGCTGATGATCACTTGTCAGACACAGTGATATGGAGAGGGCATCTGCAGGTAGCATGGGTGCAGTGCGCAGGGTACATGGAATTCCTGCTCACATAGTCCCGGCTTCTGTGGAAAGTTAGCCCAGCATAGCAAGGGGCTTTAACCAGTATTCCTGAGAGAAGGGGGATCACGGAGCATCAGGTGGTGGCGTCCTCTGGAGATGACTGTCCTCCCGCCTTTGAAGCACATGCCCCATCTATGTTGCGGTGAGCAGCAGCAGGAGCAGAGCTGACACCCAGACCCCAGGCTGGTGACCCCTGGCTTCAGCAGCATCTCCAGGTGTGGCTGATGTCTCTCCAGATCTCGCGGGGTCTCAGTTTCATCACGTGTTATGCCAATGAGCCTAACTCACTCCACCATAGGAGGCCTTCTTCTGCACTCAAGAGAAAAGAAATCATGATTATTCTTTGTTTATTTTCACGAAACTGTAGATTTTAGAAGTGTACTTTTACTAGATCATAATGAAAACAATAATATTTTCACAGGAAGATTCAATACTAAAGTTTACATTTGTATACATACAATTTTTGGAAAAGATACACAACTTTTTTTTTAAATTAAAAAATAGCAAGAATCTCTTTGCATGAAGTGAACAGTGGCCACATGCCCCTCGCCCTTCCCCTTGCACTCCTACAGCACCTGTCCTGCCCCCACGGGTCAGGCTGCACCCCTCAGACACCCCTGCAGACTGGGGCGGGGCAGGCAGGTAAAATGATACTCACTGCCCCAGTTCGGAAGCAGGGCTTGTCAAGGGCATGGACGGTGTCTCCTGACTGGCTCTCAGGGTGCTGGGTCAGAAATTATTTTATTTTTATTAAGGAGATGTGGTTAATCCTAAAATCTCAGTTTTGTATTTTAATTAGACATCAGTAGGACCCACCACAGATCTCTGATTGGAAACTCATTGATATGGAGACTGTGCTGAGGGCTGGGCCCATGGGACCCCTTTCAGCTCATGTCCTACCTGGCGTAGGTGCATCTTTCCTCACCATGCTGGTGAGGAAACTGACCACTGAGCCTCTGCCCAGGTCTGAGGCCGGGCTGGTCCTGGCGCTGGAGGAGGCATGGGGGGAGCCAGGCATGAGCAAGCCGAGCTCAGTGCGGGAACGGGGTGGCAGGCAGGATGCCGCGCGCACACCCTCACCCCCCGCTACAGGGAGTGCTTTTGAACATCGGGAACAGCTCTACAGGATTCCAATAAATTTCATTTTTCTCGTCTCCAGGTCAGACTCTCCTCCTGAGCCCCAGCACTTCCACATCGAAGCAGGGGATCTGGCTGTGTTTGGTCTCTGAGTTGAAATGAGTGGCCTGACTGCACAAGCACATTTCTGACAGCCTCTCGCTGTCTGCAGTGGAGCTCCGTGTGTGTGGACACGCAGTGGTTCCCACCGTGGAGGTCCTTCAGAACCAGCTGACTCCTGACGCCTACCAGGACCAAAGTGGACATCCGGGACGTGTCCGTAGATCCCGAGGCACCGGTCCTACTTCTCTGTCCCTGCGGACAACATGTGGGAAGTGATTCTGAAGGCCTGTGGTTTGGTGGGGTCTGCAAGGAGAGCCTGTCTTAATCCCCTGCCTGACTCTGGGCGATGGCACAGCCCTCTGGTCATGCGCAGGGAAGAGGCTGGGTCCTTCCAAGCAGAAGGGACCTGGCAGCTCCTGCCATTCTGATCGTTCTGATCATTACCACCACCGGCTTGCTCTACGCACACTCGGCTCAGAGCAAGAGAACCAGCAGAGACGGCCCGTAACCCACCCATCCATGTATTCAACAGGATGGTTTTGGAAGTCGAATGATTTATTCAGCTCTGGATCCAGACTCTGTTTTCTCATGGTTTGACAGGCGGATGATGGATTTATCTAGTATTTACTTTTTATCAGGACGCAGCTGACACACAATGTCATCTTAGTCTTAGGTATAATCACAACAACGAGGCCAGACGTCTGTGCTGGCGGTGGGGGGGGGGGGGGGTGTCCCCTGCACTGCCGTGGAATGCCGCCGTCGGGCCTCGCAGCTGTGGAGTGCACACGGGATAGAGCACTGTGCCAGCCCGGACTTCACAGTGAGTGAGGCTTGACCCCTGAGAGAACTGGCCACTGTGTTTTCCAGGTACAGAGACGAACAGCCCTGAGGCCCCATCCCGGGCCCCAGCTGGGCAGGGGAGGGCCCTCCGTGAACCCTCTGAGACCAGACATATCCCGCCCAGAGCCACTGTCCTCTCTGGCCCCGCAAACCATGTGCCTCCTGGGTTCACGCATGACCTCCACGTGCAAGCGCTGGAACACGCAGATGTGTAGACTGCCGGGGTGAGGCCATTGACAAAGAGCTTGTTCTCTCAGAGTAAAGGTTCTGATGGAGATGAACGTACCATGGGCCACGAGTTCTCTGTGTCCGAGAGGCACCTGGTGGTCAAGCCCCAGCTAGGCGGGCCGACCGTCAGGGCCGGAGCCACAGGCTCGCAGGAAGAGCACCGCTGAGCTGGACAGAAACATCCAGTGAAAACTCCGTAGGCTCTTAACGGGTACAGCCCGGGATGAGCAAGCCCCGTGCAGGTTTCCGACGAAACCATGTCGCCTAGGGGCCCATTCTGTCCACAGATGCAAGGAGACCTGAGCCAGGCTCCCTGGTGGCTTCTGTGCGCAGAACGTGGATGTTTGAGGCAAATGCACTTGATTCCTTCATTTGGCAAAGATTTGTGGAGGGATTGGGGGTGCCAGGCTGTGAGGGGCACCTACGGCTGGAGGGGGCTGAGGGGGCATGTGGTCAGGATGCGAGCATGGAGGCAGTGGGTGGCTCCCATGGGGCCATGCCCTTGGGGCCCGTGCTCAGGTGTGTGGACGTCCAGCCTCATGCCACGTCTCAGAAGAACACGGGCGTACTGGCTGCAGGTAATGGCCTCGTCGTGTCAGGGGCTTCGCGTGAAATATGAGTCTGGGATTTTCTGTTCTACTTTCTGTTTCTCTTCTGGGGCTGGACTTGGGGCTGAGCTGACCTGCTGCCGACACTCAGACACAGATCATGGATGTTCCACTCTCACAGATGTCCCCGCGGTTTGTCAAGGAAACGACTCTTGCTTTGCTCAGTGGCGTCTAGTAACACTGCATGTTGGTCGGTTTGGGGGTCGAAGTTTTCACAGAAATTTGAAAGGGTTTATGCAACACATGCTGACAAAGGAGTTCCCTTAAAAAGAACGTCACACCTGAAAAGGTGAGACCTTTAGGTTGAAATAGACAAAAAATCTGTTTTTAATCCTTTTTTCCTCATTTGAAATTTAAAAAAGGAAAAGTCATGAAGAAAAGTTTATTGAACTACTCTGCACGTTGCCTTACAGCTGATAAACCTATGGAATATGGAAGGAAGATACTCGACTCTCCACTTAGAGGTGCACAAGCCTCATATTTTGGTGAAACAAGAAACTTAGCTTGATAACTAAGGAAAGAGTCCATACCATGCACACGGAAACATACCCAGAGTCAGGAATTACTCAGTGTGTCTTTCTGTGCTCAGTTCTTGGGCTTCCGATTCTAAACTCTGTTCCTGCCTTTTGGAGAAACTGTGTGCCAACCACATGATCCCCTCGTTTCCCTAAACGCACCTGGGTTCCAAAATGCAGAACGAGTAAACGCTATAGGAAATATTTGGCCAAATGTGTCCTTGTTCGCCCCTACAGAAGATAAGGAAAATATCCATTTTCGGGGTGTGCAGACAAAGAGGCAGGTTTTTTTCAGGACTCCATGCTGTGTGCTCCTCTCATTCTGGACAGGAAGGTCAGGCAGCAGGGCAGCAGAGAGCTCTGTGCTTGTGGTTGGGGAGCCCGTCCTCCCAAACCTGAAATAGAGACACAAGAGTGTCACTGTCTCTCCCTTTAGGATGACAGTCCCATTTAGAGCACGGTGACCCTAAGTGCTGGGTCGGCCAGGTCCCAGGTCCTACCAGAAATGTGCCCCCTTGAAAAGGAGTCCGGGATAGTAAACAAGTGAACAGTAGAGCTACCGTATGACCCAGCAGTCGCACCACGGGGTAGCTACCCAAAGGACAGAAACACTGATTCAGAGGGACGCAGGCACCCTGATGTCTCCGGCATCCACAAGGGCCCAGACATGGAAGCAGCCTGACTGTCCACCAGCCGACGAATGGATGAAGAAGGTGTGGGGTAGACACACTATGGAACACTACCCAGCCACCAAAAAGAGTGAAATCTTGCCATTTGCAAGAACGTGAGTGGGTCTAGAGGGTATCACGTGGAGAAGACGAGAGAAACAGATGCTTGTGGAAGTTAAGGAACAAATGATCAAGGGAGAAAGTTCAGAGAGAAGGAGAAACAAGGCAGGAAGCAGGCTCTGAACAACAGAAAACCCTCAGATGTCAGCCAGCGGTGGGGGGGGGGGGTGGGGACGTGGCACAAGGCGCACGGTCTGGTGGCGGGCACTGAGTCAGTGCCCAGGTGAGGGTCGCGACAGCGGACACCGTGTGCTGACTAGCCCACAGTTAAAATAAACATAGGAAAAGAACTGAGTCAGGGAGAAAAGGTCAGGTCCACCTCTCAACGCAGTGATAGGTACCAAGAGATTTGTAAAAAGGAGGAGAAGGAGAAAGAGAAGAATAAGGTCCTCCTGTTGATTCCTTTCCAGCAACAGCCACACATGCGTTGAGGCAAACAGCGTTGGCCGGCCATTCGGCTCCTTTCCAAGGTCCGTTACGGATGCATTCCCAAGTCTGCTTGGTCAGATCAAGAATGCCGTGGAGGGGCGCCTCGGTGGCTCAGTGGGTTAAGCCACTGCCTTCAGCTCAGGTCGTGATCTCAGGGTCCTGGGATCGAGTCCCACATCGGGCTCTCTGCTCAGCAGGGAGCCTGCTTCCTCCTCTCTCTCTGCCTGCCTCTCTGCCTACTTGTAATCTCTCTCTGTCAAATAAATAAGTAAAATCATAAAAAAGAAAAAAAAAAAAAAGAATGCCGTGGAGGAGCTACTCCTCTGTGCCTCCAGAGGTTGTTTTGGTTTTGTTTTTTGCTTAGAACTTGATCCAAGAGTCCCTCTTGTCATAAAACAGCAACCACCCAGAGCTAGACGCGGTCTTCACGGACCACTTGGCGGGCTGGAGTGCCGCAGTACCCTGGTGGGGGCTGGTGTTTTCCTGGTGGGGACAGCACAGCTGTAAGCTCCCCAACAGCCCACCGGCTCCTGCCCCGCCCAGCTCTTCTCTTCTCCACCTGAAGACGAGGGGCCACAACACGGACAGAACCAAGTCGCTGAGGCAAAGATGACCGGGAGGGGATTGTCATGTCTTCTTCTGACTCCCAAAATCACGGCCCAGCCTTTCCCCGTGAAGTAAGAGTAAAGACATTTATCACAGAAACAAATAATGCAATATTCACATATAAACTTAATGTTATTATTGTTAAAGCAGAACAAACTGAAATGCTTCTGGCAAAAGGAAAACCAAATCCACGTTTCTAAAAATATTTCCCAAGGTTATATTTTGGCAATGACAAAATATAATACAGAATTTGGTTGGGGGGAAAGGATATATATTTTATTAGTACTTAACAGTAATTTTTATTGTAATGAATATATTATTTTTAAAATTTAAATGCAATTACTTAACATAGAGTGCATTACTAGCTTTAGAGGTAGAGCTTGGGGGTCAATCCGCTGCAGGTGACACCCAGGGCTCTGTCCATCCCACACCCTCCTTCCTGGCTGTTCCCCAGTTACTGCACCCCCTCACCTCTCCCCTCCAGCAACCCTCAGTTTGTTTCCTATGATTAAGAGTTTCTTCTGGTTTGTCTCCCTCTCTGTTTTTGTCTCATTTTATTTTCCCTCCTTTCCTTATACTCCTCTGTTTTGTTTTTCAACTTTCTCATATCAGGGAGATCATGTGATAATTATCTTTCTCTAATTGACTTATTTAGCTCAGCATAATACCCTCTAATTCCATCCACGTCATCGCAAATTGGCAAGATATCGTTTCTTTTGATGGCTGCATGGTATTCCATTGTGTATATACACTGCATCTTTATCCATTCATTTTCTGATGGACATGTAGGTTCTTTTCATAGTTTGGCTATTGTGGACATTGTTGCTATAAACAATCAGGTGCACGTGTCCCTTTGGATCACTGCATTTGTATCTTTAGGGTAAACACCCAGTAGTAGAATTGCTGGGTCGTAGGGTAGCTCTGTTTTCAACATTTTGCGGAACCTCCATGCTGTTTTCCAGAGTGGTTGCACCAGCTTACATTCACACCAACAGTGTAGGAGGGCTCCGCTCTCTCCACATCCTCGCCAGCATCTGCCATTTCCTGACTTGTTAATTTTAGCCATTCTGACTGGTGTGAAGTGGCATCTCACTGCACTTTGATTTGTATTTCCCTGATGCCAAGTGATGTGGAGCATTTTTTCATGTGTCCCTAACAGTAAATATACACCAGATTTGAGAATATTAAATAATACATATTTATCCTGAGAAAAACTGTTCTCCTGTAATAAACTTTTCCTTTAAAATTGGAATCAAGGCAAATGCAAACCAAAAAAAAAAAAAAACCATCCAGAATGTTCCCTTGGGGAAACCAGCATTGCCGTGTTCCTTCAGGTAGACATGTCTGGCTCTGTCTAACCTTGACTTACACTCTGGAACAGAGCCTGACCCTTGTAGATGCAGTGGTGGGTAGATTCCGAGAACTTTACAGATTAATGTGTGAGAACCACTGCCCATCATGGCTGCTGAGATCATGGCTTCAAGGTGATCCGGGGGTTTCTGTGCAAAACCTCCCCTCACTGAAGCCTGGGAGCCAAGAAGCTTGCTGGTGGCTTTCTGGAATGTTCTTTGATGAATGAGGGACTTTCTGTGCCTTCGTAAGAGCTCACTGTGAACCCAGACCCGCCTGAAAAGGACCAGGTCAGGGCCCCAGGCCTGGGCCATGGCCCCGCCTTACTGTCTTTAGATCCTCCATCCTCCGGACAGATGAAATAATGCTAGTTTCAGCCTGAGCCTCTCTCCTGCCCTAAAGGGAAAGCTCTAGAAGGTGGGGCTGGACCCACGGCTGAGCATTTTGGGGTCATGGCAGGTGTCATATAAATAATTGGTGTGGCGGTCTCTGCTTTTTTAATTAATGGGAATCTTTAAGTTCTTGAAAGCAGGGGTCAGCAGGCCACAGACCATGGGCTGCATCTGGTCTGGGCACGGCTTTTGTCTGGGCGGCTTCATTAGAACCTGGCTGGTGGGTTCGTTGGGGCCTCTGCACCCGGTGCCGGGGTCTCAGAGCTCAAATACTGTGGCTGCGTTCCTGCTTTGTCAGAAAGCATTTCCCGACATGTGTGTGTGTGGGCACACTCGGGGCTGGGGACACAGAGGTGCCCTCGGCATGGTTAACAGTGTGCCAGAGTCTTCTGGCCCTGGTGTCTCAGGGAGTCTGCCCTGTGCTGTGCCCTCAGGGGGATGGGGGAGCAGGGAGGCCCAGGCCCCCAAGGAGCAGATCTGGGAAGAGCAGGTCTTGAGAAGGGCAGGAAGCATGTGGGGGCCTTCCGGTGGCTCAGGGTCTGCGGACCCCAGATGGGCAGGGAAGCAAGGGAGGGACCCCGGAGCGAGGGCGATGCAGGCTGCTGAGCATTTGGGCATTGTGATGCCTCAGGACCCCGCATTCATTCACCACTTCATTCAGCAGGATCCTGCCATGAATTCTGAGCACAAGCCTCAGGTGACCAAACCCTTCCTCTGGGGACTGCCCCGCACCCGGTGGGGAGGACAGAGCTGCTCCTCCAATAGGTGCGCGTGCGTGGAGGCGGCAGGAAGGGCAGCAGCACACCTGAGGGCAAGAGAGCAGTGGAGCGGTGGACGCGGCCCTGTTGGTGAGCCTCTGCTGACGGGGGAGGACATGCTGCGTGAATCTGGAGGGACCGCAAGCCCCTGGACGGGTGGACGGACGGGTGGACGTGGTGCCGGAGCCCCCTGTCCTGTCTGGGGGATCCCCAGGGGTTTGCAGAGGCTCCGTCCTCCTCCTGCAAGGGCTGCCCGCTGAGAGCCAGCTGGGAGCCCCGGAGTGCAGATCCCTGAGCTGGAGCTGGGAAAGCCGCCTCCACGCGCTTGTCAGGGGACCAAGTGTCGCAGAGATGGGGCGTGCGGAGGGCGGCAGCCGGGGGGAGGCAGCCCGGCGCTCTGGGCATGGTGCCAGCGCAGGAGGGCAGCTGTGGGGGCGAGAACCGGAGGAGCCTCAGGACAGCTCAGGAGCCGGGCTGTTCGCCGGAGCTCACGTGGCCAGAAAGGGCGGCCTTGCCCGGGCCAGCCCGCGGAGGGAGGACAGACCCCATCTGGGCCAACACCTTACTTCCACTACATGCCGGCACTGCCATGGCCATCAGGACAGTCGCCGAGAACCGGGCATGCACAGCTGGCTGTCGACCGTCCCCGAGCGTGAGAGCGCTGCACCCCAGGGGTCCCAGATGCGCTCGCGGGGTCACCAGCGGGCGGAGGTGCCGGCCCACAGCAGCCGCGGCATGAGACCCCCAGCACTGGGGCGCCAGCCGTTCAGCGTGCGGCCCACTCTGCCTCGCAGGTGGAGGTGCACAGTCCATCTTGTGGTGTTTCTGGACCAAAGGCGGACAAGGAGGGAGAGGAGTCAGTCTGCCCAGGCCAGGCTGCTCCGGGGTCGGCCCGGGTCGGCCCGTCAGCACAGGGAACGGCGTCTTCTCCCAAACGGGACTAGACCGGTGCCCACCTTGCTGAAAAGCCTCAGGGACGCCTAAGTCCAGCAAGAACTCACGGAGTGCGACGGAGGCGTGGGCAAAGCCACGGGGCAGCCTCTGACCCCGGAGGCCTCAGAGAGTGAGTCAGCTGTGAGCACCCTGCAGCGGCCAAGATGTCTACCCCCTCCCCGGCTCTTCACGTGCACACAGATGCCGGCCAAAGGGCATGGAAGCAGCCCTGGCACCCTCCCACAGGCTCCTGTAAGGGCCACCGTGGGTCAGCCTCGGAAACTCCTATGTGTGTCTCTCTCAGCATTGGCAACACACCAGTGGGAAGGGCAGTGACCTCAGAGAGGTTTTCTTAGAAGAGACAGAATGTTCTGGAACACAGTGATGGCATGAAAAGAAGGGTGTGTGTGCCACTTTGCAGGTGGATGCAAGCCAGCCCTGGGCAGCATGGGGCACTTGGCCTCACTGAGCCTGTGAGTGGCTCTCGTGATGGAAGCTTCTGGAAATTCATAGGAATGATGATGCATAAAGGACAAACAGACCATAAACAAGCAAAGAAAGCAACGTCCCAGAGCACTCTTGGAATTCCTATGAAAGACAAGGGGCTCTTTCCTGAGTAAGAATCTCTCTCATTATTTCTCGCTTATCTGACCTTCCCCGTCTTCCCTGATCCCTGGTCCACGTCTGCCTGCGTCCATCCGCGTCACGCCAGCTGCACTCCCCCCATGCCCCGTGTGCTCATGTCCTCCCTCTCAGCTTCTGTTCTGTCACTGCGGCCAGTCCCTCTGTGCCCTGCTCCCTGACCCCCGTGACCTCGTGACACAGCCCTCTAGTGTCCCTTCACTCGGCGCCATTTGCTTTAAGCACACAATGTCGTGGGACACCTCCAGTGCAAAGATGAAACGAGGCCAGGGCATCTGGAAGCCGTTCCTTATACAATGTCTAGCATGAAAAGATCCAAGTAAACAACGATATGTAATTTTTGACAGATGTACGAAGTTGATGATTTTCACTGTAAGGAAGTACACGATGTGACAGGGAAGTGTGGTTTTGTCCAGGATTGATCATGTATCATTGGGCAGCGAGAAGAGATTGAATTCATCTGTAATCTGAATATTTTACATTAATTGCTTTTGAGCTCTTCATAAAAAAATATATATATATGTTCACTAAACAGAAAACTCACAGTGTCAGTAAGAGAGCAGCCCACGGAGGTATGTATGGCCGGCGCGCCCCAGACCAGCTCTCCAGCCAGGCGGACAGTGGCCACGAGACTGGCAGGAGAACGGCAGGAGGAGGGGCAGGAGGGAAGCCAGCACCCCAGGAGTCTGGAAGAAGGTTGGATGAATCTTCTAAAACCAGGCAATGGCGTTGGCTGAGATCCTCCAGGCATGGGTGAAACTTAACATCCTGGAACACAGAAGCCCCCGAGTTCCCGGAGTGGCAGGTGCATGAGCAAGCCCCCGTCTCACAGACAGCAGGAGCTCAGGACCCGGACCCCAGCATGCAGCGTCTGAAGATGGCGGCCTGCACTGTGCCCGTGATCACCCTGGTTCCCCTGCAGCGCTGCTCCTGGCACAAGGAGCCCCTGGAGGCCTACGCAAGTGCTGTCCACAGACTCTGCAATGTCACATGCTTGTCCAGGAGTAGGATGACTTTCCACCCTGTGCGATCTGCCAATTTCGGCAGCTGGCAAGGACATGGCAGTCACGGCTGGCCCTCACATGTGCAGGCAGCTGGACAGGGACGCTCTACGGAGGTCGCAGGATGGACGTGTGCAGAACCCACAGACACTGGTCATCTCAGAGGCTGTCTCTGCTCACGGAGCATGAGCCCTGAGCCTGCGCTACGTGTCCTACCCATGAACAAGGAAACACACACCTGACCACCGGGTGAGGCGAGGCGCCCTCCCTGCTGGATGAAGACTTTCCTTCCCTCCGTGTTCTGTCCTACATTTCTCACACTCAGAAAACTCCTTTGTGAAATATTACTAAAAACCAGCAGGGAAACTCCTGGGTTCCAGAACACACATGATATTTTGATTGGCTATTAGGTAAAATCCCAAAATATCTTGAACCAAGCTTGCGTGTGTCTCCGAGAAAGAACCTCCCCCACCACACGGCATGAGATCAGCCATGCACACCAAGAGAAATGTGTCTCTTCAGTCCTGAGGGAGCCAACGTGTGCTTCTGTGAAAGGTGCAAACGGACTCGGGGGTTTTAGCAAGAACCAAGTATTGGTTCCATGTCAAGTCTTCATGTCTCGGCAAGTCAGTCATTAACGACCAAGCCTACAGGAGATCTTTCTTAAATCCCTTTTACTGTTTACAAAAATATAGATGGTTTTCTAATACACACCCTCGTGGCTAAATTTTTAAGCAATCCAGGTAAAAAGAGAAGCCCTTTGGAAGGTCTCCTTTTCCTGCCCCTTTGTCCCAACCCAGCCAATTTGCACACCTTGAAGTGACTGGCTTTTCCCCTGCTGGTCGACAAACACTTTCCTCCTCCTGGTTTGCAGTGAGGAGGGCAGCACATCCAGGCCCCTGAGGGGAGTGGGGCACAGGGCCAGTTGGTAGAAGCCCTCCCAAAGCAGCCTGCACCCCAAGTCCTGGCCACTGTTCTCCCCCAGAGCTGAGCCTGCATAGCGGTCCTTCCCGATCCCCCCGTGTGGGCTAGGTCTGGAGATACCTGGGAGTTCAAGTCAACCACTGGCCCGGAGACCCCAAGAGGAGCAGATACAGCAGCTCTTGTGGACAGGCAGGCAGCGAGGACCTCGGGCACACGCACATCAAAGACTCCTCCCATGAACCCAGGAGTCTGGGGTGCATGTGAGAAGACCTCAGCCCTGTGTCCACCTGGGCACTCCTGTTTTGCACTAAGTGGCCCTGCGGGGTCTCGCCTGATGGGACCCCAGGTTGTGGAGGCCCCAGCCTCAGCCAGAATGGAGACTCAGGGATATCCCCTACAGGCTTGTTCCCCCCGGGCCCGTGTGTGGCTGGAGTCAGATGGAGCAGCACCAAGCCGTGCTCTGGTGGAGAAAGAGGCCAGGAAGCCCTTGGTCCTGAGGGACATGAGAGCAGCCGGGTGGCTTTCAGCAGCTGGAGGGGGCAGGGAGTTCATGGACGGGCTGGGGTGGGTGTGTCACTTGTAGGAGAGAGCGGCAGGAGTCGAGTAACCGTCCTGACAGCCTGGATCCCTGGATGACCATGAGGGCAGAGCCACACGGACTCTATGGCCTTGTTGACAGCAGTTGCAATGTGGCTACTCATTACTGTGGCAGAAGGGGGCTTGCCTGAATCCGGATTCCATCCCGCTGTCCTGCATGGACACCTATCAATGCTATGTGGACGTCACATGGCAAGAGAACCTAATGGTTCGCAAAAAGCCACATGGTCCAAGCACGAACCATGTCTGGAGGTGAAATGAGGCTCCGTGTGCTTCTGAAACCAAGGGGAGGCATTGGGCAATGCCGGGTGTGTGTTTCCACTTCCTGGGGACCCTGGTGCACACACCTGCTGGGCAGCTCCTTGTGTGTCTCTTACTCACCACGCCCGCGATGACGATGGCTGTGTTTCCCCGTGGCCGGCCGTGAGTGCCAAAGGGGCTGGCTTGACTTCACCACCGTCAGGAGAGAAGGGAGTTCTGCAGCGGTCCTGTACTGGGTCCCAGGGGAGGGGCAGTCTTCCCGCCGCTTCCTTCAGCCTGCTGTGGGCTAGCCTGTGTTCCCTCAAAATCCACCAGCCAGAGCCCTAACCTCTGCCCTTCGGGTGCACCTGGAGATGGGGTCCTTCAAGAGGAACTTGAGTGAGGGCTTCAGAATGGGCCGAATTCCAGTGGGACCGTGTCCTGACAGCACTTGCTGACTGGGTCACACATGCAGGGAGAGACAGCTATGCGAGAACAGTGGAGGAGCTGGCCCGACCCTGTAGAGAGGCCTCCAGGGAAACCTGCCTGCCCACATCCAGATCTCGGACACCAGGGTCTCTGCCGCCCTGGATCTCAGGGGTCTCAGCCACCCCACCGGCAGCTCCGCCAGGAATACGTTTCTGTTGTTCAAGCCCCTCCTCCATGCTGACTTGCCCTGATGACCCTGGGGAGAGACACCGGACCTTCCTTCCTCCTCGGCTTCACACTTGGATCTTTACTGAATCCTTCTATGGATTGCACATGAAAAGATGTGAGATCCTTTACCATCTGCTCCTAATTTTCCCTTCAAGCTTCATTTCACATACTGCTCTCCTAGTCATTCCCTGTGGTCCCTTCTCTGAACGACACAGCACCTTAGATCTGTCCTTCTCTTGCTCACTTGTTCGTCCCCACACCCACTGATTCCACTTGTCCCTCCCCCACCCCTCTTTCCGTCCACTTATCCCGCATCCCTCCTCCCCTCCCTCCCTCTATCCGCTCATTCACACTGTCAAGGGCTCACATGTACCCACCTTTTCTCGGCACCATGGACAGAACAAGAAACAAAACCGACTTCTCCGTGAGCCGTCCTGCCGCGCCCTTTAACCAGAATCTCTCTCTCTCTTTCTCTCTCTGTCCCAGTCGGCTTCCCACTCACACGTCCTCTTCCGCAGCAGGTTTTCCTCATCACACCTGCTGTTACCTCTTCTGCACTTCTGTGTTCCCACGATCCCCATCCAGGATTTTCACAGGGATCTGTTATCTTCCTGACCTGACAGCACATTGGGTCAGTGCGGGGAGAACACCTTACCTCTGTTCCCATCCGTCGAGCTCAGAAACCAGGGTGAAGGCGTGTGCAGTGCTTGTCGTTTGGATCCAGGAACAAGAGTGCTATTTATTTTATGAGTCAATGTAAGAAGTTTCAACAGGATTGTCAGACCTTTTTTATAACCTTTGTGGGTTTTTTTTACTGTCGCCACACACGCAGCCTGAGTCCAGCTAGAAAGAGGACAGGAGCTCTTGGACTGAAGGTGTGTCATAATGACATTGAACACACCACTCGTGTTCTGCTGTTTCCCTTAATTGACTGAATTGACTGATTTACCCATGTGTGAGTGATGCCTCCAGCTCAAAGGGAAGAAATGCCTCACCACGTTGCCCGAGGAACTGCTGTGTGCTTGCACGTCAGGAGTGAGCTGGGGAAATGGATGTGTTTTCCCTGGAAATCACTCAAGGGTGTTTATTGACCTTCGCTGCTCAGGTTGGAGCAACAACCTCGGAGAGCGAAGCCCCGAGCTCCAGTACGCTTGGATTCCCGAGCCCTTTGCAGGAGCTGCTCACTCCCAACCTGGCTGAGCCGCTGCATTGACCCACGTGACAGTTCTTTAAAATCCCAATGTTAGGGGTGCCTGGGTGGCTCAGTGGGTTAAAGCCTCTGCCTTCGGCTCAGGTAATCATCTCAGGGTCCTGGGATTGAGCCCTGCATCAGGCTCTCTGCTCAGTGGGGAGCCTGCTTCTCCCTCTCTCTCTGCCTGCCTCTCTGCCTGCTTGTGATCTCTGTATGTCAAATAAATAAATAAAATCTTAAAAAAAGAAAATTCCCAGTGCTGGCAGCGGGTCCTAAGGGGGCCCGTATTGCACAGAGCGCTGGGCGTGGTGCACAGTGAGTGCTGGAGCACTGGAAATAGAATTTAAAAGATAAAAAATAAAAATAAATAAATAAAACCCCAATGTTTTTCTGTTCCTTCCCCAGGGAAGGTGCTCTGTGTCCCGTCTCTGCAGAAGCATGAGGAGAGCTCAGCCCAACAGGGGAACAAGCCACTCGTGAGGAAGTCTCCTCAACAGGTCTTCCTCCACCGTCAGCCATGGCCTGGCCTGCGTTTGCCACCCTTCCTGGAGAGTGACAATGACAGGTGCCCCGATTGGCCCCCGCTTGTCACTGTGCTGCCCTGCATGTTACCGCGTCATCAACACAAGGATGTCGTCCGTTTGTCCCCTCTGTTGGGGTAAGGACCGCACTGGGAAGCAGACACTGCAAGCCATTTTAGGGGTCACCCTCTTAGCAACCTCCAGCCAATGCAGGCGTTGGTTTCCCCTCAGGAAGCAAAACCGAGTCTCTGTTCTGCTGCATTAATGAGGGGATGGCATGACTGTCAGAGGCCCCAGGGTCCCTGCCCACTGTTGGGATGACAGGACATCTTCTCAGGATGGAATCATTCCAAGCTCATCACGTGGAGGGTCTGGGACCGGGGAGGACCCTGGGATGCATCCAGCTGTCATTCCAGCTTTGAATAAATGCACTCGGTGTGTGACAGGGACAAACATGCCATGCTCCGGGAGTGGAGGCGGGGGGACCTGTGTTGTCACCACGGCGAGCACAGGGCGTGGGGATCAGCCGTGCAGTTATCAGTGTGGTAACAAAGCCACACAAACCAAGAGACTTGGGATGCATGAGTCCCCTGGACCAGTCCTCGTGGGGCTCAGACCCGCAGCTGTGGCACACTGGGTTGTCCCGTTACCTTCCAGACACCTTGAGAATGACGTCACGCTGACGAGCGCATCTCTACCTTCCACCAATCCCTCGTTATCCCCAAACTGACTGCGGCCTGAGCTTGGTGGAAAACTGGGGGTGCCACCTTGCATTACTGATGTTCTAGAATACTCTTGTGAACACTGACAGCAGACGCTAGCCCTGGGGTCTGAAGGGCCACTGGAAAGGGGCTGGATGCCTTTCCCAAGAGCCGCTCTTGGCTTGGTGCAGACTGACTTTGGAAAGGCTCCTGCATGTCGTGTTCCTCTAACACGTGCCGAAATGTTTTCTTGATTTCTTCCTTAAAATGACACATTTTTTTAAAACCTTCCAAACAACTCCCTTTCCTAGGTTGCCTTTATTCAGTTACTTAAATGGCACAGCCTTCCAGGAATGGCATAGCATTCGGTTTAAGTTTGCCATACACCGGTGCATACGCACAACGCCAAACCACAGATGATGGAAGAGCTAGCAAACCCTCCTCACATCCACTAGGATTTCTCTGAGGCCTTGAAGGAATTTAAATTCACTAAGATAGTAAAAGCAATTATGTGCCCTCCTGAGTCTTATCTCCATAAGCCTCTGTTCGAAAGCTGCCCCAGGACAGTCAGGAGTCAGTGCGAGACGCGGGGAGTGCCCATCCCGGTCCGTGAAATTCCGATGTTTTTGTTTAATCTGGTGATGCTCTGAATCCTCGGGAGAGTGGAGGAGGGATGACCATGAACTGGAAAGTGCTAGAAGGCTCAGACAGCCAGGGATTCCCCTCCTCCCTCCATGGGGCGTCTGTGCAAACACAAGGTCTCTTGCCACACGGCGGAAGTCACTGGCGTCCGATGGCAGAACCTGCCGCCCCTGCACACGGAGGGTGAGCTGCCGAGACTGTGCCCTGCCCGCAGCCGTGCGAGCTGTCTGCTGACGTCACGAGTTTGTAACCATGTCCCAGCCTCTCCCGTGCTCCATCTCACATCCAGGGATGCAGCCAGAGGGCGGCTGGTGCTCAGAGCCCCCGTGATTCCCAGATTTGGAAATCTGGGAATCTCTGCCACAGCGTGAGTCTCCTGCCCAAGAGCCAGCCCAGGGGCCACAGGTCCCCCGCTCCTGCTCGGAGCCTGCGGTGTGTGATCAGTGTGGCCCCAGGGAGCTGGGGCGGCTGGTGCCAGGCTGAATTCTGGACATTGCAGACCTCCTGCAAGCATCTGGCCGGGCGGACAGCCACAACTTGTCAGGAGAGCTGCGGGCGAAGCCTGGATGAAGACTCTAATTTATAAGGAAAGTTAGCTGAGTTTGGATCCCAGATTTCATTTTCTTCTTAAAAAGGGGCTCATTAAGATGACTGTAGGTTGACCTCAGAGTCAGATGGTGGTCGGGGATGCCCACCACTTCCCACCACCCCCTGGTGTCACTGACAGCACAGCATGGGGATGGAGGCCCACTCGTCCTCCTGAGGGAACCCCGCCTGAGGCCACGCATCCAGCCCCAACACCGAGATGTGGGGATGCTGTCCCCGAGTGCCCTTGTTCTCTTCCCATCAGTGATGGTCTTTCCTTTACAAAGGCGAACGTGTGCACAAGTGGGCAAATGGAAGGACAGACAACGCGGCCGACAGTGAGTGAATGGCATGAGTGGGCTTTGGTTTGCCAAAATGGGGTTGGGGGCTGCACCGGGGCAGGTGGGCTTTGAATGCAGCCATAGGCCTGTGTCCCTAGGAGTCGGGGTCAGCACCCAGAGAAAGCATGACACTTCCCTGCAAGCTCAGGGACCAGCAGGCATGAGGCCAGCGGAGTAGGAGGGAAGACGCTCTTCGCCAGCCCGACACTTTGGAAATCCATGACCACTCATCCCCTGAAGTGTTGGTGACCCAGAGCTCCCCACTCAGACAAGCGGCTTGTGGACCCCTGACTCCCAGAACAATCAACCAGAACTAGAGCTTGAACTTGTACAGGAGCTTTCTCAGGATGTGAGTTCTCTGAGGACAAAACCCGCAGTCCTCTCTTCGAAGGCCGGCATGCAGACTGTGTCAGAGACCTCACACACGTGTGCACCTCGGTCATGGCAATCTTCCTGCAGGCACAATGCGGGCACTGTCGTGGGACAGATGTGGACACAGATGAGGCAGCCACGCGTGCACCAGGAATGTCTGGGATACTGCACAGGGTGCACAAGCTCGGGGAAGATGCTGAGGAGGGTGTCTGCAGCCGTCTTTCCCATTCGTGCATGTGAGCCGCACCAGGTGCTGTGACTCTGTGCCTGTGTGTGTGCATGTGTGTGTGCACATGTGAGGGCATGCACCTGTGAGAGCACACAGGTGTGCGCGTGTATGTCTGAGAGTGTGCACGTGTATGTGCAGGTGGTGTGAGTGTGTGCACTTGTGAATGCAGGCAAGGTTGTGCAACGATGCACGTGCAAGTCTGTGCAGGCAGATGAGTTCTTGCACATTTGTGCACATGCACGGGCAGGTGTGTGTGCATGCAAGTGTGTGCACATGTGCATGCAGGCAGGTGTGAGGGCAGGCTCATGTGTGTATGTATACATGCAGGTACATGTGAGTGTGTGCATAAGCGCAGTCTCAGCAGTTATGCTGGTGGGTCCGCAGCAAGAAAGAGGTGGGTCAAAGCTAGGGTTCCCCTCTGACCTCACAGTCAGGTTGTGTCCCCTGGGCATGGGGAGGCCACTGAGATGTGGATGCTGGAAGAGCAAGGAGCGGGTCCATCAGGAGCCGTCACGGGGTGACAGGGGTCCTGGCATCTGTGTGTGGAGCCAGTGAACCAGCAGTGGAAAGGATGAGTGAAGGAGCCCACCAGTTCTGAACTCCAGGCTTTCCTCTCTGACCTGCTGAGACCCTAGTGTCATCCCCCAGGCCCCCAGGGCCCAGGTCCATGCTTCAGAGCCTCCCGCGAGCCACCAGTCTCCTGCGTGTCCCCCTCTAGCTGGCACCGGAAGTCCCAGAGCCCCATGTCACTATCCCCCCAAACCTCCCTCCCATTGTCTCTAAGACAAGATCCTAAGCTGCACATAGCACTAGCTGTCCCCTTCGGACTGGTCCACTGGGTGTCCTCCCAGCCACTGAGGAGCACAGGTCCCCAGGACACAGGTGGCAGTGCAGACCCTCGTTCCTGTGTGAGCCCAGAGACCTCAGTCACTCCTCTGCACACAGGCAATGGTGCCGACGGTGATGGCAAGAAGGCCAGTTTCCCAGACCCTTCCCATCTACCTCCTACACCCTGAAACCACGCAGCCCCCTGACCACATGTCCCTGTGCCCCGTGGCTTCCATCTGGGCTTCACCACCGGTCAGAGCCACCTGCAGGACAAATGCACATGGGCCCCCAGGCTCTGCTCTGACCTGCCTCCCTGGCATTGATCACGTTCTGTTTGTGATGATTTAGGTCCACATCTACATCCACATCCACTTCCAGCTGGCCTCGTCCTGTCCTTGGAGCTTCAGAGAAGGACTGAAATGTATTTTTGTTGGGAGAGTCCTGGGCATTTCAGCAAAAAGCCAACATGGGAGAAAACTCCTGGTCCCCTAGCCCTACACGAGCTTGCCCTGCACTCCAGGACCCGTGTCTCCCACCCAATCCCGTGAGGGCCCAGCATGGAACCCACCCCTATGGCTAGCATCCATGGGAGCTCTGAGCTCTTCCTGGATTTTGTCACCAAAGGCTTCCTGTACCTTGAGGACAAGGTTCTCCCAAACCCCATGACCTGGACCCGTCAGGTAAGAGAGGTTGGACAGGACCACAGAACAGGTGGTGTCCACTTCCAGCATGGTGATCGTAGGGCCACCCAGTGCCATCGCTTCAGACAAAACACACCAATGACCAGAACTTGTCCTTCACAAGAAGACCTGGTGTGTTTTGATCCTGGCTGAACCGTTCACTTTGTGTCAACTCAACCAGTATAATCTCACTGGGCCCATGAGGACCTGGACGGGGGACGCTTGCTCGTGACGGCATCCCGCAGGCTTGGTGCCCGCCCAAGGGCATGGGAGCTGCCCTGGCTGCTGATGCTCGAGTGGGCATGGAACTGCAGGAGGGTTTATAGGGTGGCAGCAGCCATCCAGGAGGCAGGTCAGAGTCTTTGGGCCTCAGACCCAGCTGGGGGGACGCTGAGTGCGGTGCTAGACACGTAGTGAAGAGCCCAATGACAGAGTGTCCCGCTCTCAAGGTCCCAGAGAAGCAGCTCGTGTGGACGTCGCCTTGATGGGCCACTTGTTCTCCGCCGGTTCTGCCGTCAGAAGGAGAGCACTTGCCGTGCTGGCGGTGGCCTGTGCACACAGCCTCTTCCCCTTCCTCCAGAGAGGCCAGGACCTCCTGTAGGGTGAGTAACTAGTAAATACCATCTCTGGCCCTGGGAAGCTGCTGTCCACAGCCACAGAAACAGACAGCAGCGTGGCAGCCCTGAGAGCCAGGCAAGGCATGTGCCATGTTTCCTCCTGAGTCCTGAGAAGGGAGCCGTGGTTCTAGAAGGTGGACGGGTTGCAAGTCGGTCCTGTCTGAAGAGTAATTCAGGATCTCTACCCACGAGACTCTCCATTTCACCTGCTTCACTATTTGAAAAACTCTTTGGGAGAAATCACTTGTTCCTTTTCCTGGGCATGGTGTGTGTCTGGGACAAGGGGTGCTGCAGTATCAAGTGTGATCAGGATTGGGTTGGGTGCTTGCAATGGCCACACCTAAAGCTCTGCATCTGTTTGGCTAAAATAAATAAATAAATAAATAAATAAAGGCACCAAACACATTGAAGGCATTTGCCTTGAGCAGAAGGTTGGAGGTGCCTCTGGCTGCCCCACCCTGGGGACACACACTGTCCCCAGCAGGCTCCTGCATCCCCGCAGTCCGGTGGGGCTGTCTACAGACTCCTTAGAAGTGGGAGGACTCTCACACTGACAGCCCCCGTCCCACCTCTGCTGGGCCCCACTTCTCCCAATTCCACTGGACTTGGGGCTTCGTGACCATGTGGAAAGTTGCACCAATATCCCTCACAGACCCCCGTGCCCCTAAGAAAGCGCCTAATGCGGCGCAGGCAACAGGAAGCCTGAGGCGAGCACTGGGCTCAGAGAACATGGGTCTGCATGCACCCCTTCCCTCGCCACGCCTGCCACGTGCAGGAGCTTGGGAAGTCGTCCGTCATGGGGACCCCTGACATGCCATGCTGTGCTGAGTTCCCTGTGTCTGGACGATGGCAGGAAAGGACACCAGACACGCGTTTCAGGTGCCGCGGGGAAGGTGGGCTCGTCTCGCCCACGTGAGCCTGCAGTCCCCGTGCTGTTCAACAGCTGTCCTGTGGGTTAACTAATCTGCCCTTCTATCTGATAGTCATTAAGGCCCCACCTGTATAAAACCACAGTAACACAAGTTAGGAGTCACGTGGCTGTGGTGGCTGAGTTGTCATGGGTGGGAGGAGCCCATGGACCGTCACACACACGGTCAGCTGTGGAAGTCACAGTCCACACATCGGAGCTTGTGATCTCTGCTGCTTCGCTGGAGTCCCGTACGCCACCGCCCGTCGGAGGGCTGGACCCGCGCCTGCTGGACTTGGAGTCAGCACAGTGATCGCCCACGAGGACGCATCCCGTCAGGTTTTATCTGGGGCTGTGGATGCCATGTCGTGGGCGTTTTAGCATCAACAGGAGCATTTTGAGGCTGGCTTGTTAACCGTTTACAAATACTTATTTGGAGAATATTTCTCTCACTGTGTCCAATCTCATGTTCGTTGATAGAGGACAGTGTTTTCCGGGCCGACCATCAGCTCACCGCAGTTTTGCCGAAAGATCACTGTCGCAGGTTACATTTCTAGGCCCCCAGTTCAACTCACGATGCTGCTCTGTGTTCTCAGGGGTTTGCGTTCTTATCACAGCGCTGGGGTCTTCGTGGAGCTGGAAGCCAGGAGGTGGGGCTGCCGGCGGGCTCACTCCTGGGCCCTTGCCCCGGCGTGTCCAGTCTAGGCTTGGCCCCAGGAAGGCCCCAGAGGCCCGTGTCCAGGGCCTGGTCACCCCCAGGAGGGCCCCAAGAGCCTGAGGTACAGCTGTGTCCAAGCTCACTATCCTTCTGGGTCCTTCCATGAAGCCCCCCATACAGGACTGGAGACTGGACAGGGCACAGTCGAGGACACCCGGAGGTCCTGGACATGCACACCTGACGGTCATGCTGTGGCCTGTAGTGGTCTGGTGGGGTACGGGAGCAAGGCCAGGGCACCCTGCATGTCTGTGCCGCTTGAGTCTGGCTCAGGAGAAGCTCCAGAGTAGGGTACCAGGGCTCAGTTCAGGGAGGAGCAAATGGAGGCAGCTGGAGGTTCTGGGTAGGAAGGAGTCTGCCGTGTTTGCGGACAGATGTGTGCATGGCCATGTGGGTCTATAAGAGCAAGGCTGAGGCCCTTCTGCAGAGCCTGAAGTCCTCATGGAAGCCATGTGCTCGTCAGCACGGAGGGGACGCGTGTGCACTGTTTGTGCAAAGCTGAGACTATCGCACAGGCATCCTTATGGCAGTGGTTCTCACAATTTCCAGCCACTGCTGAAAGGAAGCCATGGGAAGCAGAGACTGGCCTGCAGACCCGGACACCTGGGCCTAGCCGGGCTGGGACGCGCCGAGTGAGGAACACTGGCCAACTTCATTCCTGGTGACTGGGTTTCGGTAAATGGGTCAGGCACATCAGGATCCCAAAACAGCTCCGTGGCCATCCTCAGTGACCCCGGGGCCCACACGGTTTGTGGCCCCAGGGTAGGAAGACTCCAGCGTCTGTGTGCTGAACAAGGGCTCTTCAGAGACAGTGGACATGCGGCTCTTCCGCAAGTGTGTGCTCACCCGCCGTGGGACCGGAGGGTTGGAGGATCTGGGGCACCCAGCCCGGCCTCTGGACAAGGGAAGGGCTGGGAGGGTTATCAGATGCCCACGGCCAGGGTCTCCGCCTCTCTGCCTCTGTGACGACACTTCCGTAAAAGCCCAGAAGCGCTGGTTCCGAGAGCTTCAGGATGGGGAGCTCAAAGGTCCCTGTGTGCCATGGGCCGGCCACACAAGCCACGAGGACAGACGCATGTTTGTTGTGGGCCTCACCCCTCACGTCTCTCCTTTGGGCTACTGGTCTGTAGCCTTGAGTGAACCGGTAAAGGCCGTGCTTACCTGAGCTCCCTGGGACCCTCTGGATAGCTAAGGAGCTGAGGAGGGGGTCCTGGAACCTCCCCGGGGCAGCCTGTGGCCAAAAGGTCAGACACCGGCCCGGGGTTTGTGACTTTGGTGTGAGGCCACCTGGGGTGGACCAGCTGGGAGTGGAGATCTCAGCCACCTGGCGTCTGCCCAGTGTTGTGTGCAGGGCCAGCTTCAGATGTGCTCCATGGCAGACTTTGTCCGGAGCCCTGTGAGTCACCTTGGGGCACAGAGTCCGTGAGGAGGGCCATGCTGCCTCAGCAAGGGAGGGCAGTGCTGGCTTCGGGGGTAAGAACGAGAGTCATGAGGTTTGGACTCACACGTGCCCTGTGCCCTTGCTTTTGTGGGGTGTCCCTGTCCCTCTGGGTCTGGGAGAGACTCTGCAAGCCCAGCATGGTCCTTGGAGACCCTGTCTGTTGTGCAGGTTTCTGCCTCCTTCCTGCTGTCCCTTGTTCGCATCCCATAGTGAGAACTCCTGAGCTCACAGGCCTGGGGCCCAGCAGAGCGGCACCTGCCCTGCAGCGTGCTCCCCAAGCCCTTAAGGACAAGGTCCCCCAGCGCTTGGTGGCCAGTCTCATCTCCCAGAGTCCCAGGATGATGCACGGAATTGTGTCTTTCCCATAACACACTCAGAGGCCGCAGGGGGTACAGGGGGCTGGAGAGGGCGCATGAGGGTGTCTGTGCCAGGCTCTGCCCCCCTGGACCTGGGAGGCGGCTGGAGTCTCTGCCTCTGGCACCTGCGGTCTTGGGCTACACAGATGCCCTCCCAGCTCAGAGACTGGCTCTTCCTGCAATGGGGTCATTAGTGAAGATTTAGGACAAAAAAGGACAGAAGAGAGCTGCCAAGAGTACTCACTGATTTTCTGGGGTATCTTGTGCCCACCTCCTCCTAAATATAGACATTTCCATCCTAAACAGTTTAATTCCTACAAAGGTGTATGTGTTTGAAAGTATTCTGATAGTCTATTTATTTTTACAAATTATGCATTTCCTTTCATGAAGTATTGATTATGCAAGGTTTGTTAGTAACAGAAGCTACTTGGGCACCCCTCAAAGCACTTGCCCACTTTACATTATTCATTTGGAGCCTCATGTCTGAACCCAGGAGCACAATCTTGGGCTGCAGGTTAGTCTGGGCCACTCTGACAAGCCACCCCGACTGGCTGGCATGCACACAGGAGACTAGCATGTCTCAGGCTCCGGCCACTGCAGGTGCAGATCCGGAGCCCGTTTCGTGTCAGGTGAGGCGGCGGGCAGATGCACCAGGCTGTGTCCATGCCGGCAGGGGCCCTCAGCCCGTCTTACTCATCCTATCACGGGGTCCGCCTGTGGCTGTCTTCACATGGTCCCACTGGGTGAGGCTTCCGCGTATGAATTTTGAGGGACGTGAACATGGGGACGAGTGAAGCATTTCAAGCATGAAATAAAATTAAACGCGAATCTTGTCATTAGAGACTGCCGGCACATTTCAGTAATTTGTCCTTTCTTAAGTGCACAATGTAAAATGGGGAAAGTTTACGAGCTTCTGTGTCCTGGTTAGGGAACAGAGGACTTGGCTCCTTGCAGTCACAGAGGGGGTCTGGGCCAGGGGGAGCGAGACTGCATGGGGAGGTGGTGGGAGTGGGCAGGACCCTGTGCTCCTTGCACTGCGTGGGCAGAACTGGGGTGTGGGCTAATGCCTCCTGTGAGATGTGGAAACAAGGCCCATGGGGGAGCCGGCCAGGACCACCCCAGATGGGGCTCAGGGGCCGTGGGCTTGTTGTTGCCTCACGCTGCCCTTGGAGGACACTGAACATGGCAGAGGTGTCTGTGCTCAGACAGGGTTCACCATGCTGTTTTGTTCCACAGGACAGAGCAGAGACCCTCCTGTCATCAGCATCATGGAGAGACCAGATGCGTGGTGGTCCGCGCCATCTACCATGGGGGACATGGGAGGGCAGGTCACTAGGGGCTGGTGCCCAGGCCTCGCTGCCAGCCTCGCCAGCTCCACCTTACCAATCGGGAACTCCCATGCATTTACTCACTTTCCTGGTTTCAAGGGGAAGATCCCTAAAGAACCGGTATTCAGTCCCAAACTCTGTCTCTAGGGTAGCCCAGAGCAAACCATGGTGATCTCACTGTGATGCGCATCTGTGGTCTCAGTGGCAGGGGTGGGATCCCGGTGGTAGACGGGGTTCCCGGGACAGGGGGCTACTTGTCTTGGGGCAGAAGGGAGGAGCGGAGACCAGAGCGGGGGCGGAGGACACCGTGAGACACAGACATTCGGTGTGGGACAAGCCCACACATCCTTCTGGTTTCAGTCATAGGAAACCCTTGGCTTTAATACATAATTGACCTCAGTATTGAGGACATGGTGGTCTCACGTGAGATGTTTGTAAAGCAAACAAAAGAGCTAAAGAGCGGGTTTTGTCCTCACAAGCTCATCTTGTTGTTGGCTGACTAATGGTTACAGACGCTCTTGCTGGGGACAGTGGCATCCACATGTGGTCCCGGGAGCCAGATCAGTAGAGACCCGGGACCAGGGTGATACCTGCCCTTCCCTGGACGCCTGGATGCCCCGCAGGGCATCACCCCTCCATGCACTCGTGGACCCACACTTTGTTTTTACAACAGACCCGTCCTTGGTCCTCTTGCTGGGGAGCCTTCCTGCGGGCTGTGCACCGCTGAGCGTGGCTGGTCCGTGCAGCCCCTACTGCCATGGGCGGGCCACGCGGGGGACCCAGGCTCCAGGCCCTGCTCCTTGGCGGCTGCCACTGCGGGGTCCTTCTCCTCTGGAATGGCGGTGGGTGCAGTCACACAGTCTTACTGTCACTCCCTCAGATGGTTCTTTCCCATTTTGCTTCATCGTGCCTACCAGGGAGACAGCATCTGGAGTACCCAAGGGACGTCCTCCTACGCCTGTGGTCCCTGTCACCTAAAGCTCCTGCCCCTTCCCGGACCCACCACTGGGCACACTGACCATGGTGGCGCAGGACCCACACCGGTGTAGGGGAGGGTCCATGCCCCTGTCTTTTGCCCTGGAGAGGAAGGCGTCCATGCTGTGCGGGTGCTAGGGCCGTTCTACGGAAGGAAATGCCACTTCTGCCTCCTGTGCTGCCCCTTTCTAAGCAGACTCCATGCCCACCGTGTGGCTTGGACTCGGTACCCTGAGAACAAGAGTGGGAACTTTGCTGACAGCCCACCAGGCGCCCCTCAGAGCAACCCCTTTCAAAGTATCCTTGAGAGTGGACAGGAGCAAAGACAGTCAATGCCCTTTGTCTCACGAGGTGTTGAGAAATAACCCAGGGCCATGGAGACTGTCCCCCAGTAGTATCTGTCCCTGTGCGGATGCCACGCTGGCATCTTGCAAACTTATCCAGGACCCTGTCCTTCCAGGGACCACAGTCAGACCCTGGATCTGACCCACAGGGCTGGGACCACATCTGTTTGTCCCCATCCTGCTCCCCAGGGTTGGCGGCCGCCTCATGACTCTGGGCTGCAGGTGTGGCCCTGCGTGTGGCATCCTCCTAGCAGCGCAAACCAGGTCCCTCGAGGTATTCCTCAGGATGCTTGGGCTTCTCCCTGGATTCTGAGCTGAGCTCTGCCCCTGGCCAAGGTGTCACCCAGGGAGGGGAGGGCATCTGCCGTCTCAGGGCCCTCGACCAGGCGGTCTCATCCATGGGTTTGCCAGCGAGCAGAAACTGGCCTGAGTCTCCTCCCACCATCGAACTCTGAGGACAAAGAAATGGGGTCCTCGGGCTTAACTGCACTTGTCAGGGCCATGGGGCTCCTGACTCATGAGGAGCAAAAGTGACGAAGGAAGAAGGTGTCGCGTCTCAGTCCTGCTGAGTCTCCTCGTGCAGAACTCCAGCCCTGCGCACCAAGAATAAGGCTGCAGATGTGTTTTACCCCTCGGTTTTGCGGTGATGTACATGGAAATGCAAAGACAAGAGAGCCAATCAGGAAGGTCATTGGTGAGGTCTTCTGAGATTGTTTCTAGACATTTCTTCAAGAGACCTTCGAAGACCAGCATTGCTCAAGGAGGCACTGAGGCTGCAAAGTAAACTCACAGTTCACTGAGGTCCTTACAGTTCAAATCCAGGAGACGCAGCCTCTAGAGGACCCAGAGACGTGCTCGGGGAGGGTGGGCGGTGCTTATGGGGGTGAGCCCGTAGCCCTCCTCGCTCGCCGGGGAGAACGCTGACCAGTGGAGGTGAGCAGCCACCATGGGTCCCCCAGGGTGGGGCAGGACAGGTGTGGGGCACTGGGCTGTGGCCAGAAAAGTAAGCCACGTGCCGGGCCATGTGGCACAGGTTGGCGGGCACCACGAAGCTCATGCCCGTCCGGGCTGGGCAGTTGCCGCCCCACCTCCCCAGCAGTCTCCCTCGTGGATCCGCCCAGTCCGTGAGTTCCTGACCTCACATTCCAAGCCGCCCTCCCCCCGAAATGCTGAGATCTGTTCCCTTTATGTGTAATTGTGTCTCATTTAGGATTAATGAACTAGTGAGCCATTTGCTATTTGCTTACTAATCATAGAATGAATTACTACATTTCTTTTTTTCTTAAAGATTTTACTTATTTATTTGAGAGAGAGACAGATTGAGCACAAGCAGGGGGAGAGGGAGAAGTTGAGCAGGGAGACCAATGCAGGGCTTGATCCCAGGACCTTGAGATCATGACCTGAGCCAAAGGTAGTCACTCAACCGACTGAGCCCCCCAGGTACCCTGGATTATTACATTTCAATAAATAATTAAATGTCAACAATAATCCCCAATAATTATTTATTATTTATGAAATAATAAAACCTGAAATTTATCAGTATTTTTTATCGTGATCATTGAGAACTTCAAAAGCACGGTCCATGGAGCGCATGGTGCCTGCTTCTTTTCTGAATTCTTCTAAAACCAGAAGAATCCAGTCTGTGGGGTGCACAGTGGCCCCAGATGGATCGAACACCTTTAATGTCTTCACTCTGCAAACGTGTGCGAGCCCCCTGGCCCGGGTGCAGGAGAGCCCCTGGGTGCTATGGGGCCGCCTGGAGGACGAGGGAGCGACTTTGGCCCTGCTGGTTCCAAGCAGAGAGGACACACAGGGAAGCAGATAGATGGAGGCAGACGAAGGGGAGAGAAGGTAGAGGCAGAGACCCAGAGGGAGAAGGAAGAGTCAAGGAAGGAAGATGCCGTGAACTGACCACATGACCCCTTGTCCATGGCCAGGACCCCACATGCTTGGGGCTGTTTCCACATACGTTATGGGCTGTGACCCCACATGCTCAAGGTTATGACCCCTGGACTCAAGATAGTGATGCCACCTCTAGGGCTGTGACCCCAGGGGCTGGAGCCGACCAGCTCGGGGCAGTCACCTGTGTCCTGAAGACCGGGACCCCACATGCTCGGGGCTGGACCCCACTTACTCAAGCCGAGACCCCACGTGCTGAGGCCTGAGATCCCTCGTGTCTGAGCTGTGAGCCCAGACAGTTGGGGCTGTGACCCTGTATCCTCAGGGCTGTGACCCCATATGCTCAGGACCTTGGGACCATTTCTCAGGGTATGACCGTGTGGGCTCCGGGCGGTGAGGAGACCCACCCCTCCCTCGAGCTGGAAGGTGCTGGCTGCCTGCCATGGTGGGGAGGGCCCTGGGGTTCCACGTGCAGGCAGCAGGCAACCGGGTACAGGATGGCGCTCGGAGAAGTCTCTGGGAGTGTGGGCCTGACGTCCTGCAGCAGAGCAGAGGACCATGTTCAGGGGCTGCGTGCTGGGATGGAGTGGGGGGTAGGGGCCACGCTGCCCTAGGGCTCACCAGATCTGCCCTGCTAGGAGGGGCGAGATGCTGGGTCTCAGGGTCAGGGGTAGGCAGTTACCTGGGCTCTGGCCTGGAGGTGCTGCTGGAAAGGGGCCCAGGTGAGTGAGTGGACGGGAAGCAGATTCGCGGCCCAGAGGTGCCCACATCAGGGAGAACCCCTGCTGGCTCCCTGCGGGTCCCCAGACACTCCAAGAGAGGTAGGGTCCTGGGTGCCTCCTCCGCTCACTGCCTTGCCTCTAAGGACTGTTTCCCCCTCACGCTCCCAGGATGAGCCTGTGCCTAGCCCGTGTACATGAGTGGCCCGTGTGGGCTGGAGAAGTCGTCTTCTCACCTCAATGACTTGGCAGGGCAGGAGGAGGTGATGCTGGGCAGGCTTGTACCAGTCTACATGGCGCAGTGCTGGGGACCACCACCAGTCTGCCACGGCTCTCATCCCCTGGCACAAATCCTGCCTGTACGGCCTTCAGGCTGTTTCCCACATTCGTGGCTTGCTGGGGGCTCAGCGCATGTGCCGCCGTGCCCCTGCACCTGCGTCAACACCAGCCCTTGGTCCCATCCACTGTGGACGTGAAGACGGTTCTGGAGGTGCCCAGCGAAGAGAGGACCAAGGACGCTTGGTGACATCAGTAGCAGATGCTTCTGTGTCCTGGGCACCAGGGAGATGGTGGAAACTCAGACAGGCTGTGAGGCCGTCATCACACAGAGGAGCCCACCTTCCCGTCTGAGCTCAGAATCAGATCTTCTGTGCTGCAGATGAGAGGGCAGGTCTGTCATTGTTAATAGCTCACTGACCTCCTAGAGCTGAGGCCTCAGGACGACCTGCAGCCGTGGCCAGTGGTGTGGACCGTGAGCCATGCAGGGATCCCCGCCATGCGGGATCCATTCCGTGGCTTCAGGGGGAAGGTGGCCGCAATGAAAGCCTCTCTGTTGGGAGACCCATGTCCCCAGAGGGACCCGGGCCAGCAGCTCTGCCTGCAGACATCACCAGCCTGCTGTGGCCAGAGCCACAAGCCTGGCACATGGGTTCCCAGTCAAGGGACCACCCATCCGGAGCCCAGGCTGGGGCAGGGGAGGCAGGTGTTTTGACCTGCAGCCCCTGGGAGCCAGGGCAGGCAGGGAAGAGTCCAAAGAGAATTCCCGTTCACAGCTACAGCGCCTGGCGCGGTAACCGGCAGACAGGACCCCAATGGAAGAGTGGGCTGCACAGCCTTGCCTTGGTGCCTTGGGGTACCCTGGTCTGCAGGAAGCCCAGGGAAGCCCTCCAGGCTGGAGTCCCCATGGTGAGGCAGGAGCAGCCTGGGCCCCGGAGGAGCTCTCTGCTGGGGATGCCCCTCTGTGGGGAGCACGAGACGGTCTGCCACCAGCCAGGGCAGGTCTGGGCCATGGCAGTGCACCATGGCCGCAGGAGCCCAGGGCAGGGAGGGGCAGGAGAAGGGGCTGGTGTCTTCCCAGCTCCAAGCTGGGCCAGCCCCGGTCTGGATGTGAGGACGTGTCTCGTCAACCTGTTCACTACAAAGACTCCCAGGGCTCTGTCTCAGTTCTGTCAGTGAGCTCTGGGCTCCCATCACTGCACATGTGTGCACACGTGTGTGTGTGTGTGTGTGTGTGTACATGCCATCAAATGAGCACGCATGTGCGTGCACACCTGTGCACACAGCGTCACAAGGGTATAAACAAAGTCCATAGAAGGACTCCCTCCGGTGACTCCTGGGTCATGCAGAGCCCGGGGTGTGGAGGCAGCGTGGCTGTATCACATCCTTCCCGGCAGGGAGTGCCCCTGGCCTGTGTCGGACCCCGGGGAGCTGGAGTTGGGGCCGGCCATGTTGTTGGGGGACCAGACATTACTGGGGCTCTCTGGGCCAGGCCGAGCTGGGGGTGCAGGGTTGTGGTCTCTCATGGAGGACCAGGTCTGTGTGGGAACCTCATGGGGGCCTTTCTCCATGGGGGGCTGGGCCCAAATGCGCTTGTGTCCTGATGTGCCCAGGGGTTACCCTGGGGCAGAGGGGGAGGAGGCGAGTGCCTGCTCGCACCCGGGGCTCCTGGCCCACTGGCCCCAAGCTCAGAATGTGGAGCTCCCCACCCCGGGGTTGTCCTCAACCCCAGCTCTGTCTCTCTCATTCCCCTGGAGGACTGGGGGCTCAGCCTCGGGACGTCCCCTCCCCTGCTTGCCTCTACCAGACACCTTCATGGCTCTTCTCGCAACGACCACCCTGGTTTCTGCATGTAAACATTTCTCCTGGAGCAGAGTGTGTTTCTTGGGCATGAATCTGTGGTTACAGTGTCTCTTTGTCCCCAAACTTGCAGGCTGGGCCAGCAGATCGCATTTGTCTGGCCGCGGGCGTAAGCTTGTTCCTCGCTTTCTGGAGGGGAGACCAGGAGACCCCTAGCATCTTCTCCAGGAGCGAGAGAAAGGAGATGAGTTTGCGCACTTAGAGCTGTCATGTCCGCTGTTAACACAGGGGGACCTGCAATCGTCTCCTATCCTCACGGTAAGAAGCGTGGTCTCGTGCTTGAGACACTGGAGCCGCCAGATGCAAACCGGGCCTCGCGGGGCCTGCTTCCCTCCCCGTGCATGTCGGCTCACGCGTGCTGGGTCAGCGCTCGGGACGCCTGCATGGCTCCCCACACACCAGAAGATGGAGGGAGTCATTTACGGTGTTTAGAGATGTGATTCCGCAAGTTCGTGTCCTGGATAGGCGCTGCCGATCATAGCCACACTGAATACCATCTACTGATGTTGCGTCCAGGGTCCAGACCTGCTTAAAGAGCCACTCGGACCTGACCCATGTCACTTCTGCACACACATGGGAGGCACGAACAGGCTCCGCAGGCTGACAGGCAGACAGACTGACGGAGGCCAGCGTGGCCCACTCTGCCAGTGCTGGATCCAGCCTCTGTGTCCGTGAGGACGTGGCACCTCATGTGGCCGTGTCCATGAGGTCTGTAGCCTCGGGCTTCATCTCAGTGGCTCAGGCTGGGACGTCCGCACCCCAGGCTGTGGCCCAGAGACTGCGATGCAGGAGGTCTGGGCCCCCGGGAGGCTCTGCTCACCGGCTTGTCTGTTGGCTGTAAACATGGCGAGAAGAGGCACCAGCTGCCTTCACTGCAGACAACGTTCCAAGGACGTTTGCAAAGCGGAAACTAGGGCGCCTCCCCGCACAGAGGGGAAGGGTTTGCTCCCTGTTGACGTGACAGAGGTGAGCCCCTGGGGTGCCTGCTCCCCTGTTCCGAGGACACCACACTGGGCCCAGGGCCTCTGTGAAGAGTGGGGTTCTCACCTCCAAGGACTACTGGAGCACGTGGCCCCAAACGCAGCAGCTTAACACAGCACCCGTGGTTCATCACACCATCAGGGGTCACGGGCCAGCACAGACCTCACTGGGCCAGAGTCGCCATCTGGGGGACAGCGGTCCTCCCAAGACTCCGAAGAACCTCATTTTCCCCTCCCTCCCAGCTCCAGAGGTGCCCGTGTTGCCCGGCGGGCCTTCCCCGTCTTCAGGCGGCCACAGATCTCTGACCACTTTTCCTGTCCTCCCCATTCTCCTCCCCTTGTAAGACCCGGTGCTTGTGTGGCCGCCTTGAGGGCTCGGGAACAGCCCCTTTCAGCCTTTGCTGTTAGCCGTCCCAGCCCTGTCTGCAGCTTAATGCCCTCGCCGTGCAGCCAGGCCTGCTTGTGGCTCTGAGGATTCAGACACAGACTTCTTTGGGGGACTGTTCTCCTGCCCCTGCAGTTTCAGGGAGCCCCAGAAAGGCGGTGGCCCGTGTCTGGGGCCAGGGTCCCATGTCTCTGCCGAATGGCGTGTCAGCTTCTACCAAAAGTTCATGACAAGGACAGCTGGGGGGCTCAGAGGGTTAAAGCCTCTGCCTTCAGCTCAGGTCGTGATCCCGGGGTCCAGGGATCGAGACTCAAGGCAGGCTCCCTGCTCTGCAGGCAGCCTGCTTTTCCCTCTCCCGCTGCCCCTGCTTGTGCTCCCTCTCTCACTGTGTCTCTCTGTCAAATGAATAAATAAAATCTTAAAAGAAAGAAAACTTCGCGGTGACCTGGTGTCACGTGCACAAAGCAGCTGTGACATCCAGAGCCCTTTATGGAAGTTCTGGGCTGCGCACATCAATGTGGACATCAGGTTCACTCTGCTGTGTCCCTCGTGTCCACCGTGTCTGTCACTGGCTGTGCCCCCGATGCCAGCTACTCGGCTCTCAATGAGGGAGTGTTGTAAACTGAGTGTAATTATGGCCTTTGGCAGCCAGAGTTTTCATGGGTGACAGCCTGAGGAGAGTGGTTCTCAGCATAGCACTAGCCGCCTCATTCCCTCGGTGCACATTCGGGCTTCTTACTGACTCATGGTGGCCCGCAGGGTCGCAGCTGGTGGCAGGAGCTTGGCTGATTTTGCTGAGTTGCTCGCGTCGTGAGCCACACATCTCAGGGTGGCTGGAGAGGCTTCCTGCCGCTCTGCCTGAGGCCGCGGGTGTCCACTCTGCAGCTCCACCTGGGCAGAGGCCAGCTTGGACCCCTGCCCCCGGGGCACTGGCCCCAAAGTGCCATGGGCAGGGGGCTGGACGGATCCCCTGGGGCTGGAGCTGCTGGGATGCACGAGGCCGGGGACACAGGGCGCTGGGGACCCAGCACGGTGCTTCCGGTCCCACCACAAAGGCTCTGTTGCCTTGTCCTGCACTGCGGGTGCCAGTTCTCGGACAGGGAATGGGGCCAGTCTGTGAGCACGGGCTCACCCGGGAGCTCCAGAGGGCTGCGCGCAGGGCCCCTGGCTCACCAGCGGGAGCACAGCACAGGTGTCTAACTCGATTCTGATAAGGCTTATCACCCTCAAGTCCTGTCCGGCTCAGGACCTCTGGATGTGCCTGTCCTCGACCCCACATGGGGCAGGCCCTGCACATACTCTGCTGAAGTGAGTGCTGGCTCCTTACAAGAACAGTGCCAAACAAATAACCCGCTTTACTTCTCCCCTTGTGCCATAGAGACCTCTGCCAAAGAGGGATCCTGTCTCCATCACAGCTTCTGTCTTTCTCCAAATGCCCTGAGCTGACCAGCCGAGCCGTCTCCCATGCGGCCGAGATCATGGAAGCTTCCGTGCAGGCCCTGAAGATGAGAGTCTTTGGGAAGCTCCGGGGATCCTGGCCTCCCACAGGTGAGCCCTCTGAGATGCCCCCCCAGCAGCGGTCCCAAGGGGCAGAGACCGGGCTGAGAGGGGACTGTGAAGAGTGCTTCTTGCTCGCCTCCCTGCTCGCTCCCAGGCAGACGCAGTGGGTCTGTCACCGCTGCTCCAACAGACGTGGGATGTGTCTCGGTTCACTTGGGAGGTAACGGTCCCTCTGTGGTCCAGACTGAACAAGGGCAGCCGCTCAAGCCCCTGGTAGGCTGTGTCATGGCATCCAAGAGCCGCCGTGCCCTGGTGGAGAGACGGGGCGGCCAGGGATGGCGCAGACGGGGAGAGCCATGTGCGGGTCTTTGCGAGGGGTCACATTCCTGTAACAGCAGCCTGGGCAGCCGGCAAAGACGGCAAGCCCCTCCCTGCTGTGTGGCTGTGGCATCTGAGACTTCCTCCGGGCCTCTGAGAACCGCTTTGCTGGACTCTGAATGGCGGACAGAAGTGGCTGCTGGCAGAGTGGCCGCCCCCAAGCAAGGCAGCCTGTTGGTGAAAACGGGGTGTGGCTGGCTGGACCTCTGGGCAGTGTATGAGCCCTGCACAGGCAACTAGAAGATGGGGTTTGTGAGAAACAGACTAACCTGGACTTTTCAGCATGGCGTCAGGAGCCACGTGGTCCCTAGGTTCCTCCCCCAAAAGAGCCATAGACACTTCGTGCCGACTTAGCCTTTGTTTCTTTTATAGAGTTTTATGGGTTTTTTAAATTTATTTTTTATTTATTTTCAGCATAACAGTATTCATTATTTTTGCACCACACCCAGTGCTCCATGCAATCTGTGCCCTATATAATACCCACCACCTGGTACCCCGACCTCCCACCCCTCTCCCCTTCAAAACCCTCGGATTATTTTTGAGAGTCCATAGTCTCTCGTGGTTCACCTCCCCTTCCAATGTCCCCCAACTCCCTTCTCTTCTCTAACTCCCAGTGTCCTCCGTGCTATTTGTTATGCTCCACAAATAAGTGAAACCATATGATAACTGACTCTCTCTGCTTGACTTATTTCACTCAGCATAATCTCTTCCAGTCCCGTCCATGTTGCTACAAAAGTTGGGTATACATCCTTTCTGATGGAGGCATAATACTCCATAGTGTATATGGACCACATCTTCCTTATCCATTCATCCGTTGAAGGGCATGTTGGTTCTTTCCACAGTTTGGCGACCGAAGCCATTGCTGCTATAAACATTGGGGTACAGATGGCCCTTCTTTTCACTACATCTATATCTTTGGGGTAAATACCCAGGAGTGCAATGGCAGGGTGATAGGGAAGTTCTATTTTTAATTTCTTGAGGAATTTCCACACTGTTCTCCAAAGAGGCTGCACCAACTTTCATTCCCACCAACAGTGTAAGAGGGTACCCCTTTCTCCACATCCTCTCCAACACATGTTGCTTCCCATCTTGCTAATTTTGGCCATTCTAACTGGTGTCAGGTGATATCTCAATGTGGTTTTAATTTGAATCTCCCTGATGGCTAGTGATGATGAATATTTTTTCATGTGTCTCATAGCCATTTGTATGTCTTCATTGGAGAAGTGTCTGTTCAATATCTTCTGTCCATTTTTTGATATGATTGTCTGTTTTGTGTGTGTTCAGTTTGAGGAGTTCTTTATAGATCCTGGATATCAACCTTTTGTCTGTACTGTCATTTGCAAATATCTTCTTTCATTCCGTGGATTGCCTCTTTGTTTTGTTGACTGTTTCCGTTGCTGTGCAGAAGCTTTTGATTTTGATGAAGTCCTAGAAGTTTATTTTCTCTTTTGTTTTCTTTGCCTTTGGAGACATATCTTGAAAGAAGTTCCTGTGGCTGATATCGAAGAGGTTACTGTGTATGTTCTCCTACAGGATTCTGATGGATTCCTGTCTCATGTTGAGGTCTTTTATCCATTTTGAGTTTATCTTTGTGTACGGTGTAAGAGAATGGTAGAGCTTCTACATATAGCTGTCCAGTTTTCCCAGCACCATTTATTGAAGAGACTGTCTTTTTTCCTCTGTATATTTTTTTCCTGTTATGTCGAAGATTATTTGACCATAGAGTTGAGGGTCCATATCAGGGCTCTCTTATCTGTTCCACTCGTCTATGTGTCTGTTTTCTTGCCAGTACCATGCTGTCTTGGTGATCACAGCTTTGGAGTAAAGCTTGAAATCAGGTAACGTGATGCCCCCAGTTTTATTTTTGTTTTTCAAAATTTCCCTAATGATTTGGGGTCTCTTCTGATTCCATACAAATTTTTGGATTATTTGCTCCAGCTCTTTAAAGAATACCAGTGGAATTTTTATCGGAACAGCATTAAAAGTATAGATTGCTCTAGGCAGTAGAGACATTTTAACAATGTTTACTCTTGTGATCCAAGAGCATGGAATGGTCTTCCATCTTTTTGTGTCTTCTTCAATTTCTTTCATGAGTGTTCTGTAGTTCCTCGAGCACAGATCCTTTAGCTCTTTGGTTAGGTTTATTCCCAGTATCTTATGGTTCTTGGTGCTGTAGTAAATGGAATTGATTCTCTAATTTCCCTTTCTGTATTTTCATTGTTAGTGTATAGGAAAGCCACTGATTTCTGTACATTGACTTTGTATCCTGCCACGTTGCTGAATTGCTGGATGAGTTCTAGTAGTTTGGGGGTGGAGTCTTTTGGGTTTTCCATATAAAGAATCATGTCATCTGCGAAGAGAGAGAGTTTGACTTCCTCCTTGGCAATTGGGTTACCTTTTATTTCTGTTTGTTGTCTGATTGCTGTTGCTAGGACTTCTAATACTATGTTCAAAAAGAGTGGTGAGAGTGGGCATCCTTTTCGTGTTCCTGATCTCAATGGGAAGGCTGCGAGCTTTTTCCCTGAGATTATTCCCTGTATATTCTCAGATCACAAGGAAACTGGAGCTCAACCACAAGGAAAACTTCCCAAGGAACTCAAACACCTGGAAGCTAAAGACGACCTTGCTTAAGAATGCTTGGATCAACCAGGAGATCAAGGAAGAACTGAAACAATTCATGGAAACCAATGAGAATGAAGACACTTCAGTTCAAAACCTATGGGAAACAACCAAGGCAGTCCTAAGGGGGAACTACATAGCCATCCAAGCCTCTCTCAAAAAAATTGAAAAATCCAGAACACAGCTGCTGTCTCTCTACACCTTAAAGAACTGGACAATCAACAACAATTCAAACCAACTCCACACATAAGAAGGGAAATCATCAAGATTAAAGCTGAGATCAATGAGGTAGAAACCAGAGATACAGTAAAATGTATCAACGAAACTAGAAGCTGGTTTTTTGAAAGAATCAATAAGATAGATAAACCACTAGCTACACTAATCCAAAGGAAAAGAGAGAAAGCCCAAATTCATAAAATTAGGAATGAAAAGGGAGAGATCACAACAAACACCAAGGAAGTAGAAACAATTATCAGAAGTTATTATCAACAGTTATATGCCAATAAGCTAAGCAACCTAGATGAAATGAATGCATTCCTGGAAAGCTATAAACTCCCAAAATTGAACCAGGAAGAAATTGACAACCTGAATAGACCAATATCTAGTAATGAGATTGAAGCTGTGATCAAAAACCTCACAAAAAACAAGAGCCCAGGACCTGATGGATTCCCTGGGGAATTCTACCAAACTTTCAAAGAAGAAATAACATCTATTCTCCTGAAGCTGGTTCAAAAAATTGAAGCAGAAGGAAAACTTCCAGGCTCTTTCTATGAAGCCAGCATTACCCTGATCCCCAAACCAGGCAAAGACCCTACCAAAAAGGAGAATTTCAGACCAATATCACCGATGAATATGGATGCTCATATTCTCAACAAGATCCTAGCCAACAGGATCCAACAGCATATTAAAAAGATTATCCACCAGTACCATGCTATCTTGGTGATCACAGCTTTGTAGTAAAGCTTGAAATCAGGTAACATGATGCCACCAGTTTTATTTTTGTCTTTCAACATTTCCTTAGCGATTCAGGGTCTCTTCTGATCCCGTACAAATTTTAGGATCATTTGCTCCAGCTCTTTGAAAAATACCGGTGGAATTAAAAAAAAAAAAAAAAGTCTCCTATGGTTCATTTCCCTCTCTCTCTCCTCCCTTATTCCCTTATGTTCATCTGCTTTTTTTAAGGTTTTATTTATTTATTTGACAGAGGGAGACCCAGGGAGAGAGGGAGTACAAGCAGGGGGAGTTGGGGAGGGAGAAGCAGGGTCCCCGCCCAGCAGGGAGCCCAATGCTGGATCCCAGGACCCTGGGACCATGACCCGAGCTGGAGGCAGTCATCTAAGGACTGAGCCACCCGGGGCCCCATCTGTTTTGTTTCTTGAATTCCTAGTGCACGTGAGATCACACGGTGTTTGTGGTTCTCACAATGACTTACAACATGAAGCCCTCCAGCTCTGTGCACTGACTGGGATGCTTGTTCTCTTTCTTTCTGTGTCAAACGGATGCATCCTTCCCAGGGTTCCCCTAGTGAAGCTCACCCCCACCCCGGTCCCTCCTTGGTCGCCCTTATGGCTTTATCTCGAAGATCTGTACAACTCGTCTTGGAGAAGTGACTAAAAGGTTCCTTATAGGACCAACAGGGAAGCATGCAACATGCAGCAAGCATGTGGCAGCAACGTGCTTGGGGAAATACATAAGCTTTTGGGCCCCAACCTGGAGAGAGTGGCGAGAAGGGAGCCAGCAGTCCAGCTGGTGAGAGCCAGGCCCCAAGGTCCAGTGCAAATGCTGCCCACACCCCTGTCTGGCGGGGGGCCGAGCTCTGCTGGCCGCCCTGTCTCACCACCAGGGCTCGAAGGCTTGTCGGGGACACGACCCAGTCCTGTCCCCGGGGCCCGGAGTGCTGACTGGCTTTCCTGAATGGTCACAGCAAACAGGGGTTTTAAAAGCCCATTTCCTCTCGTGGAGGGTGTGCGAGGGCATTGTCGAGAGCACCGGTTTGAAGGAGAAGGAAGCCCTGGCCCCGGGGCTGACGTGTCTGATGTGGCGGGCGCTGTCTGTGACTGCCTTGCCCCGTGTAGGGCGGGGGTGGGCTTGTCCTCACACGCGGCTTCCTCCCCAGATGTCCTGCCGGAAGATGTGCTGAACACAGTCACGAATGTGTCCAGATGCCTGCTGTACATGCTGCCCCCCGAGTGCCTGGACACCTGCCTGGCCAACAAGTACCGGCTCATCTCAGGCACCTGCAACAACAGGTCAGCGTGTCCTCCAGACGGGCCCTGCCTCGGTGGGTATGGGGCAGCAGCGTTCCATTCCGGGAGGCTGCAGACCTCTGGGGTCTTGTCCTACCACTGTGCGCCCTGGACCCCTACCTGCTCCGCTTGTCGCCAGGTGTGTCCCCGACCTGACCCGATCCACAAGTGTCCCCTGGATGCTGCCCCACCCTGTCTGTGGGTGTCCCATAGACACCTGTCCACGCCATCTGTGGGTGTTGCTTGGATGCTGCCCCACCCCTTCCACAAAATGTCCCCTAGAAGCGGGTTCTGGGAAGGCCCAGGAGCCATGGATTCAACTGAGATCAGAACCCTGAGAAGGCTAAGGGCCAAGGAATGTGGCTCCATCGGGCCCGGATGTCAGTTGGGCCACAGGTGGAGGACGGCCACGGGACCCGTGACACAAGTCTGCACCAGAGCAGCTGCCCGGGTATCAGAGGGCAGTGCAGCTGTGGCTGTGCCGGCAGTGGGGGCCTGGGCAAGATGGCAGTCCTCTCTCCCTCCCTCCCTCCCACCCTGCCTCCCTCCCTTCCGCCCTTCCTTCCTCCTGCTCTGAGGCAGGCCCCACGGCATGTGTTGGGGAACACGATAGTCCTGTCCTCCTACAGCTGGTGAGTGGGATCCCTGGCCCAGTGGGTCCAGCATAAACAGAACTGGTTCCCATTTTTGTTACAGAGTTTCGCAGTTTGAAGGTTAGGTCCTATCATAGGACCATAGTCCTGGACTAAACAGAAGCGCAGAGCGCATCGCAGAATGACCCAGAACAGTGCTGGCCGTGTGGTGGTCACGGGGCTCATGGGGCTGGTCATGGGGCTCCCTGGACCGGTCACAGGGCTCACGGGGGCTGCTGCCAACAGGCAGGGGCGTGTGGTCTCGTCTGTGGTTCAGGACAGAAGGTGATTCCTGAGCAAACTAAACCATCCGGGATGTGAGCTTTCCCAGATGCCCAGACTTCCTTTCTGCACTTGCTGAAGCTGCTGCTTGCGCCAGGAGTGCGTCCCCTCTCCCCTCTAGTCGCCTCCCCAGGAGGCCCTGGGCCCCTCAGCTCAGCCGCCCAGGTCCCTTCGGCAGGGGCAGGACGTCCCCTGGCCCAGTCCTGGGGAGCCCCGCCCAGGGATCTTGTCTCAGCCCCTCTCCCGGTTGGGCGGTCTCCTCTGTCCCCGCCTTTCCCTTGTGGCCCAGGCTGCAGATGGTGGAGTCTTCTGTGCACACGGACACTCTACTCGGGGCTGCTCCTGCGCCGTGTCTGTGCGACACATGCCACATGCGTGTGCTCTTGGGGCCTAGGGCCCACGCACTCGCAGGTTCTGTGCGATGCCCCCTGGCACATTAAACCCTGGTGTGTTCAGATCGAGGGGCTAGAGACAGGATGGGGGTTTCTTCTGGATACACATTTTTCCCTGAGGAAGCACTTTCCTTCTGGAAAGTTCTGGTTGTTGCATGAGTGTCTGCAGCACTGCCAGTCAGAGGTGACCTTCTGCTCCGTTTTGAAGGTTTGTCATGGGTAGGACGCTGGGGTTGCCACTCATCCAAGCCACGCCCATGGTCACACTTCTTTGCAAGGTTTCCCAGGATTTGGGCTCCAACATGTTGGTCTTCGCCACCATGTTATGCTTCCTGCGTTTTACTGAATGTCCAGCAGCACTTCTTTCTCATTTCTTGGGGGTTTGTTACCTTCTCTCTTCTCGACTCTAACGTGGATGCACAGTGGCTGTTTTCCACTTTCTTTTCCTTCCTTAACCGCGTCACTTTTTAGCCCGTTGCTGCTTCCTGGCGTGAACCGTGGGCTCTGGCCCTGCCTGTTGGCTGCACATCAGCCAACGTTCTGTCTTTAAGCAAATGTGGTTTGGAATTTGACTGTATAACGTCTGAATTTCCAAATGGTGGATTGTAAGGAGACTCCATTTCTGCTGGTTTCCCTCCATGCGAGCTGACGGCTGGGTGTCGTGGCTGTGGCTGCCCTCACGGCCCTTTCCCCTTCTCTGAGATCATGCCTGGTGCTGGGACCCAGCCCGTGAAATCAGGTAACCGGAGTGGAGAAGGATTTCTGTGCCCCACAGTCCTTCTTGCCGGGAAGATGGGATCAGCGCTACCTGCGTGGTGCGTGCATGAAGGCAGCCTGTTTCTGGGCCTATGCCGCTTTCAGGAGCGTTGCCCTCGATGGCCCTCAGGTTCCCACATCTGCCCGGGTTTCTGGCCATGAGCATGTGGGCGTGCGTGCTGCTGTCATCCATCACGGCACATCCGGATCTTGGCAGGGGCTGCTGGATGTGACAGTGACCATTAGATGACTGTCATTGGCATTCTGGGCCCTGTTTCTGCCTCCACTAGAAGGAAGGACACTCCCGTGACAGAGCCGTTCCTGCCTGTTGGGAGATTTCTGAAGGTCTTTGTGTGCAGTGTGCAACGCTGCGATGGAAAGCAGTGTCGTGATCATCACCATGGACGACCGAACACTATCTGACTATTTGGGACCTGCCCAAGTCCTTAGCCAGAGAGGACTGTGAACACAGCTCCAGGCGCCTTCTCCCCTGAGCAAGGATCCCAGCTCAGGCAGCGGTCAGCGACTCCTGTGTGACGACGCTGGCTCTCAAGATTGCAGCAGTTTTTCCAGCTCAGACAGCTGCTCGCCAGCCTGGCCCTGGACGTCTCTGACCTGCACCCGATGGAGGGAGATGCAGACAACATTTGCACCCACATAGTGATGGATCCACCTGTTTCTGGAGAAGCCACCAACTAGAGAGCAGACTTGGGCCGGAAACACACACCCCCCCTGCCCCCACGCATGCACCGCGGCAAAACTGTCCCCCGACAGGAAAGGCCGAAGGTCGCTGAAAACCTTCTGCACTTCCATCGGCTCGTGTCGCCGGCAGTGTCTAGCACCCAGCATGTTCTCAGCAGAGGGAAAGGACCGTGGGGCTGCCGAGCAGGCATCCCGTGTGGACACAGGCAGGCTGGGCATGGGCTTGCGGGCTGTGGGACACGGCCAGTCTGCACCACGGCGTGATTCTGCATGGAGCCTCCTTACCCTTGGAGAGTCTCTGATCTCAGAACCTGTGAGTTCCCGGAGGAGGCAATGCACTCTGCCAGCAAAATCTGATTCTTGGTTTTGATGTGCCCGCAGAGCCCCTGACCTCCCTGGGTTTAGTGTGTAACTTGCTGTGCATAAAATTCCCTGCATTAATTTGTCAAAACTCTTGCCCAAACCCAAACTAAAAGTGGGGTCAGTCTTCCAAAGCTGTGTGAAGAGGCATATGTCCTCCCTGGCAGCTCCTGTTCTGTCAGGACACCCGCCGCTTGACCGCATCCACTCTCACCATATCTTCCCATTTGTGTTTGGACGGAGTGCAGGAAGCCATCCAGCAGAGGTGACCCTACAGATCTCACTGGAGGGGACATCCTCCGCACGGTGGCTCCTGTAGAGAAGCCCATGTTATCCTTCTTCAAACTGCTGCCTCCAGACCACAGATAAGGGCCACGCAGAGCCCGGGCAGCACTAAAGTTGTTCATAATTCTGACACCTGAACAGAGAAAAACGGGAGCCCCTGATGTGTGCACGTGGTCCCCAAGGCCCCAGGATGCTCATGTGTCTGTGAAAACCTAGATGCTGCTGGGGTGGGTCTCCTGCATGAAACACTTGGACCATAACATGGGTACGAATGATGCCAGGACAGGGAATTTTCCAGAGTTCTTGGAGCACCATGGCATCCAAGCCCATGAGGGAAAAGCACAGCATTGGTCCAACCGCGTCCACCCGGGTCTGCGCCGCCTGCCATCAGGGAGCTCCAGCCGCGACTGCACGCCAGGGGCTGAGTGTCCTCACGCTTCCAGCCAGCAGATGGGACATCGTGCATGGTAGGAGCCACACCAGGTCCTGGGGCCACGTGGGGACCGTGCGGGTCTGCAAGCGGTCCCCAGCCCCACTGCCAGCAGGTGCAGCCCCCAGCCCTGGGGCCATGTGGGGACCTCCTGTGGATGGGTGTGGGAAGGATGTGCTACCACGGGGCTCCAAGCTCATTCTCAGTGATGCCGTGGCTCCTCGAGCAGACCCCACACACAGCCCCCACATGCCCACACCCGTCTGCAGCCAGGAGGACACCCACGGGAGCCACTCAACCTCCACTGTGGTTGTCCATCCACACTCCCCTCAGACTGGACGTTGGGCCTGCCTCTCTCAGCATCTGGGTGCTGGAGCCTCAGAGAGGAGAGCCCGTGCTTCCGAACATCACAGCAGAGATGGCTGTGTCCCCGTGACCTCTTGTCCAGAAAGGCTTCTATCCGCTCTCCCCGTCAGCTCCTGACCATGTCCTCCCTGCAGCCAAGAACCCAATGGACAGATTGTGAGGACCTAAATGTTGGGCCGAGGATCTTCCAACATGACAGTGCACCAGGTGCTTCATGGGGAGGCTGTGCACAGGCCCCCCAATGGCACCAAACACCAGCCCCAGCACCGGTCACTCTCCCTCCAGGACTCCCACCAGGCAGGCCGACTGCACACCCTTTCCTGGTGTCCACAAAGACCAGTGAGCCCCTGGGCTCTCGGGACAGCCTATAAGCTACTGAAATGCAAGTCAGTCAGCAGAAAAATCACGGCCTAAGCAGTTGAAGGAATATTTCATTATTTTTAATGGAGTAAATTTGCACCTCCCCCAAGCAGTGGAATTTCCACGACTTAAACCGACTGTAACGAATCTGACCGTTGGGGATAGCATGCAGTCTCCCCATGCTGACTTCCTGCCACTAATGAGATGCATTGCGGTCCAGCGTCATTCCACAGATGGGGACAGGCTGGTGTGCAGGAGCTCCAAGAAGGATTGATGACAGGATTGTCCACCCCCTCCATGGCCCTGCAGATGCTCCCATGTCCCCACCCCGTCTCCACTGGCAAGTCCCCCAGGGCTGCTGGCCGGGGCAGCGGCGACATGAGTGACTGCGTTTCACTGTGTCCGGAGCCTGTGGCCCTGCTAGGAGCAATGTGTCTGTTCTATCTGCCCGATGCCACGCGGCGTCTCACCCTCCGATGTGTGGACATGTTGTGAGTGTGACCACGGTCTTGGCAGCTCCTGGTGCCTTTCACGCCCAGGCAGAGCTTCTCAACCAGCCACACTAGTGGAGGACTGGTCCACGTCAGCGACGTCCCCCATCCTATTGATACCGTGTCAAAACAAAGCAACGGATCTTTAAACGTTTATATTTCTGAACACTCCAAAAACTTCACAAAGTCATGTGGCCTATCACAAAACTCTTGGATTTTGCAACTTAGATGTTCCAAGTGTCAACACTAGGGGTATGTGGGGGCTTGCTGGAGAGTTTAGACCTGACCTTTTCCAACTCGGGCGCTTGTCTACGGAAAGCCTCCAAGCTGGCCTCACACACTTTGCGAAGACCCTGCAGCAACTGCACAGACATCCCACAGCCGGCGCCCACATGGACGCGGCACACAAATGTCAAGGGAACACAGACACCGTCAGGATTTTATGCCTAAATTATCCGTTAAAAAAAAAAAAATCCCCAACAGAGGATTCTCATTTCTTTTTGCTCTTTAAACTGATATTCCCGTTCTATTTTTTCCCAAATGTAGGCTCTTGCACTTGAAAGTCTCACGTCTATTTCCTCAAAGACCACCCCCGGTGGGGAGCATCCAATAAGGTGCTGGCAAGATGGCTGCCGCAGGCCTACGAAGACGGCATCAGTGAGCCCTGGGGGTGGAACCCCCACCTCCTGTACAGCGGCTTCCCGCTGCCCCAAGTAGGTGTCCCCCAACCCCGGACCTGGTCCCTGCTACACTGTCAGACCACCCCTACCCGGGAGAACGCCCGAGGCTGTGCCCACGCTCCGGGCAGCGGGCTCAGAGCCCCGTGCTCTCTGTCCCCACAGGCCTGTGCCTGGCGGCTTTGTGCCCCGCTTTCCACCTTGGGGGCTGAGGGGTGGAGAGATGAGCATCACCAGCAGTGATGGGGGCCAGGCAGACTTAGATTAAAGCTCAGCTGACTCTTGGCTCTTCACAGTCATTTCGGTATTTGGGGGTTTGTTTTTGTTAAAGATTTATTCATTTGGAGGGGGGAAGAGTAGAGGGAGAGGATCCCACGCACTCCCCGCTGGTCCCGGAGCCCAGCGTGGCCTTTCACATCACAACACTGAGACCATGGCCTAAGCCAAAACCGAGGCTCGGTTGCCTGATCACTGAGGCACCCAGGCGCCCCTTATTTTGGCGTTTTGATATAAGTTCTTTATATCAAAGGCAGAGGAGGAGGTCTAACCAAAGATACTTAAAAGTTAAGTAATTCACTTATTTATGCAAAATGATGGTTGCTACTTTATGCCTGGAGGCAAATTACTTGCTAAGAAAACTCATACAGGCTACTGATCAATTTGGCTAAAAAGTGGATATTTTGCCCTCAATTTGCCTATTTGCTTTCGTGAATAAATCAGTCTGCCTGGTCTTAAACTATATATGACAGTGGAATTCTCCAGAAACACGATAGTGACAGTCTGTTCGGTGTGAACACGCTCGGGGACCAGTACTCTGTCCCTAGACCCCTACCTCGTGCACACACATGAGGACAATTTCTGGACAAATGCACAAGATACTCCTCACAGGTGTTACCTCCCCGCCCCCACACAGGACGAATGGGGATGTGGACCTTTCACCTACAACCCCCTGTTTGATTTCTAAATGACATCTGAGGCGATCAGCTTCCCTGGGCCTTTCTCGCGGATGGCCGCCGAGCAGGACGACCAGTGCCCCTCAAGCTGGGAGCAGCATTGGAGCTGGTGGCTGAGCCCTGGGAGAGGGCACAGGCCCCCCGGCTGCACTCGTCCCTGTCCCTTTCTGCAGGACACTCTCGGCCTCCATTTGACTGTCCCTAACAGATGTAGTAACACCTTCCCCATCCTGCCTGATGCCCGGCTCTCTAGGCTCAGCGTGAAGGGACAAGGATTCTGTAAACCTGTGTTTCCCAGAATCACGTGGCTATTTGCAATGACTGGTGCTCAGACATTGTTAATGTGGGCTGCTGTGCTCCTGCACAAACTACTCCATGTCACCACTGTCCAGTTCTGGAGGAGAGGTGGGGCTCACTGGGCTGCTGCCAGGCATGGGTGAGGCTGTGGGGGATCCTCTTCCCGGGCCCCCAGGTCCACATCCCCTCTGATGACAGGCAGGAGAGGCTCTCAGATTTTAGGAACCATTTGATTGCATTACACCCACTTGAAACTTCAGAAGAGCCCCTGTGTCAAGGTCCCGACACTAATCACATCTGCAAACCTGTGGAGGCCTGACAACAGCCTCACAGCCCTGGCCCCACCCTCTGGGTCATGGCCCTTATCACACTGATGGCTTCCTGTCCGTGAGCGGGCACCCGGACCTGCAGTCTCCCCTGTTTCCTCCTTCTCTGCAGATACCCATCCCACATGACACACTGGTCTCTCTCACAGGTCCGGGAGGTGACAAGACAAGTCATTTAGGTCCCCAACAAGGCCGTCACTGAGGATGAGCAGTACTCCAACGTCCTGGCGGTGTGGGGACAATACATTGACATTGTGTTCACCCCTCAGAGCACCAGCAAAGCTGCGTTTGGGGGAGGAGCTGACTGCCAGCTTATGTGTGAAAACCAAAACCCATGTTTTCCCATACAGGTAGAATTTTAAACTGTGTGACTATTCACTATGAAAGTAACAGATGTCATTCTAGAAATCAAGCAGGGGAGTGTAAGGGAAGGTCCACATCCCCATTCATCCTGTGCGGGGGGCGGGGAGGTAACACCTGTTAGGAGTATCTTGTGCATTTGTCCAGAAATTGTCCTTGTGCGTGTGTACACGCATGCTTGTGCGCATGTGTGTGTGTGCACGGGTGTGCATGGGTGTGCGTGCTCTGACCCTTACAGCTGATGGGCCCTGCTGTGTGTGTCATTCAGAGCCTGTTGTAATTAGCCAACATCGCACCATTTTGTTAAGTGGACAGACTTTCGACTTCTAAAGTGTGCACGGTAACGCATTAAGCCATTTGTTTGCTCACAAGCATTTAAGTTTCAAGCTTTGCTGTTTTCATGCTGACACAAATAGTGAAGTGAAGCGTGCCTCCAGACGTGAGCCACGGTGCCCCTGTGTCTGCCTGTTGGGCTGCAGAGCTAGAGGGCAGTGTCCATGGCGTGTCCTGAAGAACAGGTCTCTCTAAATACGGTTCTCATTTCTCCTCTCACCACACTGACCCCGGCAGGAGCCCGTGGCAGGCTAGGACTGAGGGCAGGAACAGGAGTAGACGGGTCAGAGAGTGACCCCCAGGCCGATGACTGTGGCCAACCTAGAGCTTCCCCTGTGCCTGCTGAGGCCGTGACGGCATCTCCCCTTTCCCGCAGCTGCCCAGCAATGCCTCGGGGAGCACTGGTGGCTCCTGTTTGCCATTGTACCGGTCCTCTGCCACCTGTGGCACCGGGATGCAAGGCGCCTTCTTCAGGCACCTGAGCTCGGCCAACCCGCAACAGCAGGTGAACGGGCTGACGTCTTTCCTGGATGCGTCCACGGTGTACGGCAGCTCCCCAGCCTTGGAGAAATAGCTGCACAACTGGACGAGCCCCGAGGGGCTGCTCCAGGCCAACACGTGCCATCTGGACGCCCGCAGCGCCTACCTGCCCTTCGTGCGGCCCGCCACCTGCATGCCTGAGCCCGGCCCCTGTGGGACGGCTGCCACGCCCTGCTTCCTGTCGGGGGGACAGCCAAGCCAGAGAGGTGTCCGCTCTGATGGCCCTGAACATGCTGTGGCTGCGCGAGCACAACAGGTGGGCCTTGGCGCTCAAGGCTCTAAACGTACACTGGAGCACCCACACAGCCTACCAGGAGGCGTGCAGGTGGTGGGTGCCCTGCACCAGGTGTGAGGGCCCGGGGGCGCTGGGGTCATGAGGGTAGGGTTGGAACAGAGCGAGGGATCCCAGCACACAGACAGGGTTGGGGGGCCACAGTCTGGATGCACCCCTGCGGGTCACAACCTCATGTCCCAGGCGAGCACACGCAGAGCCAGTGAAGCAGGAATGGGGGAACCACACGGACATGCAAACGGGGTTCGGTAGAGCAGGGGGGCAGGAAACCTGTTCCTGTCTCAGACAGCTTGTCAGACCTGCTCCAAACTCCAACAAGGTGGATCCCAGGGTTCCTGGTTGGGGGCTCTTTCCCCTCCCCCAACGTGGGGTCCCCCAGGCTGTGTCCCCCTGATGGCAGCATGCTTGGCTGGGTCATGCCCATGCCCCTCCCTGAACAAGGGCTCCGTGGGCACATGCTGTCCAACCTCGCACTATGCTCCGGCTGCTGGACCGGACCGTGCACAGTGGACACTCGGGAGTGTGTGCCGAGGGTGTGTATGCAGCCCAGTCCTTGCGCACCAGGACCAGGCCACATTTCTCAGCTTCACTGTTCACTTTCAGATTCCCTGGAGTGTTTTTTCAGTCAATAGTTTCTCTTCGGTGTTTTTTGCAAATATCTCAGAAACACCAAAATGACAAGAGGCTGTGTTTAGCGTTGATAAACCCTTGCCGGGAGGTGGGCTGCGTCAAAAGGGTTCTCGCAAAGCCGTCCATCTTTCCTGCTTCTGTGGTCTGGATCTCTCCTGTCCTGGAAAGCCTCATGTCGCTGAAAGAAACATCTGCATGTCAGAAGACAGAGAGCATGCCCGGTCCCACGGCTGCTGCCTCAGCTCTGAGCAGCCAGGCCCAGGGACACGTGGCCTGGCCTTAGCTCCCATCCCCCACCCCACCCCACACCCAAAGCAGAGGCAAGCCTTCTGCCTCCTGACCCACAAAGTCCCACAACAGCCCCAATCTGTCCAACAGAGCCCCATGGTGCTCCCCACCAAGGCACTTACCCCAACTTCAGCAGCTCATTCCCCCAGGTCCCCCCTGCTCCGGACAGACAGCCCTATATGGGCATGTCCCCAGGGTCTCTATCTCCACTGGTGCCCCTGTGGGTCAGGACAATGGGCCCTATGCCCCCTGGGGGGACCCTAAGTCAAGCTTTAGAGAAGGGGAGAGGGAAGCAGAGGTCATTAGAATCTCTTCCACTGGAATTTAAAGCTGTCTCGTATTCCTGGCGAGGAAGAGGAAGGCCATTTCCCTTGTGGGGACAAGAAGCAGAAGTGGAGCCCTACCTACACTGGGTAGCAAGGGCCACACTGAGCTTCCGTGCAGGGAAGGCTGTGGACACGTCTGGAGTCTGGGCTGAGGGCCGGGTTCTGCGTGACTAAGTCGTCCCTACTCCTTACCCATCAGTGGCCCAGGTGCTTCTCACTCATCCCTGAACCGGCTCTGGGATGACCCATCAGACAAGGAACAATGGACCAGCCTCCAGACCCCGGAGCTGAAAGCGGGCTCTGTGGCAGCCCCGGGCTCTTTGCGTCCACTGTTCTGCTGGCTCCACGGCTGCTCCCCACTGCACGCCTGTGAAGTGCAAATCAGAAAACATGTCCCACTCGGAAGGGATCTGTTCTGAGGGTGCAGGTGGGAGCTTTCTTCCAGCAACTGGAAAAGGAGCAGCTTGCCTGCTGCATGGAGAAGCTACAAGCAAAGACCTTTATGTTCTCGACAGAACTGTTCCTATCGGCTTTTACCTCATCGGACGACACTTATTGACCCAAATCCCTTTAATCCTGGAAGAATCTGATGCTGATTTTTACAGGAAAGAGAATGACTGGTAAACCTCCCAGCAGAACCCTTGTCCCTGACCCTGCGGGGGACACCGAATGGAAACCACAGGATGAGGGTGGGTGGCCTTGTTGTCACTGATGGGGCTCCCTGGAGTCATGGGCCCCGGAATCAGAGACCCAGCACGCCCACAGCTGTGCCCCTGGGGGCCTCAGACTCGAGCAGCCTCCCAGGAGGCCACAGCCCCATCCCCGTCCCTCGAAGGGCCAGCATCTGGCTTGCAGAACTCCCCAGGACCAGAACAAATGGACCAGCACCTTTCTGAGAAGTCACTCGGAGGCCCTCGCACAGGACGGGAAGACGACAGAGAGCCGATCCCATCAGTGGACCGCGGGGTCCTCATGTCATGAAAGATGCTCCTACGGCTTGTGGGTCACACCTGTCCTGTCCCTTTAAAGAGCACGCTGTATCTTCCAGGCTGAGACCAAACCAGGACAAGGCCTTGTTCACAAAACCCAGGCCCAGTCTGGGCTCCTGTGAGACCCCCGCCAGCCCCTTTCCTTCCTGTCTGTTGTGGTGAGCTCACGAGCTAGCAGACGCGTATCAGGGAAGAAGGAGTAGCTCAGGATCCCAAAGTGACTTTCTTCCAGAACCAGGTGAAGGGCGGATGCCCTTCAATGGGGGGCATTTCTGCACAGCTTCTGGGGAGGGTCCTCAGCACGCACGGACCCACCGGGTAACAAATCCATCTGCTGTACGGAGACCACACAACAGACCCAAGAGAGAAAACCGTGTATGTTTTCTACTCTCACAAAAACTCCATGAAAAAGGCTTTTCCAGAAAAGGAAGCCAGATTAGAGAGGCCACCCAGCTCCCCCACGCACCAGGGTCACACAACCACAGAGTCGGTGTGGGGGGAGCTTGGAACTCATGGGTTGGGACCTGGGCCTCCATGGCTCAGGCTCCTTGAAGCACCCGGATCCCTGACTCCTGAGCTCAGGCGTTGCTGATGCCCACAGTGAAGGGGGCGAGGAGGTTGGGGGAGGGGTGAAGCATGGCAGCCAGTCCTATGTGGTGCACCCCAAGTTTTACGTGCCCTGCCCTGCCCTGGGGGTGTTTGGGGGTGTCGCTGACATGCCCTCCAAGCCCCATAAGTCTCAGAGCTGTGAGGATGCTCTTGGGATCCATTCACCTATTCACCTGTTCCCTGACCTGGACGGCCTGTCCTTCCCGGGACAACTCTGGCCCCAGCGGATGTGCAGCAGAAAGTCCTTCCCTGTCTCTGGACTGACCCAAGTCCGGAACGTGGCCCCTGCTGCCAGTCTCCCTGCTCAGAAGCTCTCCTGTTTTCCTCTCTCCATAGATTATCACCATGCAGGATTATGTCCCCAAAATCCTGCGCCCCGAGGCCTTCCAGAAGCATGTAGGACCTTATGAGGGCTATGACCCTGCCATGGACCCCACCGTGTCCAATGTGTTTTCCACGGCTGCCTTCTGCTTTGGCCACGCCACCATGCACCCCCTGGTGAGGCGGCTGGACGCCCACTTCCAGGAGCCCCCAGGCCTCCCCTGTTGCAGCTGCAGGACACATTCTTCAGTCCCTGGAGGCTCCTCAAGGAAGGTGCATTTCCCTTCATGCCAGGGCTTTGCCTCCCTCCTGTGGCTTCCCTGGACCATGCCCCCCGACCTTGTTTATCATGGCCCTGGGCCACCCCTGTTGTTGCTCTGGGGTACCCAGAGGCCAGACAGTCATGATAAAAGACTCATGTGATCAGTGTGGGAGGGAACCGAGAGGTGGGCTTCTCCATAAAGGATCCTGTGGAGCAGGCTGGTCCTTAGAGGTGAGGGAGCAGGTGCCCCAACCGACCCCCCTCTGTTCAGCATCCCCTGCCTGTTAGACTCCAGCTTCTGTCTCCTGCAGTTGTCCACTGCGGGAAACAACACGGAAGCTTCAGGACTACTGTGCTCCTTCTCTGGGTTTCCTTCGGACCTGAGGCCTGCCCCTGCGCCTGCTGGTCAGTCCTGGGAACCCAGACAGGTACTCACCCACTCCACGGCAGAACACCAGCAGCACTCAGAAATCCTCAGACTCACGTAAAGTGAAGTCGTGACCTTACATTCATGATCTTGAAGGGTTTTCCGTTAAGAACAAGCAGAGTTCCACCAGGACTCATGGGATGACCACCTCTCATCCCTGGTGTTTTCCAGGGGGTTTGGACCCTCTCGTGAGCGGCCTCCTGGCGAGACCAGCCAAGCGGCAGATGCTGGAGCAGCTGATGAATGAGGAGCAGACGGAGAGGCTGTTTGTGCTGGGCAGCTCGGGTGGGCTGGACCTGGCGTCCATCAACCTGCAGCGGGGCCGGGACCACGGCCTGCCAGGTAAGCCCGCCCCACTCCTCCCTGCTCCCTTCCCACCTGGGCTGTGGGGCGGCCCCTCAGAGCCTCTTCTATCGGAAGCGGTGTCTCCGATCCCCGGCCACCTTCCAGAGCTCTGGTCCATCCACGGGGAGTCCGATCAGTGTTGCTTGGAGGACAGGGACCATGGGGTCGGGTGGGAGCAGTTCCCGAACAGGAGAGGCTGTGTTCTGGCCTGGTGCATACTGGGAAGTTAGAAGGCCCGCTGTCCCGCCCATCTGCCCCTCTCACCGCCCCCAGACCAGTACATTCCTCCGACTGCCTCCAGGTGGTCTCTCACCAGTGGTCCTATCCCTTGGCTCCTCTGGGAGTGGGAGCCTTCTTCTCAGGCCAGTCCCCACTCCTCCTCCCACTTGCTGTGCCCACTCTAACCCTATCCCCTCCATCTGTCCCAACGCTCCCCACCTCTCCCAGAGGCTGACCCTCATGTCCTGCCCCCGTGGCCTTTCCTCCTGGGGCCACCGTGGTTCAGCTGTCTGGTCCACTCTGCTAGCCATGCAAGGCCCCCTGCAGGCTGGTCCACGAGTGCAGACTTGCCTGTCGCCTGGGGCACTGCTCCAGGTCAAGGCACACCCGCACATGCCCCTTTCATGGACCCACCTGGGGAGCAAGGTGATCTGTCAGGACACGTGCTGCTCTGGCCTCCCCCCCAAAGTCCCAGGAGGTCGAATCCTGACCACTGCACAATACGGTGTCTTCCTACTGTGTCAGTGAGCAAGCTCTCCAGTAAGACCCCAACCGTGATGCTGGAACATTCCGGCCTATTCCCTTCTGCTGGGCACGAGGTAGTGGGGTGGTTTCTGCAGGCTACAGTGCATGGAGGGAATTCTGCGGCCTGCCCAGACTGCAGACACGGGCCGACCTGCACACTGACCTCACCAAAGCCAGCATTGTGGGCCGGATAATGGACCTGTAATGGGCACCCCGACAACATCGATGTCTGGCTGGGGGGCCTGGCTGAGACCTTCCTCCCCCAGGTGCGCATGGGTCTGCTGTTCGTATGCCTCATTGGGAGACAGATGAAGGCCCTGAGGAACGGAGACCGGTAGGTGCCTCAGCTGGGCATGTCTGCAGCCCCCAGCCTGTGCAGGCCCCAGCACAGCTGTCGTGGGCCCTCACACAGCCCGGCTGTCTCAGTGGGGCTGTGAGACCGGGTCTTGCGTCTTTGCAGCCATCACGTGGTGACGCCCGGAAAGCCCCTCTGTATGTTCTTTCATGGGTCTGCTAAGTCGGGTAGGGGGCGCTAACCGAGGAAGGAAACCTAGGCCCAGGGACAGCGTCCGAGCGGGGGCGGGTTTGCTGTCCTTCTGTCAGCATGGCCTGACCACTGTCCTGTGAAGGCCCCCGAGGGAGTCAGGAAGCCACGCCCTCATTTCCGGCCCAGTGGGTCAGGAGGGAGGGGTCTGGGAGCACTTGGACACAGACGACAGCACAGGAAATGCTGTCTGACCCAACGGGAGGCGCCCTCAGCCGCGGGCTCTCCTCTCCTCTGCATGTTCTGGTGGGAGAGCAGTGGGGTGTTCCACCGAGGCCCAGCGGCGTGAGCTGGTGAGACATTCCCTGTCCTGGGTCCTCTGTGACAACACGGACCTCCCCAGCGTGCCTGTTGATGCCTTCTGAACCGGAAGATTCCCATAGGACTATGAGGCATGCGAGAACATTCCGGGTCTGAACCTGGACGTGTGGAGGGAGCCCCTTCCTCAAGATTATGTGAAGCACTTTTTAGATTAGGTTGTAGCATGTGGGTCGTTTTCAAGAGTGTCATGTGCCACAAGGCATGCCCAAAGGGGGAGGTGAGCTGCTCCACATCTGCGCCGCAGCGGGGACCCCCAAGTCAGGGCGGGCAGGTGTGTGGACGAGCACGTGGGTGTCGGGGCACAGGGCTTCCGCCGGGCCTCCGTGACGCTGTCTGCAGAGACACACCCAGTGCCAAGAAGCTGTGTGCCCACTAGACTGCAGGAAAGATGGCCCTGGCTGGAAGTGGGGGGGAGGCAAGAAAGTGGGCAAGGTGAAGGAAGTGAGGGAGTTGGGGAGGTGAGGGGAGGGGGTGGTGGGTTTAAAAGGGGTGAGAGGGTGGGAGTGACGAGCAGGTGAGGGAAGTGAGGGGTGAAGGAGTGAGGGGGTGAGGAGATGAGTCGGTGAGGGGTGAAGGGGTGAATGCCCTGAGGGTTAGGAGCAGGAGGAAGACGGGTGGCGCTGAGCACTGTGTTGGGCGAGGATGGCGCCTGGAGGGGTTGGCTCAAGGCAGGGACTGACGTGGAGGGGGAGGCTCCCCCCCATGACCGCTGCCGCCCATCATGCACATCCTGGACAGATCTGTGGGACATGGGGTCCCTGTGGCTGGAGGCCACGGAGACAGGGAGGGGACTGGGAGTGAACGCCGCTGGGTCTGTTGCCGTCTGGTACAGGTGACATGTATGGCCTCCCTGACAGCATGGACAACGGGGACGTCGCGCTCTGCGGCGAGACCGGATGGCACATCCTCATGTTCTCCTGCCGCCATGGGTTCCAGTTGCAAGGCCAGGAGAAGGTGGCCTGCGCCCCCCGTGGCCTGCTCCGGCCGCCCTTGTGCCGAGGTCAGTGGCTCCTCAGTCGCCGGCTTTACTGACTTTCCCCCAGATCTTTGGTTTGCAAACAGGAAGTAGAACGAGTGTCGTCGGGAGAAGGGGCCGGCGGGTATCGTCCTCTTCTGCGGAGCCGTGCTGGCTCCGAACACGGCATCCACCCAGGCCGATGCACCCCACAGGCCTCGTGCCAGATAAAGCACCGAGACAGTCACGTCCCAGCACGGCCATCGGGGATGCCAGCGGGAAGGGGACGTGTTAGTGACCCATGGGAAGAGCTTCCAGAGCCGCCTCCTCCGATGAGGCCCAAGAGAAGGGCTTCCGCTCGGACGGGCCCCACATGTGTCTGAGTGTGGCCATGCGGCTGGCACGAGCGTGAGTGGGAGCCTCCAGGGTCCGCCCCGGGGGCCCTGTGCCCCATTCTGCTGGTTAGAATGGTGTCGGGGGCGGGGGGCACTCAGGTGACAGGCCAGGGACCCTAAGTCACTCCTCCAGAGAAGCGGGCAGAGGGACATCCCCCAGGGGCCCTCTGAGCGCCAGACCCTGAAGTCGGGGTTCCTGGTGAGAGGGGCTGGCACCCCCACAGGAAGGACCCAGGATAAGAATGTGTGACCCCAAGAGTGGCCAGGGAAGTGTGCTGGGAGCTGGAAGCACACCCAACTCGCAGGCCCACGGGCCACGGCCATGGCCCCGGCTGTCTGTTGGCAGTACCTGGTATCCGGTGCGGAGCCGCGTGCAGCTGGGCACAAGGGGGAGAGACAAGCTCACACCGGGGCGTCCGTGGAGGACGATGACAACTGTCTGGGGACGGGAGTTGCTAACAGCTGCACGAACGTCACAACATGCCCAGTTACAAACGATTCCGACAGGCAGTTTCTCCTCCAGAACAAGAACCGCGTCTTGGTTTCGGTGTCTGGACTGTCCTGTCCTGGGAGGGTGGCCAACATTCCCTGCTTCCGGCTCAGTCCTGCAGGAAGGTGGACGGAGACTGTGAGCCCCAGGCCTGCGAGGGCGAGTCCCGTGAACCTGCCAGGCTCGTGGCAGCATCTTGCAGCGGCCCGGGTCTCCAGCTGCAGAACTGGATCCAGGGAGTGCCCCAATGGTAGCCAATGGCCCAGAAACAGCAGGGTCAGAGCCTGCCAGGGCTGGGGACGTGGTGCCAAACACACGACCACACAGGGAAACCTTTGCACCCAGATTTGCACCAGCAGGCCATGAGCAGCTGGGCTGGCGAGCACCCGGCGCCTTGTCAGCCATGAGGATAGGGAGACTACCCAGAGAGCTCTTGCAGATTCGCCTTCCAGAAAATTCACCACTGGACCCCACATGCCATGTGCCTCACACCCTTTTTGCCTAAACACATTCGACATGTTGATTTGGGCTGTTCTCAGTATTTGTGACCCCAGAGCTCGATTCCTCACATCCCTTCTCAGCTAACCCATCATTCCATTCCTCTTCCTTACCCCGCAAACCAACAACCACTCCCCCCACCAAGTGGGCCGCAAATGACCAGGTGCCCGGCACGTGTCTGGCTCATACTGACCACTAGCTGTGAGCCTCCTGAGCCTGATGGCTGCTCCTGGGGGTGACGGGGTGACGCTGGTGGACGGCTAGGGTGCAGCCCGCCACGTGGGCACGGTTCCTGGCTTATAGGGGTTCTGGCAACAGAGAAGCAGCTCTGGGTTCCCCAGCACGCCCAAGTCAGGACCTGCACCGCGACCAAGACCTGGTTGGGCAGGTCGGGCCTGGGAAGGCTTGGGAAGGCCGACCCCCTCTCGCTGGGCCTCGTTCCCCGCTGGCTGTGACTCCACATGCCTGGCCTGGGCCGCCTCAGCAGCTTCCCAGCCTGCCAACCAAACCCACGGCCTCTGTGACTCCGCATCATTTCTCAGATACAGGATGGCCCAAGAGGGTGTGATGGTTGTGTCATCCAACACGTGCCCAGGGATCTGTAAAATACAGCGTCTATTGACACTAAGACCTCCTGTATTTCCTGAAATTAGCCAGAAAAGAAATGTTTTATCTAAAGGAAAACGGACTCAGTGAGTCACCAGGAAACAGGCCTCAGGAATCCAGTGAGGCGTCCCAGGTTTCAGGCAGAAGGAGACGTGAGGGCAGCACCCCTTCCTCACCAGCAGTTGCCCACCCATGGGCACTGCCTCACTGGGCCTGGGAGCCTCAGCTCCAACTCCACACTGGGCAGCCTGTGCTCTTCTCTGGGCCAGGGTCAAGGGTCGTGGGGTCGTGGCCCAAGGCCTCACACGCCCTCTGAGGGTGAGCCGTCCAGTTGGAAGAGTCCACATGGACGCACAGACCCAGCCCTGCCCTGGCCACCCCCCTCCCACTCACCCCTGTCCCACACAGGCCACATCCCACTCGAGGGGGAAGATGTCTCCTGGCGAGGCTCTGGGCCCACGTGGAACAAGACCCAGCTGCCCAGTGTGCCCAGCTCACCATGAGCTGCCGGTGGCCCCACGACACAACCCGCCCATGTCCCAGTCACCTCCGCTCATGTAGGAGCACTTGGCACAAAGCTTGAATGAACATGAGCAGCAGACTGGGTGGGACGGGACCAGCTTCAGTGCGGGTGGGTGTCCCCACAGGATCACGGCCACACCATGCAGCATGGTCACAGCGTGGCTGTCTGCCAAGCTGACCTCAGAGGGTACCCACTGGCAGCAAGAAAGTGGGTGCTCAGCGACGGATGTGGCCCAAGGGAGACATGGCTGCCACGATACTGGGGGTTCTCGATTCTCTTGCCCACGGAGCAGGGAGTTGACAGGAGCCCCCAGGGTGAGGGCTGCAGCAGGGGACAGGGAGGACAGGGATATGGCCTGACCTTCATGTGGTCTGTGCAGATGTCAACGAGTGTGAAAATGTGACAGCCTCTCCCTGCCACCCATCAGCCTGGTGCAGGAACACCAAAGGTGGCTTCAGCTGTGAGTGCACAGACCTCTACATGCTGGTGGAGGACGGGGCGATGTGCATAGGTAAGAGCTCCCTCCTCCTGCGACCTCCATGGGAGGGGAGGGCAGGTCGGCCATACACCTTACTGATGGCAGCAGGGTCATCCTCCCAGTGGCATTATGCCCGTGGCCACGCATGTCCCGCCACCGTCATGCGTGGTTGGGAGTGACGGGACCACGCATGTTCCACGACCACCATGTGCAGCTGGGCTTGGGCTATGCTTTCCGGCAGCTCTCCTGACCTCTCACACCCATGAGAGTTTATCTGAGAAATGGCTTCCCTGGGTAGTCGTGGGCAGAAGCAAGCCCCTTGGGACCAGGCTGGCCCGGGGCTCTCGGGGCACGCTGACCGCAGCCCTCGGCAGGGAGCTCGCTAACCTCCTCCCCCTCCCCAGACTCTGGGAGGCTCCCGAAGGCTTCCTGGGTCTCCATCGCCTTTGGCGCCCTGCTGGTCGGCGGCCTGGCAGGTCTCACCTGGACGGGGGTTTGCAGGTGGTAAGTCCTCCCCTCAAAGCTGGCAGAAGCTGTCTCCTTCCCTGTGGCAAGGCTGGTGTGTTCCAGAAGCCAGTGCAGACGCTCGGTGCCGCAAACCCCTGCAGCCCCAGAGCAACTTTGTACAAAGCTCCGATTTATGGCTCTTATGCCTACAACTGTGAAGGTGGGAGAGCCCGAACACCTCAGGGCGTCCGCGGCCCATGGATGGAGACTCGGGGCGTGGGCTTGGCAGTGGCAGCGCGTTGCTGGGGATGCTCCCGTTGGGAGCCGAAATTGTGCCCAGATGTCTCGGAGAGTAAAGGTCCCCCTGGGATTAAACCGGCTCGTCAACGGCCCCGCCCCCGGCGCAGACTCCTGCAAATAGGGAACTTGGATTGACGTAAAGCTGGACCTTTACGTCAAAACCGGCCACATGGTGGGGCCTTCAGAGCGGATCTGGGTGTCTCTTCGGGACGTGGGTCTGCACCTGTCCTCCTGCTTCCTGACCAGCAGCTCTGAGGACTCGAGCTCGGAGTCTTGCTCAGCCTTCCCGGTGGCATAAACTGCAAGACACCACTGCTGGTCCCATCTGCCCAGGGTCGGCCCACACCCCACCACCCTGTGTCTACTGGGACACGCCACAGAGTTCAGCGGAGTCCTCGCCACGGCCCCGTCCCCCACCCCTCTGCAGCAGCAAGGTTGCTGCATGCAAACCCAGAGCCCTGGTGATCAGCTGTTACCACCAGGAGGTCACCATCACGTTCTGAGGTGTCCCCAAGCACAGCCAGCTGCAGCCTGGCCCCTCTCCAAGCCCCTGGGAGCAGCAGCTCTGGGACGGGATGGCTGTGCTCCTCCTGCCCAGGCGTCCCGTCGCAGGAGTAAAGCCAACACCCACTTCCTTTAAACTCCAAGACCACCCTGCCCCCACTTCTTCACCTGACACGTAGGTTTACCTCTGCCAGGTAAATGGTATTTAAGTGACACACTTTTAACAGACTCGTGATTTCTGGCAGAACCAATGAACACCACAGTTCAGACGCGAATTCCTTCAATCTACCAGCTAAGGGGAACGCGCGACAGCTGTGTGCCTCACGAGCTTGGTGAATCCAGCTGTGATGTCATTAAACTCTCCCTTTGATCACATGAGATCTTTGTTATGGGCTGAAATACATCCCCCAAATTCACATGTTGGAGACCCAGCCTCTGGGACCCTGGCATGGGGCCGTATTTGGAAACAGTGTCGTTGGGGACATAACGAGTTGAGATGAGGTTGTGTCAGAGTAGGTGTCCCCGGTCCAACAGGACTGCTGTTCTCACTGGAAGGGGGAATACGGACAGACAGGGACACACACAGACCGAAGGCTGGGTGAAGATCCGGGCAGAGACCGGGGGAACATGTCTACCAGCCAAGAGTCCCCAGCAAATCTCCCAAAACCTCAGAAGTAGTAGCCCTGCCAACATTTTGACCCCACACGTCCACACTGCAGGAAGAGGAGAGAACAGATTTCCGTGGCCAAGCCCGTGGGGCCGTGGCACGGTGTTACTGATGCCCCAAGAATCGCATACAGCAGTGCTGGGGCATCTGCTGGTGGAAGGTGTCACTTGCCTGTGCTGGGAAGAGCTACAGCAACATCGAGACCCAGGCTCTGTCGGGTCTGGGGCCTGGACTTAGCCTCTGCGCCCCTGGCTTCCTCCCAGGTTGCTTTGGCACCGAGTGTGATTACACTGTCAGGGCCATCACTGTCAGGACCGTCAGGACTATCACCATCAGGACCATTAAGACCATCACTGTCAGGACCTCACCATCTGGACCATCAGGACAGTCACTGTCAGGACCATCAGGTTATCACCATCTGGACTGTCAGGACCATCACTGTCAGGATTGTCAGGACTATCACCATCAGGACCATGACCGTCTAGACCATCACCATCATAGCCGAGACCGTCAGGCTGTCATACCAACAAACCACTGATTTGTCAGCAGCAACATCATCTTCAGGGCAGCCCTGCCGACTGCTGGCCATCAGATCAACTGCTGAGCAGTGTCTCTAGTTTTCGGCGGGGCTGGCGGCAGGAAGGAGCCTGTTTTACGGACCGTCTGGTCTTAGAAGCTCTGACATGGGCAGTAACTGAAAGCTGTAGCCGGCCACCCGCTGCTCGGTGAAAATGAGCCAGGCCATGGGCACACACCGGCGGAGGGGCTGGGAGCTGCGATCCTGTGGACTGAACATCCACACTGTGAAAATCCAACATCACCATGACTTAAGTTCACGTACCGTCTCTGTCAGACCTCGGCCACCGTACCATGATACAAAGATGCCCCAGGGCCCACACAAGGAAAAGGGGTTCTTGTTAAGACGGACAGCTGTCCATCAAATGGCACTTGGGAAGACAGTGTCCACTGCCCTGGAGTGTGGACTCTGGAGCCTTCATACCCACCCCAAAGCTTGGCTGGGTCACTGGTCACCCATGCTGGCAGAGAGCAGAGCCGTCTGGCCGCAGAGGTGCTCAGAGCGGCACAGACAGGTGGACACTGACTTGCTGGCCCACAGCCTCTGTGGGGACAGACAGACAGCACCTAAGCCCTCGGGGAGGCGAACCTACAGCCACGCCCAGAAGTGCCCCGATGCGCCCCGCCCGGTATCCGCTCCCCTCCCCACAACAGAAGGCCTTTGGTTGTTAATTTGGTCGAGAGCCTGAAGCCTCCTGGTTGTGGTCCTCCCAGGGAGAGGAAAGCTTGGTAAGGGAAGGAATTTGTCCTCAGGGATTGGAAGGGGTCAGGGTGCAGAGGGAGGGGCCCTGGCCTTGGTGGCCACCCCGATGGACTGTCCTTTGTGGGAGCTCTCGCTGGACAGCCTGCGGGTGGGGCTCCCCCTGGCCCCTCGGCCCGCTGTGTCCACACCAAGGACTCTGTGTCCACAATCCACAAACACCCTGGCATTGGGACACCTGCTTCCCTCCCAGCCCTTCACCACGAGGCTGTTTGGATTCATCCAAAACTCCCACAGCCTGGTGGGCTTCCAGGAGGATGGTGCCACGTGCCCGGCCCGCTGTCCTGGCTCTGGGGAGGACGCGCCCACTTCCACTCCCATGGGGCTCCGACCCCACAGAGAGCTGGGTGGGGGTGGAGGCGGAGGTCGAGCCGCACCCCTGAGTCACCTCTGCTCTGGTGTCCCCGTCCTTCCCTCCACAGCTCGGGCTCCGCTGCTCTGTGCTCCTGCTCCCATGGCTGCCAAGTTACATGGTTTAGCCGAAGTCTTTCTTCTTTTCCATGCAGACATGTGTCACTGGCTCATCCCCTCTGCATGTGGCTTTCAGTGCACCTGGGGGTCCCAGTGTGTCCCGTCCACATCCATTCCTCCCGTCACATTTCCTGACTTCCCTGTGATGCCTCTGGTGCTGCTGGTCGCCCTGAGGGTGCTGTTCTCACCCTGGGGGCTCCCAGCTTTGGGAGGGTCTGACAAGGGAGAGCTTCAGCCAGGACTGGCTCCAGCCGGAGAGGAGCACAGCATGCTTCCCAGACGGTCCTGGCTCAGGAAATCTGCGTCCAGATGCCACATGCGTGCAGTTGCCTGGAAAACAGAACACAGAAAGTGGGCACGGGGGCCTGCCCCCAGTTCAGCTTCTCCTCCTGGGGACAGTGATTTTCCGAACCCACCTGCACAAATCAGAAGTGGGATCATACAAATTCGGCAGGACTGGGGCTGGGGCTGTCTCTGGGCAGGGTGTTCGCGGGCTGCAGCCGGGGCTCCTGGCACGGGACAGGCTGCGCAGCCTCCTGACACCCCTCAGCCGACAGAGAACGGTGCAGGCCGCGCCGCACCTGGTGCTGTCTTCCAGCTAACAGTGGCCCTGTGCTCCTCCCTGGATGGATCAGGAGGTGCCCGGGGTCCCAGCACCCCCTCCAGTCACAGTGACAGCATGACAATGTGTGTGACGGGCCCAGGGTGTTCGCCTGAGTCATGACCTCCGTCAGCAGGTGTGTGCTTGTCTGCAGGGCACACGCCAGCTGGAAAGCCTCAATGTGCATTGCAGGCTCAGGTGGAAGAGGAACCTGCCAACCTCGGCACTCGCCAGGACACAAACGCATCACAGCCTGCTGCCGCCACTCGGGGCATAGGGCAGGTGGGTGCACGCCTGGGTGGGCACAGGGTCCCCACTCTTCCACGATCCCATTCAGACCAGGAAGCCATCATGGAGACCCTGGTCCCCTGACCCTGCGTGGCTGCCCACGCCGGTCCGGTCCCTCTCTGCACACACTTGCTGTGCAACCACGGCTTATGCAAGCTGCGTTCTTCCAGGAGGATGACTTATGACAAGTGTAACCTACTTTGTTTAGAGAGTGCAGACATACTAGAATGAGTAAGCCGGGGTGGGAGCCAGGATGATGCTTCCCGTTTGTGCAAACTGAGTCAGAACTGACCCCATGGCAGGTGCTTGCCTCCATGTCACCCCAAGTCTCAGCCGAACATGACAGCTAGAAATGAAAGGAAATGTTATCTTCTAGAAAACACTTTTTATTAAAAAATGGAGTCATTCCAAGTAGTGTGGAGACAATGGGTCTAGACTCGTGTGTGGCTATTTTTACTTTGTGTGCATGACCACAGGACGGGTGACACTGAAGTTGGGCGTGCACACGCCTGTCTGGCCCTGGGACACTCATAGCTGGTTGGCCCTGCCCCCAACGCGTCCCGCCACAGAGCAGGACCTGCGTCCATCCTGAAGCAGGGAACCGAAACGCCCCATTGGAATGCACACACAAGGACCCTTCCAGGCACCCTGGGACCCCGCTTGTCCCTGGGCCCCCAAGTAGCTGACTGAGACCCTGGGGCCCTGGCGGGTGCCTGGTCTGTCCACATGCTCAGAGCCAGTTCTCTCCCGCAGGACCCGGCCTGCGGATGCCAAATCCTTCCCTGCCAGTAGGAACTGCAGTGACACGCTCAGAAGCCAGGTGTGACAGGGCAGCCATGGGCTGATTCCTGGGAGTGGATGGTCCTTCTTGGTATGGGAACCCCCTTCCCACACGACAAGGGGGAGGAGGTTCACTCTGGAAACAACCTCGATCCTGGCGTGTCCATCCTGAATAAAGCATGCACTGCTCCCCAAGCCAGAGTCACGTGTCCTTCACGCTCGTTTTCACGGGCAGGTGACAGGGTGGACGATGGCGGCCCTACCCATTGTCGGACACCAAGCAGGATACCTTGACACAGGTCACTCCATGACAGCAGTTCTGAGTTTCCAAAATCACCACTGAGGCCATTTCCCAAATAGAGGCTGACTTAGCACCTGCTCAAATCATGACCTGGCACAGGCGAGGAAACCCTAGGCCATGTGGCCACGGGCTGTGCGCACCCACCTGACCAACTCTTCCGGGGTGGCCTCCACAAGCGTCCACACGCTCACAAGCCACTCCGTCCCATCCAACATGCCGGGACACGCCATCTTCCCTGTACTCAGGGCTGTCTTCCCCAGGGTCCTGTCGCCGCTCCTTCTCCTTCCTCCCTGTTTCCTGCCCACCCACCCCCTTCCCTGCATCCTGCATCTCAGCCACCTCTGAGCCATGGACACTCCACACCTGTGCCCCTCCCTGCTACATCCCCTCCTGGAGGTGTCTCTTCCTGGCAGTGTCTCCTACCGGCAGTCCCCGTTGCGGGCAGCTTTCTCTGCTGACTGCGTCCCCCCAGCGGCCCTTCCTACAGGCAGCAGTGGGAGGAGGTTGGCTCTTCAGATCTGTGTCACCCCAAGGGGATTGCCAGGCCCCACTCTGGACACCTGGCACACCCCCAGGTAACAGCCTGACACCCCTCTGAGGGTTTCTGGCCTCAGCGGCATCAAGGGGCTGTGAACTCCCACAAAGCAGTGATCGTCATGGCCCTAGTTTTCTACACAAATGACCGAGTGGCCGGCTGAGTCCCCTGCCCAGGTGGCCCGTCCCTGCCAGCCCCTCTGGGAGATGGAAAGCCTGCCCTGCCCCAGAATGTGGAGCACAGTTAGTGACACAGACCCGCTCAGGCCGGGGCGGCTCTTCCTGACATGCCAGGAGGGAGGACGTGGCGGAGGAAACGGGAACGTCTGTGACACAGGTCCCACTGCTTGTGACCTGCCCACAATGCTGCTTCACGCAGGAGCTGGAGACCCAGATCTTACTGCTGTCAGTATGACAGTCACAGCGATTAAACTGCTGCCAGAGGCTCCCTGGGGAAAGCCCACTGGTCCCCTCACCACGAGGAGCCCACGTCCCCCTCGGAGCCCAAAAACACCACGGAGCGCGTGCTTCTGGGCCTGGGACACAAGGCATCCTGGGCTCGGACTCCACGGGATTTCCGGAGGAAAGATGGGAATGGAGAGAGCCCTGAAGGCCCATCTACCTCTGCGGCCGCTCCAACTTCCACCGGCATCAGGGCCAGGACGCGGGCAATAGCTGCGAATCCCTGCGCTGTCTGCTCTGGGAGCTGGTCTTTCGTGCCGTGGTGCCCATGTGCTTAGTGTTGCCTCATAAGCTCCTGATGAACAACCAGGGAGCCAGAAGGGACTGTCCTGGATCGTGAGGGTCCCAGGATAATTAAGTATCGACAGGCCACGACCCCAGGGACCCTGAGCTGGGCCTTATGTGCTCCCCTCTTGTCACTTGTAGAGAATCTTCACTCTCGTGCAGTCAGATTGTTTGGGGTATTGGTAACTTTGCCGGCACAGTTCTGGGGGACGCGCTGTCAGGATTAGCCACAGTTTTGTTGTGATCGAAGCACTTGGACTGAGTATGCAGGGGTCCGTCCGCTCCCTTCCCAGGCCCCTGTGTCACTGTCCCTGGCTCGTTTCCCTTCCTCCTTGGCTATTCCCAAGAGGGTGACTGTGCAAACTGGCGGCCTCCTGGGAATAATCAGCCTCACGCGACATTAGCCCCAGATGTTCCCCCCAAGGTCACTTTGTGGGGCCCCTTTATTTCGCAGCAGAGCAGCTGAGTCCTGGGTGCGAGCTGGGAACTGCTCTGCGTCCTGAGGAGGGCTGGCAATGCCATCCCCACAGCTCTTTGCCCATCCACCTGCCCGTCTACCAGGAGCCAACCGCCCCAGCATCTCCACCAAAGCTGGACCCCCTGATGGTGCGGGAGCTGTTTGGGGCCATCAGACTGGATCATGTGGTGGGAGCCAGGCCCACCTCACTGGGCATGCCCATTGCATGAGCCTCACCTCCTGAGCGCCCCAACAGGAGCCCAGGGCTTGGGTGGGGCACAACCCCTGCTTAGACCTCTCTCCTTTAGGACAAAGGCCTGCAGCAATGTCCCGTTTTCCTTGGCTGACAGCACCCCCTGCTGGGCACAGCAGGAAACACAACCCACCCCCGCTCCCTGCAGGCCAGGTTGTGCGCAGGACAATGCCCAGGGCAAGGCAGCTGCTTCCTGGACCTGCTTTGTTAGGGGAGGAGGCGGAGGCGACACCGGGGGACAATAACAAAAACTGTCAGAAAGAGAAATAAAGGACTTACCAAAACATCATGTAAAGTGTTCTTTCACAACAAAGTACATCTTCCCCTTTTTATTTGAAGTTCACCTTGTAGTGGCTTCTGGCCAAGGCAGCGTGCTCTGAGAGGTGGGGTCCAGCTGCCCTGAGAACAGCGTCTGCCCGGGGACTGGCTGGCCCCACGGAGGCCACGTACTGCGTAGTGTGAAGTGTGAATCGGATACGATTTTACCTACCCAGCAGAGCAAATATGTACGACTTGGTGTTGACACCCATTTCTCTACAAAATGTGATTCTGGGAAAGTTTTGCTTTTATTAATGTGCAGTTTTTATAAATTAGAGGAATGAAATCATGTCCTATTGTAGACCTATTTCCAAAGGTCCGGGCAGATAAAGGGTTTGGTTTCCACTGTCGACATGTTTGGACTTTTGTTGCGGCTGCTTTTGGTGCAAAAGCAAAAGAGAATGAACCCATGCAGCCACCCTCCCCCAGTCGGGGAGCAGAGCTGTCGGGGCTGGACCTTCTTGGAATCTGGAAACCAAAGAACCAGGATAAGCAGGTGCCTCTGCTCAATCTCCCACGCCCTCCTCCCCACCCTGCCCCAAACTCGTCTCTCTATGACAGCCAGCTGGGGCTTGGGCAGGAGTCCACCCACCTGGCCCTTGGCTGACGCACCTGCCCCTGGCTAAGCCAGAGACAGGCCCAGGTCTCTGGAAGGTGCAGAGTGCGTTTCCCAGGTTCAGCAGCAAGCCTGGGTGACAGAGATCCACCCCAAGGAAGGTCTTCACCCTCACGACACCTGGTTTGGTGAAGGAGTCACCCAGCCCACGGTCCACGAGATGGCGCTTTCCACACCAGCCAGCATGCTCCAAGCTGGGTGTCCAGGACTGAGCAGGACGTCTCGGGCAGGCCAGCTCCAGCCACCGATCACAGTAATCGACTGACTCTTTTTTTTTTTTTTAAAGATTTTATTATTTATTTGACAGAGATAGATCATAAGTAGGCAGAGAGAGAGGGAGAAGCAGGCTCCCTGCTGAGCAGAGAGCCCAATGTGGGGCTCGATCCCGGGACCCTGAGATCATGACCTGAGCCGAAGGCAGAGGCTTAACCCACTGAGCCACCCAGGCAACCCTAATGGACTGACTCTTGAGGCCGACACGGTCCTAGATATGCGCGCAGCTCTTCTCGAGCAAAGCCTGGTTTGAACGTTACCTCTGAGAGCAGCAGCTCACACATCACAAGAGTGCGAGGGAAGCACTAGCTGATCAAACCTGTCGCTGTGCAAGGTACCAAGTCCCACCACCTCTCTGAACCACCTGGGTCTGCCGGGACATGGGACAGATTTGTTCCTAGATGTCCCTAGTGTGGTAACGGACTGACCTTTTCTCCAGTCTCATTCTGAGCTGCCCCTGGAGAGCTCAGCGTGACTGCCCCTGGAGAGCTCAGCGTGACTGGGTGAGGAGGGCACATAGTGACCTGTGTGCCTCCTGGGCAGGACTGGACCCCATCCCCTGAGGTCAGAGTGTGGTCAGAGTGTGGTCTCTGGGCCGACCCCAGACATCCAACACTGCACTGGTCACCCCACTTGGCCTCCAGCACCCACCACCCAAGGCCGCACCCACCAGGGGAACATGACTCCAAACCTCTGGCTGAAACAACCAAACAATGTGGTCTGAGTAGAGCCTCCCAGCTCATTCCTTCCGCATCTGACCAGGAAGAAACTGCGGCACAGGCAGTGATTTCTGGCCGCGGGGCTGGTACACGCGCCTGCTGCGGCAGCACTGAGGATGCCTGGTTGATCGGAGTCCCAGCGGTGTGGCCCTTTGGGTGGGGCCGCCTGCAAGGGTGGGTCCCGGCCCTGGTCCAGCGTCCCATCCCGGCAGCCAGGACACCCAGCCTCCACCGGAAGCCAAAGCAGGTGCCCAGTCTGAAGCTGAGGAGCCTGTCATGTGGACATAGCTGCGTGTGCTGGGGACCCACGGGGGACGCCCGCTGCCTCCCTGGGCCAACCAGGTGGGGATGGAGACTCACTGCACGCAGACCCTGACCTGACTTCCAAGAGCCCCGACCCCCATGCACCCCAACATCCACACTCCCTGAGCTCCGGTTCCCCTGACCTCCAGGCACCCCGACCTCCACACCCGCTGCACCTGGAACCCCCGGGGCAGGCCCCGGGGAGGCTCCGCGGTCTCTGCCTCTGCCCAGAGCTCGAGCTCCTGCTTCACGTGAGTCCTATATGCCGGGCAGCAAGTTCACGCCAAGAGGAACTTCCATGCACTCTGTGGGGCAGGCGACCAGGGGACCTGCACACACTGGGCTCTGCACAGGAGGGACCCGCGGCCTCTGGGGGGCGGGGCTTGGAGGCCACGCCCGATGGAGGGGCGGGGCGGGGACTGAGACGGGGAGGGTAGGCCACTCCCCAAGGAGAGGGGAAGGGGGGGATTCCAAGCCCCCAGCAGCAGGCTTGTGGGCATTTTCTTTGTGCGGTTTCAGGTCCTGGAGAAGAAGGGTGGACTGTCTGGGGCGTGGCCGTGTGTTCACTGGTTTGGCAGAACTTTTTGGTGTGGCTTGACCTGGGGGTTCATGCTGCTGGCCCCCAGAGCACGGCCCGTGGGCAAGGCTGCGGGCAGGTGCCGACCCTCATGAGGTGATCCCCACGCGGCTGTGCTAACAAGGGAAGCGACAGCACGTGGACAGACGGGTGTCCCTGGGGTGGCATGGTCGCCGGGACCTCCCCACGCTAGTGCTTCTGAGCCAGAGCAGGTCCCCTCACGCTCCAGGCGGGACCAGAAGGTGGACAGGGCCGTGGAGTCTGAGCAGAGCCCAGCTGCAAGACCAGATGTGAGGTCACCCACCACTGTCCCCGTGAACTGGCCTCTCCCCCTGAGAGGAGGAGTAAAGAACAGTTCGGGCTCCACCACGAGGAGCTGCCCAGGCCAGTGGGCAGGGGTTTGCTCACCTTCACTGGGGCCCAGGATGCCTGCCAGTCCTCTACCACGTCCGCCTGGCCGTAGAGGGATCCAACAGGTGAGACCGCACCTGTCCAGGCAGAGCCTGCCCAGCATCCGGCCAGTTCCTGTCCTGACCACGGGATGGCCAGCATCCGGTCATGAGCGACACGCATATGTCCTGCCGGTGTGGACGTCTCCATCAAAGGAACAGTCGCTGTTCCTCTGCCCTCCCGGGTTCTTGGGCAGGGCCCCTTGGGAACAGGCAGGTGAATATGAGGACAGGGGACCTTTGTCAGCACATCTGCCTCCTGCCCAAGCCTGGGAAATGAGCACCTCCTGGGGGTTGAGGCTCAGATTCCAGGCACAGGAAAGGTGGGAGGGGCAGGCGAGGCTGTCAGAACGGGCTGGGTCAGCGAGAGCCCCAGTGCCCTCATGGCCTGCTAGGCCTTGTGTGATCCGTCATCTTCTGCCCGATCAGCCAGGGAAAGCCCCTGACATGGGGCGAGGTGCTCAGGTCTGTCTGCAGAGCTGCCACAGCCGAGGCTGAGCTCCCACCAAGACCGCCACAGGGGCCGTGACCTTCCCGGGGCTCGCATCCTCTCCTCTCTTGACCCTCCACACTGGGCGAGGCCAGAGGGGAGCATGTGTTGGCAGCTCCTCCAGCCACAGAGGTAGGGGGGCCACTGCAAACACCATTGTACCCGCTGCAACGGGGTTCTGGAGTCGGGGCCTCTGCTGCTGGTGGCCCTCGGGAGGGACCCTGGAAGGAAGGAGCTGAGGGGGATGAGGGGGGCACCCCGTGCTTGCTGGCTGCGCCAGGCCGGGTAGATGAGTGGGGCTCCCGCTCCTACAGGGGCTTTAACATGAGCGGGCAGGTGGGGGCGGGGCACCCAGCACTCACTCTGGTCCTCACCACCCACCCTGCTCACAGCAGGAGGGCGAGGTGTGGGATCTGCGTGCTCCCTGCTGCTGCAGAGACCCCGCTCTCAGGACAGGAGATGCACACAAAAGCAGGAGCCGCTTCCTCCCCGTTGGCACAAGAGAAGACTGAGGCACGGAAAGACGCATGAATCCCAAACCCCCAGACCCTGCTCTCAACACCTCACCCTCCCTTCTGGAAGGTTCTGCAATCAACGCTGAGTCCTGCCCACTCCGGGGAGCATATAGGGAAACCAGAGTGGCCTTGAATTCACATTTGTTGAGACAGGCAGTCTGTGGTTCCCAGGGCTGGCCCCACGAAGACGAGACAGCTTTGCTGTGAGAGGAAGAGCCCCCCAGCACTGCTGGCACTGCTCTGGGCCCTTGCCGCCCGTCCTGGATGGTCTTTCCTGAGCTCTGGAACCATTCTCCCTTGGACCCAGTCATGCCTACCAGCACTCACCACTGCTCCGAGAAGGTCCTGGTCAGGGGTGAGAGCACACGCGCACATGAAGAAGCTGCGGGGGCCCCAGGACTGAGCGCCTTTCTGGTCCTGACGCCAGGAGTTTTTCTCAGGACCCTTCTGTCCAGCATGTCCTCCTTCCCTTCCTTCCCTGGGGGTCCGGGATGGCTTGGAAGTGTCCCATCACACCTTCTCCCATGTGACCTCTGCCCTGGGCTGTTTCTCTGTTTCCTCCAGATGCTTTGTGTCTCCCTGAGGCATCGCAGGTCCCATGTTTGCATGTCTCCCTTGCTGCCCAGATGGTCAGTTCTCTGGCACGCGTGATCACCCACCAGGCACTTCGGAAGTCTGTGTCCAGAGTGTGGCCTCGGTGGGCACTCAGATGTGCTGCTGGCAGAGGGCAGAGGGCCTCCACCACTTTCCAGAGCCAGCAAGGTGTCCCCTCTGGGATGGGCCTGCTTGGTGCTGCTCTGGGCTTCAGATGGAGCGTGGGGTACTGACCATAGGCTCATTCCCTCCCTCCCCGCCCCTGACGCCCACCGCTTCCCGGCCGCCAGGCCTGCTGATTGCTGGCAAGCCAAAGCGGCTGGAACTGAGCCCACATCCTGTCCCCAAGAAACATGATGTCCACCCCGGGTCCCATGGCTGTGGCCGTGGCTACCCCACAGCAGAGGATGATGAAAATCCACCTGCATGCCAGGGAGGTCTTCAGGCTAGAGAGGTCAGGGGCAGGGCAGTGGGCCTGCGTCTGCGCCCACCTGGGGCTTCACTGGAAGTCCCCAGGGCTGAGCACGGGGTTGCAGAGGCCTGCATTCCCCGGGCTGGGGTTCCGGCCTGCAGGGTGAGCTGGAGCTGAATTTCTAGGTCTGTGAGCTGGTCAGTCAGAATGAAATCAGAAGCCACCATAGAACAGGACCCCATCTGAGAGCCAGCTGTGTACACTGACCAGCACCCCCTCTGTGGGGCTGCCGCCTCCTAGCCTTGGACCTCAGGCAAGATGCTTTGCTTTTCTGAGTGTGGTTTGCTCATCTGCAAAATCCAGGTGCAGAGCCGCAGTGCAGGGGTTCATGGGGCCAAGCATGTTCCCTGTGGAGTATTAGCCAGGGCTTGGGGCAGGTCTGTTCAGCAAGCGTCACCTAGGGGCCTTGCTGTAGCCTCTGGCAGGTACCCCACACTGGCCTGTGGCAGCCAGAGCCATCCTACAACTTGGCCCTGCTAAAGATGAAAACAGAAGCTGGAAAAGCTGTTTTCTCAGAGGGTGGAGAAAGCTCCATGAGATTTCCACAGGCCTCCGGAAATTGGTCTGGCAGCCTCTGGAGCTCGCCCCAGGGTGTGCCCGGAAGCCAGCGGCTTTCATCCGGAGCAGCCCCCGCTCCCCGGGACTGTGGCTACACTGGCCACGTGCCGACCTCTGGGCGGCCAGGTGGGGCCCAGGGCACGGGGCCTGTGGCGGGGACCAGGGCAGCTCCATCCTCAGCAGAAGCGTCTCTGCTGGCCCAGAACAGAGGGGAGCACTCAGGTGAGCCACGAAGCTGGTGTCCCCCGCAGGGTCCCAGGGTGTCCAAGGCAGTTGGAGAGGATGGGGGCTTTGCAACGTGAGGCAGGACTCCTAAGTTTCGGCCGTGGAGAGAGCATGCGTGTCCGTCAGCATGAGCGGGAGACCCCGGATTCACCTGTAAGGAGATGCTGATCGTGGTGCTTTCCTCAGATCACCTGCCCACCAGGGTCACCTGCCCATCAGCTCTCACGGCCCTGCGGGTGACCCCGCCTCCCACCACCTGTGCCCACTGGCACCCTGTGTGGACCGAGCCCCATGTCCATGGTGACGCCCCCTGACTCAGGCCATTTGAATGTTTAATTGTTAAGGAAAAAGCTATATTTGGGGTGGAAAAAGTGTTCCTTAAAAAACATCAGCAGTGAGCACGAGCCCCAGAAACTGAGGGACGGTGAGGAGGTAAGGGTGCGGGTTTGCAGCCGGAACACAGGGCTGGGGCGGACAGGAGGGTGGACGCTGGGTGTACAAACACCTGTGTCTCCACAGGGTCTGGAGCGGTGCGTGTCACTGAACATATGATGAACCCACATGCAGCGTAGGAGGTGAGCGGCTGCCAGAGGCAGGGGGCCTCCGGGGACCTGCTCGCTTGCTGTGCTCCTGCTCGGACCTGGAGAGGCGGGAGGGCCAGGCGGCCGCGAGTGAAGCTCTGGGGTGTCACACCTTACGAGAGAAGACTACCTGCGTGAAAAAACGCCATTTTGGTTCAGGACGCAGGCAGCCGCCTCCTGGGAACCGCGGAGCAGGGCGGAGAGCACTGTGCCGGCTGGCGGGCGTTCTCAGGTTAAAACGGCACGCGTCCCAGGGCTGAGGTCCCTGTGGGCGGTTCCAGGCAGGATGGCCGGGCGGTGCCTCAGAAGAAATCCGCGCATCAGACGCGCCTCCTCCTGGTGCGGGCGCCCTCGGCCGGCCATGAGTCAGCGTGAACGAGTGACGGTCCGCACTGGATGAGGGCCTCAAACGGGACACGTGTCAGGCAGGTGCTGTGTTAACCTGCAGGCGAGAGTGCAGCCAGAGCTCGTGGGCCTTCGCCCCCAGGGTAAGGCTGGCCCGCCCTCAGAAGGTTCTAGAACACGGGCCCGCGGTGCACCCGCAGTGAAGCTGTGGGTGACGGGCCGTGCGGCCCACAGTCTGTTCATGGATGGGCACGCAAGCGCCTCTTCCACCAGCGGGACTGACAGGAGGCACCACGCGGAAACCGAGGGCTGTGAGAAACCACCAGGAAAGCGCCCTGGCCTGGCCCACCACACCCTGTAGGCTGCGTCCTTGATGGACAAAACCCCGGCAGAGCTCAGGAGAGTGGGGTCCTGGGGACAAGGACACCATGAGCTTGGTCACCCAAAGGAAGAGGAAATTTCCCTTTTCTCTGCTCAGTGTGCATGGGGGCACCAGGGCCTGAGTGTGGCATCCACATAGGCAGTGTGACACCATGACTGTCCCCACGAGGGGTGGCCACGACCCCGGGAACAACACGCTTTCCAAACTCTCTTGGTTGCTTGCTGTTGCGGGCTTCACTGACAAGACCCGGGGAAGGCTTGGTTTAATTTTATGGATGGTGTGTGGAATTAACACCGAGAAATGAGCAACTGGCAGAGGTTCCTGGAAATTCTGAGAAAGAGAATGAGTAGAATCACAGCAGAGATGCAGCCCCAGAAGGGCAAAAAGGCAGATGTGGGGCTAGAGCATGAGAAAGGGAAGAGTGTGCCAGACATAGGGGCACGTGAGCCTGTCGTGTGGGAGGCAGACGTGCAGAGCTCCCTAGACGCAGGCCAGAGGGAGGGGCAGGGGAGGAGCAGGGACCGTCAAAACAAGCAGGGACCTCAAAACAAGCAAACGGGGGGCGCCTGGGTGGCTTGGTGGGTTAAGGCCTCTGCCTTCGGCTCTGGTCGTGGTGCCGGGGTCCTGGAATCGAGCCTCGCATCGAGCTCTCTGTTCAGCGGGGAGCCTGCTTCCTCCTCTCTCTCTGCCTGCCTCTCTGCCTGCTTGTGATCTCTGCCTGTCAAATAAACAAATAAAATCTTTTTAAAAAGGCATCACTGGTCACAATTCTAACCTACTGGGACCCTTGTACCCAAGACAGATGTGACATCCACGAGCTCACCTGTCCTAGAAAAGTCCCTGAGATGAAATGTGATGCAGCTGAGGGGACTCTAAGTTCCAGGGTGACAGAATCACAGGAAAGTCCGGGGATGGGCACAGGCCCCCGAGAGAAGCATCCCCAAACTCCAGGGACACACAGGGGAGAGAGTCATGGTGACGGGAAATTCTACGTGGGACTTTTGCTGTTTGCCGGGAAGATGATGGACATGACATCTCCAACTGGGCATAGCCAACATGTGTTCCTGGGGAAATAAATCACCAGGAAAACCACTTCTGCCCCAAATTAAGGCTCAATTTTCTGATAAGTATGATTAAAACCAGTAGAAAAGGGATTAAAATAATGCAAATGTGGAGGACTGTCAAACTAGAAGACACATCAAGTCTAAGACTCTTAAACTAGGAAATAAACCAAAACCTGCAGCCGGGACAGGGGAGAAGGGTCACAGAGCCCCCGGCATCTCCAGGGGGTCCTCGCTGGCGCTCGCTCGGACATGCAGGCTGTCGGCTCCTGTGTGAGTGTGAAGCAGCCACCCACGGTGCGAGGGGTCATCGAGGGAAATGTGCCATTGAGAGACCACCGGGACCTGGGAATGGTGGACACCGCCCCCGTCCCTGGTGAGCTCCAGCTCAGGGACTGCTCCTGGGTGTCCCTAAGAACCTGGGACATTTCATAATAAAATGGAAGTAAGGGACTTAATGAAAGAGTGAGCATCCTTACGTCATGGTTCCAGAGTTTTCTTTTTCTTGAGATGGAAGGTGAGGGAGGAGAGGAGGACCACTGTGCACTGGTCACCAGGTGCTGGTGGTCACTCTGGTTGACCAAACGTGCAGACAGCAAATGGCCATCAGTGCATGACAGTCAGAAGGGAGTGTGGGTCCCCCACCAGCCCACCAGGCCCTCCCCCCTGTCAGCCCCCCCCCCCCCAGCCAGCCATCCCCCAACCAGCCAACCCCTCCCCACCAGCCAATCCAACTGCCCACAAGTACAGAGCTCCACGGTCCACATCACAACCTGACCTCGAGGCAACAGGGAAGGTGGAGGACGAATGGCCTCGGACAGAGGGGCTCCTGAAGTGGGAGGGTGCACTGCCAGTCCGGACCAGCCAGAGAAGGGCCTGCAGCTCCTGGACCGCACCCAGGTTGGACATTCGCTCAAGAACCAGGTCCCCATGGAGCTTCCAGAGGGAGGAATAACGTCGGCGAAGGCGCTCCTTCACAAAATGCAGTTAACGGGGAGGGGACATGGTACCACGTGAAGACACCACTAACCGTGGACTAACCCGTGTCCTCGAACTCAGCGTTAGAGTCACAAACACAGTGTCAGTAATGCCCAGGAAAACGCTCCTGTGTCTGGGTTGGTGAACTCTGCATTGAGGACCACGGGAGCCCACGTGGGCATTTGGTACCTTTACAGAGTGCAAGGGAAATATTTCTAAAAGGGTACTAAATGGCAGATAAAAACCCAAGTTTACTTTAATAGTTGGATTAAAAAATACTCAAGCAACAAGTAATTACTGAGCACTGACTGTATGCAGGGGAGATCGTGGGCTTTCAGCCGAGACCCGCCAGGCTGGCGGCCAACAAGGCCCAGTGCCGTGGGGACTGGTAGCAGACAAACACAGCTGGTCTTCCATATAGAAAAGACTGTAAATATGGGAAACCTAAAAGAATATTTTTTAAAAGCCATTAGGATCACTAACTGAATTTATCAAGGTTGTTGGACACCAGTGTCCGAAATTGAACTGCATTTCCTTATACAGGGAGCACACGGCTAGAAAGTTAATTTTTTTTTAAGATTTTACTTATTTATTTGACAGAGATCACAAGTAGGCAGAAAGGCAGGCAGAGAGAGAGGAAGGGAAGCAGGCTCCCCGCGGAGCAGAGAGCCTGATGCAGGGCTCGATCCCAGGACCTTGAGATCATGACCTGAGCCGAAGGCAGAGGCCTTAACCCACTGAGCCACCCAGGCACCCCTAGAAAGTTAATTTTTTTAAGAAACAACATTTACAGTAGCACAAAATAGCAATAAAGGGAAATATGCCTGACAAAAATGTGTCAAACGTTTAGAAAAATCACTGAAAGAAGTCATAAGTTAATGTAGTCATAAGTTAATGTAGGACGTTTTCGTATTTATGAATGAGATGATTGAATGTTGTTAAAAATGTCGGTGGAGCCCACACTGAATTACAGACTCAGTGCAACAGCAGATCAAACTCCTGGCAGACCTTGCTCCCTTGCAGGCAGTGACAGGCTGACGGGCAGCAGGGACCGGACTGAGAACAACCAGGACAGCCTTCAAGAGGACACAGCCGGGGCGCCTGGGTGGCTCAGTGGGTTAAGCCGCTGCCTTCGGCTCAGGTCATGATCTCAGAGTCCTGGGATCGAGTCCCGCATCGGGCTCTCTGCTCAGCAGAGAGCCTGCTTCCCTCTCTCTCTCTGCCTGCCTCTCCATCTACTTGAGATTTCTCTCTGTCAAATAAATAAATAAAATCTTTAAAAAAAAAAAAAAAGAGGACACAGCCGATGGGCCCCACTCCCAGACACGAACCACGACTGTGTGGTCTCGGCGCAGGAAACCAGGTGAAGCAGCGCTTCAGGGACCGCACCTGTCCAGCCCCGACTGAGACGCAGCAACCCCCCGACCAGGGGTTGGCCAGGTCAGCTGCACACGCGTGTGGACAAGCGCCAACCGTCCCGTGGGCGTGTTCTACCTAAAACTACTTTCCAGGGGCCCCTGGGGGGCTCATTCATTAAGTGTCTGCCTTCAGATCAGGTCATGATCTGGTGTCCTGGGTCCTCGGATCAAGCCGCACGTCGGGGGAATGAAGTTTCTGGAGGACGGCGTATGGGGATATATTAATGGTCCACAAGACTGCTCCAACAGGATGGGAAAAGCCCGTAAAGGGAGGGTTGGTAAGTAGGACTCGACCAAAACCGCACAAGAGACAGGTGCCCAAGAGAGGTGCAAGTGAGGGAACAGGCTGGGGCATGTGTCCCTGAAGGAGGACAGCTGTGCGGAACACGCACGGAACCAGGAACCGCCGACAGACCCGACTGGCTACGTGAGGACAGGCCCGGGGAGAGGGCGTTCAGACAACCAGCCATGACCACGCCGGTGCACAGGCTGCCCGAGAGGCCGCGTCCCCCAACTGGGGACATCCGGGGACCCGGGGACCTGCCACCGCCAGCGGGATGCAGACCAGCAAAACCGGTTTGGAAAGCCTTCCGGCAGTTTCTGACGAAGCTGAGCCTGCGCTTTCAGCGTCCATGGCCACATGGTGCAAATGGGGCCCAACCCCGGGGGGCCCATGGTGGATGCACCATCTGAGCCAGCATGTGGCTGGTGCACGGTGCTGTGGGGACGGTCACCGACGGCCCGAGTGCAAGAGAAACCCACAGCCGAATGGCGTGATCAGTGGAAAGGTCAGACACAGGCCCCAGTTCTGCACCCGCACACATGCATGAGGCGGCTGCTCCGAGGAGGAAGGCTCACACGTGGAGCCTCCGGCGCCCGCCCTGGTCTGTGTCCCGGCCAGAGGTCTGTGCTGACACACACTGAGATCCGGGGAGCCGTGGGCCCACGTCTGCAAATCGGCTCTAGCTGGAACGTCAAGGGAGATTCCCCGAAGTCCTTCTACTGTGAGGTCTACCACCCAGAAATGGTGTGTTCTGTTGGAGGGGAAGCCCGAGCTGTGTGTCGAGGAGTCTGAGGTCAGCGTAGGAGACGAGGATGAGCAGAGGGGTGCAGAGGGCCTCCCTCCCTGAACTTCTGGCCTTGGTCGTTCTGCTGGAATCTCGGGGGTCCTGTGGGGTCACCAGAAGGCTTGCGTCCTGGCTTGGACCCTGGTTGTCAGAGAAGTGTGCTTCTGCCGGGGGCTGTCTGCCGCAGCCAGACGCCATCCCAGTGCCCAGCACGACCCACGGGAGCTCAGCGGACCCCAAAACGCTTCCTCAAACCAGCCTGCTGCCCTGCTTCCCCACATCTCCTCGCACAGCTTCACGTCCAGAGAGACGTGGTCCGGCGGGCGAGGGACGCTCGCGCCAAGCCCAGGAAGGGCCTGCAGCCCCAGTGCACCTCCTGGGCGAGGGCCTGTTCCCAACCCCCTGAGACAAGCCACCCAGCAACACTGTGGGCCATGACGGTTTGGTGCTTGCAGGGTTCAGGGACATCTCCCGAGGAGTGACACCACAGCTCCCCCTTCACCGTCTCGTCCCGCTCCCCGGGGAGTCCTGACCTGGACGGGAGATGCTTCACACCCATGGGGACCAACAGACCTGCTAACCAGAAAAGCATGTTTTACCAGAAAATTTGGTTATAAACCTTTGCTCCTGGGTGTGGCAGTGGGGGGGGTGTCAAGGTGAACTCTAGTTACATCCAGGGTGGCACTCGGCTCCTCCTGCCATGAATCACCACATGCATGGGGTCAGCGGGGGGGAGTGGCCCAGAGGCAGGACCATGAGCCAGCACAGCCAGGGGTTCTTCCTCTCTGCTCCCCACAGCCCCCCTGCAGCCCCTGCTGGGAGGGGGACGATCCCGGGAATAACCTCCAGAGCTCCGGTGGGAAGTGACGGCAGAGGGACCAGTCCTTCAAGACAGCGGGAGAGACAGTGAGCGAGACTCTGCTTCCTGCGGGTGAACCCGAGTCACGTCCTCAGGCTGGTGACTCCCAGAGCTTGTGCAGAAGCCACCCCCAGGGTGGAGCCTACCCAACCCTCAGGTGAGCAGAGAAACCCACTCGCTTCGCCACATCACAAACATGGGGCTGGGCTCTGCGCATCTGCTTTTCCGTGACGCGACGCGCAGCTGCACCCTGAAGCCGGGTCCGCGTCGTGTGTTGGCATCTGGGATGACATGTGCGCTCATCCCGGCAGTGTGCAAGGTGGGTCCATCTGCGGGACCCCGAGTCAGCTCCGCAGGACACCACAGACCCCGGGGTGCCCGTCCTGGACTAAAGGCCACCTCGGCTCCCAGCCCCAGGCCCTTAGCTGCGGGCTCAGTTTGAAGGGCGCACTGCCTCATGGGTGCCGTGCCCGGGGTTGTGTTGCTCCCCCAGGCCACACCCCACAGCAAGCATGTCTGTGCCCCCATCCACACCCCCCTCAGCAGTGGCGGCTGCATGGGAGACCAAGAACCCCAGGGTAGTGACTCAGGCCATTGGGTCTGCGGACCTGGACCAGCATTCCCAGGAGTCTCAGGGGCACTGGGCTTCCTCTGGACTCTGCTCCAGCACCTTCCCCGCTCTGCTGGCCCCAGCCTCTCCCTCCCGAGGCCCCCTGAGTCCCACAGTTGGTCATGGGAAGGGGACAGAGCACTGGCCCCACAGGACCACGAACAAGGTCCAAGGTGGGCCAAGCTGGTGCTTCCAAGGGCCCATGGTCAGCAGCTGAAGACTGTGGGGCAGGGGTTGTGTGAGTGGGGCCCCAGCCCTTCTCCCCATCCCAGAAGGACGACCCAGCCTGCCCCCGCCCCAGCGCTGCTCCAACCCTGTCCTTCAACACAGACATCCCGCCAAGGCCCTCCGGCGCAAAGCTGCCCGCCTCTGGGTGGATGGCTGGTCTCAGTCAGGAAGCTGCCCAGCAGCCAAGCGCTGACCTTCAGCCCAGAGCCGCCCAGGAGAGCGTCTGTGGAAAGACCACAGGCAGGCTCCGGCTTGCAGGGGTGGCCGCCCACCCCCGTACGCACCAGCCAGCGATGACTCCGCGACCACCCCGCCCACGTCTTCATGTGCACTGGGGATGTTTACTGCGGACGCTCGGTCTGCAGAGACTTCTCTGGCCCGGGAGAGCTCTCAGCTCCATGGGTGCCTGCGTGTGAGCGAGGAGGAGGACGATGTCTGCACTGCGGAGGGACAGGCAACTGTGTCCTCAGAGCCATCCCTCCTCGAAGGCCCGGGGCTGCGTGTAATCGAGGAGTCCCTTACAGCCGGTGATAGAAGAGTCTGCATCTAGTCCACGGTCTGGGTTCTGAGGGGGCTCATCCGTATTCTACACGTGAAAGCCCAGGTGAACCCAGGAATGGAAGTTTCAGAAAAGCTTATTTTGGATCAGTGTTAAAAATGGACATTCAGGTGTTTGCGGCTGAGCTCAAGTGTTGAAGGCCTGTAGAGGGTTGAGCTCCCTGTCATGGAAGCATTCAAGGGGAGGCTACACTTGCCTAGAATTCAGCTCCATGGAAAGCTGTGGCCCCTGGGCACGGGTTCAGGGAGGCCTTTGCACGGGGTGGGCTGTGGCTGCGTGGCTGGGCTCACAGTGGGCGAGACAAAGACTATCCCTTCCAGTGGGCCAGTGCCCGTCCCCACACATCTCTCATGAGGCGCTGGGTCCTGCACTGGCCTCGTTCCTGACTTTTCCGGCGGCTTCAGAGCATCTCTGGATGTAAGCAGCCCGCCCAGCAGCCCAGACTATGGGGACCTGGCCCACCCAGCCTGACCCAGGCCCAGGGGACGCAGGGCTGGCACCACAGGGTGGGGGGTTGGTGTTCCAGAAGCGACAGAGCCCACCCTTCCTCCACTCCAGATATGTGTCAGAGACTGTTTCCGTTTCCTGCCTGGGCAGAGACAGATGTGTCACTACATGGCAGGTTCCAGAAGAGGGACACCAGGTCCCTGCCACAGGTGGAGACACCCCCACCCCCAAGTGCTCCTCATGGATGCTCATCCCATCCAGTGGCTGCAACCACGGCCCCAAGGGAGCCCCAGTCCTCTGGCCGCCTCCGCTCCCTGGGAGGGATGCTATACGGTTCGAGTGCATCTGGTGTGTGGCGGGGTTGAAGGTGGCTGCCAGCCAGTAGGAAGGAATAGTGCGTCCAGACGAGGACACGGCCTTCCATTCCCGCTCCTCTCCCAGGCCAGGCAGAGGACACAGAGCTGCTCCCCAGATGCCTCCAGGCCATGCAGCTGACTGCCTGGCGGCCAAGCTCCGATGGGCGGGATGGGACAGGCGCCCACGGACGTGCTCAGACCAGGGAGCCTTGGCCCCGAGGCAAAAGCACAGGGCTCTGAATCCTGAGAAGCCATGAGGCTCTCATGCTGCCCAAGGTAGCCACCCTGGGCGGTGCCCTCATGGGACGCAGCCATTCAACCACCATCCGGGGGACCAGCCCCACATCCAAGCCTGCGGAGTGGTCCTGCCCTGCCCACACCATTGTGGGAGCAGCTGTGGGGGACACTGACACAGCCTCACCCAGTGGGCACCCAGGCAGCTGCCAACCTACCTCCCCAGGGTGTGTGTGGCACTGGAGAGTCTGTCAAGATGACCCTCTATCCTTCACCCATGGCCCGGAGCCACTCGGGGTGGGGGTGCCCATAACCCACAGCCACCAGGAAGTGCCTCCTCTTTCCTCAACGCTTGAACAAGCACTGCGGGCAGACAGGGGGACGCCTCCGCGCTCAGTGCTGTGTCCTCAGGATGGCTGCATCCTATGCCTTGTGACCAGGGCAGGGGCTTGGGTGGGAGATTTCTCTGGCAAGTCTCGGGACCAAGCTTTGCTCCTGGCCCTACATTCTTCCTGCTGCTTGGAATGAACGAACAATGGCAGGAGCCCCAGAAGCCACCTTGAGAGTATGAGGATGAGAACTGCCCGGCTCCCAACTTAGGAGGGAAAAACAATTCCCTGTCTTTGGAAAGGGACTCATATCTGGGTTTCCTGTTGTAATTTTCTACCCTCACAGGGAACTTGGCTGCTGAACCCAGTCACCAATGCAATAACAGTAAGCAAAGGGCTCTGAGATCCTTTCAGGGTGACAGCCATGCCCTGAGGTCAGGAACAGGGAGGCCAGCAGCAGCCGTAGCCACCGGAATGGGCACTGGGATGTGGAGGTCGGGGGAGCCTTCTTCAAGGATGCAGCTGCACAGCTGAGATGCTCCCCATGCACTGGCGGCTTCCGGGGCCAAGGCTGCAGGCCAAGGCCACAGCAGGCCTGGAGCCCCAGGAAGTCAGCGGCCCAGGCCACAGAGGAAGAGGGAGCGGTGTGGGCCCCTCTGGGTGAAGGAAGGTGTGTCACGCAGTGCCGGTGAGGGGACGGGGAGCCTGAGAGGGGAGGGGAGGATTTGAGTTGAGTCCCCACAGGGCTTTGAGGGGATGGGCTATGATTGGCCCCGACCAGAACACTGTGCGGCTGCCGTGGGCAGTGTTGGCTGTCCACGAGCACCCTGTCCCCATTGCTTCCGGCTGCCCACCATCAGCTGAAGCCACTGCCAGGGTCTGCAGGCACATCAGTGTCCCCAGGGCAAATCTGGGTCAGACCCACTGGAAATTGTCCCCAAGGCAGATGTCACGTTAAAGGTAGCAGAAGATGAAGGAGAAAAATGTTCAGGCTAAAATAATAAGCGCATGAGGTCATGTGGCAACCGGGCGCCTGACAAATGTTGTACTGTGTTCCTGTAGCTTTCCTGCGAGTCGGGTGCAATGGGGTCAAACGCACAGGATTCCTACCCAGCACGACCCCTGAGACGCGGTATGGTGGGCACCTCTGCACGTTCCCCAGGGCCACAGCTTCCGGAGCACGACCAGCCACCGGGCCTCCTCTGCCTGGGGGCACAGGTCTGCAGAGAAGCTGCCGATTCTGACAGACCCAGCAGGGGCTTCCCTGCGCCCACCTTTCCACAGATGGCAGCCCTACCTCACGCACTTTTTCTTTCCTCAAAAACACGGTTGAATTTAAAAAATCAGTTCTACTGAAGGTGGCCTTAGTGGCAGGGGGCGGGGTTCTTCCTGCGTCCCCAGACTGTCCCTGACGCCTGAAGGCGTTCCAGCCGTGTGGGCGGTCTGTTGGCGACCACGGGGGACCCCATGGACAGACCCCCAGCCCCTTGCTGGAGGCTGACGCCAAAGGGAAGGGACCCAGTGGCTTGGGAGCCCACAGGCCTGCCCTTCCCACTGCCGGAGGACCCCTTCCCACAGCCCTAGTTTCCTCAAACCTCACCGGGGTTCTTCTGGGCCTGCCTCAAGCCCAGGCCCCACCAGCCCCTCCTCCGTGCCTGGTGGGAGGCTCTTCTCCTGGCCCCGCCCCCAGCAGGCCCCTCTCCCCAGGCTCAGCCCAGCCCCTTCTGGGCAGACAGAACCCATCCCCGGGCCCCTGGGCCCCTGTTCACCTCTGGCACCATCCGCCATAGGGCCTGTGCTCCTGGGGGGGGGGGGGGCAGTGCCCTCCAGCACCCGGGGCCTCAGGCGGGGCTTGGTCAACATTTGCAGGATTGAAGGACACAGCTGCCCCATGAAGCTCTGCCCAGGGCCCGTACAGCCCAGCAGCGCAGGGGCCACAAGGGGCCGGCATAGACATCTTCACATGCACACGCACCCACCAGAATGCCCCGCCCCCACCCCAACCCTCGGCCTGCGAGGCATCCCGCCCTGGTGGCTGGGGGTCGGGTGTCAGGCAGAGAAGGGGGGGGCTTGCTCTCAGGGTCGCTGGCCCCCGCTGCAGGGGGAGGGCGGGGGGCCGCATGGAGGAGTTGGATGGCGTCCAGTCCCTGTACTCATGCGGCAGAGACAAAGAGTTCCCAGGAAGAAGGAAACTATGCAGTGAGGAAAGTAGATATCCCTGATTTACAGCCCAGGGGAAGGAGGTGCTGGACAGCTGGGGGCCCTTTGGGTCCACCAAGGGGGGTTCCTTGGCCTGGGGGGTTTCCCAGGCAGAATCTGAGCAAGGTGTCCTAGGCACCCCATGCCTGCCACTGGCCCTTCCCCTTGTGGGGCTGGTGTCACCACTTGGCCTGCAAGGTGTTCCCTGATCTGGTCACCTTTCCAGGCCCCATGAGAGTGAGGAGGGCCAGCTCCAGCTTGGGGACCTTGTGGGGTGGGGGTCACTGACCCAAACAGAAAGTGAAGGCACCTCAAAGCCGCTGTCTGAATCGGACACGTCACTGGCCTTCCTTCCACCTGCTGCCCAGCTGGGGGGCCTTCAGAGCCCTGTGCCAGGGGCTCTGCAAGCTCCACTCCCTGCAGTGAGGGAATTGGTCTGGCCGGATGGATTCATGGTCCCTTGGATGTGGGGAATCCCAGCAAATGACGCTGTGACATCTTCACCTACAGGGAGAGCACTGTGTGCACGGGGGGCCATGCCGCGCCCTAACTTCTCATTGGGACAGACGCCAGGAGGGGCTGTGGGACGCCAGAGCCCCACGTCTCCCCCGACCTAGTGTCTTGGCAAAGAGGTGAACTGATTTTAACATCCGGGTCGCTTCCGTTGCTGAATCTGCAGCTGCGCAAATTAGCGGGATGTGTAAGTAAAAAGCAAATTTCTGTCCAGAAACCCGTCAGAGAGAGGACTTCATACCAAACCTCGCTCCACGAGCACCACACCCCACCCCGCCAGAGATGGACACGCTCCTCCTTCCTTCTGTGACCGACCCCACGTCTGTCCCACAGAGCATGAGCGTGATGACCACACTCATTGCCGTTGGGAAGACGAACCCCAACCACAGGCACACGGGCTCTGCACAGTGTGATCCCGAAAATTCCAGAAGCAATCTGATACCGCATGTCTGCCTCACACAAGCAGCCTATGGGGGGTGCCGCAGGGGTAGAGACCGTGACGCCACAGAAAGGTCCCCCAGTGTCTGTGCAGCCTGTCCTCCGTGAACTCCCCACTCTGTCGGCACATAGCGGCAGCCTCGATGGCACCATGGCTTATCCTGCATCTCAGCTGCAGTTCTGCCCAAGGCAAGGTAGTAGCGGGGGCCGAGGTCCATAGAGTCTGTCACCTGGTGGGAGACACCAAGGGCCAGGAACAAGAGCTCCCTGTCAGGACACAGAACCTGGGGAGCCCTGAGGACAGGGTGGTGCGGCAGGGCAGGCCCGGACAGGGTAGGGTGGCTGGTTGCACGAGGCACCCTCCCCCACCCGGGCCACGCTCCCCCACCGGCTGCCTTCCTACCCAAACATGCCAGCCAGGTGTGGTCATCCCACAGCGCAAACGACTGCGGCTGCCCCTCAGACCCGTGCTCAGCGTCTGACCGGGGTCCCCTGGCGTCCACCCCAGCGTGAACATGGAGGGTGCCACGTGGAAGACTGGCTGCCCTGTGTGCACGAGGGTCACGTCCCCTCCTGGGCCAGGGATAGTTCCAGAGTCCAGCTTCCCAGCGGAGGGTCCAGCAGCAGGACGGCCCTGCAGTGCTCGGCGGGCCGGGCCTGCAGACAACTTGGGAGGACCAGGCAAATTCCCTCTCAAAGCACAGCACCCACCAGAACGAGCATTTTCACTAACCCTCAAGGTCACTGGCTTTCTGAAGGGGTCAGGCAGGAGCCCAGGCTTGCGATGCACCACCCACACCAGCACTCCCATGTGTCTGGGTTCCCCATGTGGGGTCGCCTAATTCAGTGCTCCCCCAGGTGAGTCCACCGCAGCCCAGCGCCTTCAGGCTGAGAGCACTTCTCCCCAAATCTCGCCACCCCCACACTTACAGGTCATGGGGCATTTGGTCCGGGGTTCACCATCTCTGCACACCTGACATCCTACCTGTGAAAGGGAGCCGTGACTGTGGTCACTTCCCTTCTCCTGCACCGCCGTTCATGGGATGGGTAAGACCAAGGGTGGGCTCCTCAGTCCCGCTCGCGAGACACCTGCTGATGGGCCCACGCGTGTGTAGGGGGACCTGGGCACGGCTCCACTGTGATCCCAGAGCCTGGGGCTGCACCCAACAGAGACAACCAGCGACATCTGTGGGCACACAGTCGGAGGCAGCCACGGGCTGGTCCAGGCTCATCCTTCCTCGGGGGTTCTGCCTTCGACCATAAACCCGCCAACCCCTTGAGCCCCCAGGACCCACACCTGCGGGTGACATCGCCCGCGCTCTCTGGGACCTGGGGCCAGCGACTTACAGCCAGGCTCACACTTGCTGGTGGCCCGGCCCTCCTCCCTGTTCTCAGAAGAAACTGTTGGTGCCACAGGAGACCTGAAGGGGAGACACGTGGCTTAGTCATTTGCTTATGGGGCTGAGTGTGCTGTGGGGTGGACGGGCCGGAAAAACAAGCGAGATGCCCTGCCCCTCACCCACCAATGTTCCCTCTGCCCTCTGGGCCCCCTCTTCTCGGGGGCCCCCCACCCGCCTGCCAGTGCCCCCTCCTCACCGGGACGCCCCTAACCCTCCTGCTAACTGCTCCCCTCTGCGCTGTCCTCACTGAATTCATGGCACCAGGAGCGCCAGCTGCACGTCCCTCATGCGGGGTTGGGGGGGTCTTCAGGTCCAGGCCCCCGGATGGTCTGTCCCACAGGAACCACTTCCCAGCAGCAAGGGCATGAGACGCACGTTTCCCTCAAGCACTGGCTTGTGGAGAAACTGAGGCAGGCGCTCTGGATGGGGCCTGTGGCTCTGCCTGGGTGCCTGCGGACACGCAAGCTGCTCTTCGTCACTGACACGGGAATGGTGCATCTGCCCTCCCACCACAGACGGGGCTCTGGGAAGCAAAGGGCACCGCACGCGTCACCACGGGGCACCTGTTGGACCTGATCCCGTCTGTCACACGGCTGATGCGGTGCGCATGTGTGATGGCTGCCGACGGGCGAGGAGCTGGCCGTGTGGGTCTTCGTGAAGGGGTCACACCATGCAGAGTTGAGGGACCTTGGTCCTTGCGGCCGTCACTCCTGGCCTGGTCCTGTGTCCGCACCCTCCATCTGCCCACTCCCGCCTGCAGCCCCACAGGGCTGGCCACAGCAGGCGCCTGGCAAGCCATTGAACACGCACAGCAGGGAAGGCGGCCAGTGGGGTGCCGGGACCTGGGGCGTGCTGACGGCCCATCCGCGGACCAAGGCCTGTGCTGTGTCTGCTTGCCCCGACCAAAGCACAGCTGATGGCTCGTGAGAATGACGACCCCAGGCAGGAGCGGGCGCAGAGTCCCGGCAGAGCTGGCTTCCCTGGGAACCTCGCAGGTAACTCACTGCACGGCCGCACCCAAGGGGCTCGGACCACGTTCTCCCTGCAGGACGGCTGCCTGTGGTGTAGACTCCACAGCTCTGGGGGGTGCCATTCTCCGACAGGCCACACATTTCTGTTTCCCACTGACCCTAACTGTGTTCCTGTCACACAAGCTGCACAGCCTGAGGGGCTGCGGAACCTGGGAGCCAGGAGCAAGTGACTGCAGCCAGACGCTCACCTGAATCCCACTTCTTCAGACAAGTTATTTGCAAAAATGGAAACACTCTGTTTTCATCTGCCCACAGGTGGGGACCCTCGTGCTGAGAGGTACGGGGACCACTGCCAATGAGGGGCGGGGTCAGCAAGGATTTCCGAGTACCTGGTACTCCGTGGTGGCCAAGGTAAGACGGTGTGGGGACCAAGCCGTGAGTCCACTGGTGTCCTATGGGCCATGCCCATGAGACAGGCCACAGAGACCAGCGGTGAGCAGCAGAGCACGGTGCTGCCCTCACAACCCGACCTGGCCGTGGGCCACTGCGGACCAACGTGGCAGATGGGGTAGGGACAGAAGACCCCTTCATGGAACAGGGATGGGGAGCAGGGCTGACAGACGTGGGAACGGATGTTTGGAGGCCTCAGAAAGAGGCAGGGGCAGGCGGCCGGCAGGAACCAGGGGCTCATTCTGGAGCAGGTGCTCCGTCTCTCAGGAGCGGTTTGGGGCTCCTGCGGAACGGGGAATCCTCATGGTGCTCCTGTGTCCAGATGCTGCACTTTGCACGACAAATGGAGTGAGGACAGTGTTCCACCGTCTACACCCTCTCTGGTTTGTGTGAAAACATGACGGAACCCGGGGGAGCAGTGTCCAGGCAGGGCTGCCCAGGAACGAGGCTGTGCACAGGGGGCCAGGAGGACGGTCCAGCTCATGCTCTGTGCCTGCTGGGGCGCGAGAATGCCAGTATCTGGTCACCGGGGTGGAGGGCTCTCACAGCAGGCGTGGGACGCAGCGGGCACAGACATACAGGGAGGGGAGGCCAGTCTACACCGCTGGTCAGCACAAACGAGACCGAAGTTTCCCGAAGTTCCAGAACTCCATCCTTCCCACGCAAGCCCGGTTCAGAAAACACGCAGCCCCGTCGAAGCATGGGCAGAGCGCAGAATTCAGGATCACTGTTCACTTTCTCCAGGCTTGATGACGTGACCAGAGTACCAGCCCCAGAGTAGCGGGACTAGCCCTGGGCTCCAGCCCTTCCCGATTTTGGGGCGCCGAGCCTACCCCGGGCGATCCGCACATGCTCGCGACCCACACAGGTCCACGGCGCAGGCTGTCTCTGTGGTGAGCCACGCTCGGGGCACAGCATGATGGTGGCGAACGGAGTCCACATCTGCGATGGGCATCCTTAACGAACACAGACATGGGCACTCTCCAGGGAGTTCCTTGGAGAGCATCCGCACACCAGTCATTCGGCGAAGGCTCTGGGTGTCTGCCCTGATTGGTTTTGCTGACTGCGGACAAAACAATACGAAAATCTGTTTGCACTGGAAGGATGTGGGTAATCTGAGCATCTAACAATGACGTCACAGAGCTTCTTGACTCTGGGCTCAGAGCCCAGGCTCGAACCACCGAAGGGGAACTCGGTTTTGGCCGACACTTTGAGAGCAACGTTTTCCCACTCCATTTATGAAGATCGATGTTGGAAAAGGACGAAAAATGATGGAAGTCGGATTCCAGTTCTTTCTGTCTCCCAAAGCCCTGAGATAAATAGCCCCACAAGGATTGGATTCCGGTTCTTTCTGTCTCCCAAAGCTTGAGATAAATGGCCCAACAAGGAATGGTCCCAAACCTTGGCATCAACGCAGACGACTTGGGACGTGAGGTATTTCCTTCCCTCCGCAGTCCCACCAAATCAGCAGACGAAGTTTCTCCTGGAAAATGTGGCTTCCCTGCAGAATGGCCCTCGACAAGCTGTCAGGAATCATCGCGGAAAAAACATGACTTTGTGATGGCCATGTGAAGGCCGAAACACGCTTATGACAGGAACTGAGGCTGGTGGGGACGCCCGGCTCTGCACAAGGAAACCGGACACCAAAACAGCAGACAGAAGCCGAGTTACTCTTAACAGATGCCACAAACATGAACACAGGCACCACTGGAGTCTGCAGACCCTTCTAGAATTAAACATGCCACCCCAAGGCCAATGCCTCGCGGTTTGGGGCGGGAGAATGCTCATCTCCCTGAACACAAATGCCCTCGAAAACACGACTTGAGAATTGAGTACAAAACGAGCACTGAACAGCTGAAGAGCCAGAACACCACCTGGTCAGGACCTTTGTCACCAGCACCATGATGTTGGAGAGCGCCTGGGGGACAGCCTGGAGGAGGAGAAACAGGAAAGTGGGGGAAGTGCAGGGGTCCGCGGCTCAGTCCCTCTGCTGGTGGCACCAAGGGCAGGGGCACTTCCAGAGTCCCCCACCTGCTCTGCACCTGCAGGAGGCCCGGCACAATGTCCCCCACCTCAGGGGCCACGTGCCCTTCTGCACCCACAGGACGAGGCTCGGCCAGCCAGAGCACCCAACGTGTGCCCAGACGGTCTGTCTCCTGTCTCAGCCTCCACCACAGGAAGTCGGCAGGGACGAGGCCCAGAACAAAACCTATAAACCGCAAGACTTCCCGAAACTTGGTCTCCATGGCAGATACATTTTTTCCTAAACATGAAATACATCAAAACCGCATTTGCTGAGTTCACTAAATGCTTCTGGTGAGTCGCTTGGCAAATAAAACACAAATATTTGGGTCACCTGGTGTGTAATTCTGCACACAGGAAGCAGGTGTGAAATGTTTTTAAAAAGGCAGTAGAAATGTTTCTAGACCTTCCTCACAGTTCTTAAGAGCAAAAGGCAAACGATCACTTTCTGCCAGTTTCACATGGTGAGTTTCCTGTAAAGTAGTAAGAGGCGCCTGAAAGACCCACGGATCTCCTTACCCAAGAATTCAACACTGCCACAGGATGCAAACAGCAAGAGGTTCTTTATTGTTATGCAGGTGCCTGCGGGTGGTCAGCGCGTGCCTGCGGGTGGTCAGCAGCTCCTGCTAGCTGAGCACACCTGGCTGGGGTGGTGCAGGATTTTTATAGACAGGTACAAACAAGTCCCAGATGGGACGGGGCCGATTGGCTGACAATTTGAACATTTGAAAAAAGGCATACTTGGTGTTAGTGGATTGGCCCTGGAAGACCCCCCGCGCGCGAAGAGAAAGGCGGGAAGGGGAAACAAAAAAGGGAAGTTTGACCTTATTACTCAGCAGAAAGACATCCTGCCTACCAGACTATGCAGCCCCCTGTCTACGTGACCTACGGGACCATGCAGCCCCCTTGCCTACGTGACCATGACCATGCCTCGGCTATTAGGAGAGGGTATCTTGTTCAAACAGGAGTCAAGTGTCATGCCCTAAAAGCCAAGCGGTTATAGAAAGGCAAAAGAGCAGTTACATTGAATTCAACCCTGGGGGAAGGGTCTTTTCATTGCAAGGGGAGGAGGGGTACTTTTACACAACAAAAGAGCAGTTAATTAGTTAACGATGGGGGGGCGGGGTCTTTCACGCCCATTCCCTGCCCCCCACCCATGCAAGGCACTGATGGGGGCTGCGCTGGCTGTCTCTGGGCGGAGCTGCAAGGCCCCCGTGAACCGAACCCTTCCTGGGTCCTGCACACGGCTCAAGGCTTCTCTAGTGCAGAGGACTGGACTGTGGACCCCACTCCGTCCTGCTCCTCCCGGGGAAGGTCTTGGTGACACCCATTATTGTGCCTGCTCAGAGCAGGAGAGAGGAGAGCTCCTCCCCCAACCTACCCACCCCAGACCCACTGCCGGTCTTTCCAGGGGCTGCCATCCCAGGTGAAGCCGGCACACAGCCCAGGTGCTCTTCTCCAGCGAGGGGGACTGAGGCCAGGCGGATGCAGGACACCCCACCCAGAGTCCTAGTGACCTTTGGCTGACTGTCACCACCCTACTTGGACACGTGCCCCCCAAGCTTCAGCTCATGACAACCTTGAAACAGTTGAGCTTAAGTGGAATGGATAATTTCCAATGTCATACGAAGCGCGTAGCATGACACACGTCTGCGGAAAGCTGGCTGAACCCCGCAAGAGCAGAAAACAGGTGGCTTCGAGCTCCCCGCGTCCCCGCGAGGGGAGGCCCGCCTGTCAGTGTGCGGCACCAAGACCGACAGGACACCCCGTTACAGCAGCAGACGACAGGGCACAACCACTCCCGAAACTTGGCATGCACACGCGAGCAGCTCAAGTGTCAGATTTTGAAGCAATTCAGCAATTTAAGAAACTCATTTAATTTTCCTCGGTATTTCAAATGTTCTTCTCATGATGATTCTGTCCACGGTAGTGACTTTCTCTCAGCCTTGTGAAGATGCCACAGTTCCCTCTGGTTCCCCTTGGAGTGGTGTCCTCTCCTTCCCTGCACCCGGAGCCCAGAGCAGGAACGGGTGTCCCCCACAGCCCCGCAGCATGGTCCCTCAGGGGACCTTCCTGTCACAGGACCCGTCCCTACCACAGCACATGTCCAGTGCTGTGACACAGTCCTTCTGACAAGGACATGTCCTCGTCCACAGCACGACGTGCCCGGAGGCAGAGGCAGCTGCCACAGGCTCACCTGAGACCCCAGCTCCCCTGTCTGGACCCAGCCCCTCAGCCCCATGAGAGCATCCAAGCTGCCTGGGAGGACACCCCTCCAGGCTGCCAGGAGATTAGAACCCACGTTAACCCCCCTCCAGGCTGCCGGGAGGTCAGAACCCATGTTAACACCCCTCTTGTCCTTTCTCCTTGCTTCTCCCATCTCACATTTGCCCAGGACACAGTGCCTGGAGCAGTCTGGCTTTCTCCAGGAGCCGTCCCCTTCCCCACCTGCTGTCAGCCACTCTCAGCCAGCAAGCAGTTGCCCCAATGACAGGCTTGACAGGAAGAATGCCAGTCCCCATTTGAAAACATGGCCCATTTATTTGAACTGACAGCATCAGTACATAGTGCAAACATTTCTTTGGTAATGAACTGATTACAATGAACACAGAAGGCACTTGGCTGTCGGCTACAGTCAGAAAGTAAATAAATATGTACATTCGCTTCTCGAGGCTGTGATCCCCCCCGCAGTGGCCGCAGAGGTTCCCTCGGGGCCCTACATGCAGCTCGGACACCACATATGTAATGAAACCAGGGGCCTGACACTCCTGCCGTAGTCACACATCCTCACTGTGAGTTGCAGACAGCCACCCTCCCAACCCCACCTAGAGCACGGTCCTACCCCACCCACATCCTGACCCACGTGCGTGCACATCTGTGGCAAGGATACATGGCCGCCTGTGAATGGCAGACCCCCGTGCACAGGTGCCACCCTGTCCCCAGATGCCTGAGCAGCTTTCCTAACCACCATGCTGGGGACGCGGTTATCCACTCTCTCACTGGCAGAAATGCCTCTAAGGTTTGGTGGTCAAACCTTGATATCCCCAAAGATGCCCCACGCCCCACAAGACACAAGCTGGTATTTGCCACTTGGCATCCCGAGTCAGTTCGGCTGTGTTTAAAGCCACTGTGGACACTCACGACGTGAGTGCTCACTCCACCCCGTGGTCGTGGGAGCCCAGTCAGAGCCTGGGGTCTCCTGCTTCTGCAAGGATGCCTGTGCCGGGCCAGACTGGGCTCTGAACCCACCCACCACATGCCCGATCCCTGGAGACCTGACTCCAGGCTTCCAGGGTGAGGGCCAGCCCACAGAGCCCTACCCTGGACTGGCCACCACATACTGGGACCACCTGTATCCTTGGGGGTCGTGCGGGGGCCCCGCATGTGTGCATGCTCCTCAGGACACGCATTACCTCGTGCTAGAACAAGGAGGAGGCTGCTGGTCTATTACGAAGAGAGAGACCATGAGGTATGATGGTTGCTTTTCTCAAAATTCTAAGACAACTTTTGTGTAGTGGGAAGTGATTTTTCTGTCATTCCTGATACCTAGAACATGTGCAAAATCTCATACAATGTCATGCATTTCAAAAATACAAATGAGTTAAAGGGGTCAGTGTTGTTTCTTAAGGCACTCATACAACCTGAACATAGGAAGTCCCTCCGTGCAGAGAAGTCTGCAGCGCTCAGCTGGGACCAGAGCCCAGTGTGTGCCGCGGGCCGCCGGCATGGACCCAGCCTTCGGCAGGAACGAACTTCATGTCTGGCCTACGCCGGGCAGCGTCACATGAGTGCTAGTGAAAACCAGCCTATTTCTGCCTTTCTGCACGTGGCTTTATCTCTCTCTCATGGGCGAGCTGCTGGAAGCTGCAGGCAAGTGGGGCCGTCCTTTCAGGGACGACATGCTGGCACTCACTGCCCAGACCGTCACCCCGGCTCTTCCGCGAGTCTGTCCGTTGGCCATGCGCCAATCTTCCCTTCCCAGCGCGGTGTGCGTCCTTCTGGCAGCTCCGTGACATGCCCTACTGCGGGGCTGGTGGGGGTGTGGGTGTGGGTGGGGGATGTCTGCAAGCTCCAGGTATAGAACCAAGCAGGACTCACTTTTGGTCGAGAAGAAATGGTGGTATTCAGGGAAGTGAATTTAGAAGCCTAAATGACTTAACTGTGCAATTTAATAGTAACACCAATATTTCATCAAAAACATTAAATAAAGACCTGAGAATCTAACATGAAGTCAGGACACGTGTCCACGGTTTCTCCTCTGTGAATGCTCTGCTTTGAGCACCTATGCTCTGCCCAGATGGAGGGGGTCCCTCCCGTCTGCACGCCCTGTGCCGGCAGTCGGTCTCTAGGACGTGTGAAGGGCCCTGAAGGTTCTGAGGTTCTTCTTTGAAAGTTTGGTAGAATTCTCCGGGGAATCCATCAGGTCCTGGGGTCTTGATCACCCCTTCAATCTCACTACTAGATATCAGTCTATTCAAGTTGTCAATTTCTTCCTGGTTCAATTATGGGAGTTTATAGTTTTCCAGGAATACATTCATTTCATCTAGGTTGCTTAGCTTTTTGGCATATAACTGTTGGTCATAACTTCTGATGATTGTTTCTATTTCCTTGGTGTTTGTTGTGATCTCTCCCTTTTCATTCATTATTTTATGAATTTGGGCTTTCTGTCTTATCTTTTGGATTAGTGTGGCCAATGGTTTATCGATCTTATTGTTTTTTTAAAAAACCAGCTTCTAGTTTCATTGATACGTTCTACTGTATCTCTGGTTTCTACCTCATTGATCTCAGCTCTAATCTTGATGATTTCCCTTCTTATGTGTGGATTTCATTTGATTTGTTTTTAATTCTCCAGTTCTTTAAGGTGTAGAGACAGCTGCTGTGTTCTGGATTTTTCAGGTTTTTTGAGGGAGGCTTGGATAGCTATGTATTTCCCCCTTAAGGCCGCCTTTGCTGTATCCCATAGGTTTTGGACTGAAGTGTCTTCATTCTCATTGGTTTCCATGAACTGTTTCAGTTCTTCTTTGATCTCCTGGTTGATCCAAGCATTCTTAAGAAAGGTGGTCTGTAGCTTCCAGGTGTTTGAGTTCCTTCTGAACTTTTCCTTGTGATTGAGCTCCTGTTTCAAAGCATTGAGATATGAGAATATGCAGGGAATCATCTCGGTCTTTTGGTATCGGTTGAGTCCTGATTTGTGACCACGTATGTGGTCTGTTCTTGAGAAGGTTCCATGTGCACTTGAGAAGAATGAGTATTCTCTTATTTTAGGGTGGAATGTTCTGTATATATCTATGAGGTCCATCTAGTCCAGTGTGTCATTCAATGCTCTTGTTTATTGATTTTCTGATTCCATGATCTGTCTATTTTGGAGAGAGACGTGTTAAGATCTCCTACTATTAATGTATTCTTATCAATATGATTCTTTATCTTGATTAACAATTTTCTTATGTAGTTGGCTGCTCCCATATTGGGGGCATAGATATTTATAATTGTTAGATTATCTTGGTGCATAGTCCCTTTAAGAATGATGTAGTGTCCTTCTGTATCTCTGACTATGGTCTTTAGTTTAAAATCTAATTTATCTGATCTGAGAATTGCTACCCCAGCCTTCTTTTGAGGCTCATTGGCATGTAAGATGCTTCTGCATCCCTTCACTTTCAGTCTGGGTGTATCTCTAGGTTTAAAATGGGTCTCTTGTAGACAACATATGGATGGGTCCTGTCATTTTATCCAATCTGCAACCCTGTGCCATTTTACGGGCGCATTTAGGGCTGTTCACATTGAGAGTGATTATTGATAGATATGTTTTTATTGACATCATGTTACCTTTGAAGTCTTTCTTCATTTAGATTGTCTCTATATTTCTATTCCATACTATTCTTAGGATTTTTCCTCTTTTTAGAACCCCCCTAAATATTTCCTGCAGTGTTGGCTTGGTGGTTGCATAGTCTTTTAAGCCTTGACCAGGCCCTCATTTTAACAAGAATGGTATATTTTGCCCATACATCTTCCTGGAGAAATGTAAGGATGCAATACTTTCTAGATATCACAAAGATAGACTGTGCGAAAAAGTCCATCTAACAAGTGTGCAGACCTTGCCAGCATACAGAGCCAAGAAGCTACAGACCAGAAGGAGAAAAACAAATGAAGTAAATATCATTCTGTTGTTATGATAACCATCCATAGGAGACACTTCATGATTCTTAGAACACAGACTTTGATACAGAGTGGTGTGCAGGAGGCTTATTGTACAATGCACTTAGGAAAAAGTTTCAAAGAATGAAGGGGGCAAACTTAACGCAGGGAGATGTTCAACAGTGTTGCAATTACAACAAAGTTATCCGTTGCCCAAGGAAGAGCTCTAACATATTCCTTCCATGCTGTCCTGCTGTGAGGAAAATGGTCCCATTTGTGCCCCAACAGGAGCATTAATAGGTTGTGGCCTGCCCCCAGGAAGGGAACATGGCCTTGGACTAGGTACTATTCCTTGACAAAAACAATTCCTTGAGAAGGATTTACCAGTGTGTCTTAAAACAGCACTCTGAATAACTGGGGCCCAAACAATGTATTCCTGAAAGGAAAAGGGAAGTATGGGAGCACAGAATAATTAAAGGCATCTGCATGAGTTACACTCAATCAGAAGTCAAAATGAAGGGAGTTCTTTGTATGTCATTCACAGTTTGGTTCCTGTGGCACAGAGCAGGTAGATAATGTAATTTGGGTTCACCAATAACATCTAGCAAAAATGAGAAGTTCAGTAAAAAATATTTTCTTCCAATATAAGATACAAGGTAGTTTGGAATTTGCCCACAAGGAGTATGCTGGTTTTAAGAGCTCAAAACCTCTTTCTGGCAGGCCTAATTTTTGTTTTTAGAAGAACTGAGTTAAATAAGTCAAACGGAGAGATTCAATTATCATATGGTTTCAGTTACTTGTGGAGCATAAGGAGTAACACAGAGGACATTAGGAGAAGGGAAGGAAAAGTGAGTTTGGGGAAATCGGAGGGAGAGATGAACCATGAGAGACTGTGGACTCTGAGAAACAAACTTAGGGTTTGGGAGGGGAGGGAGGTGTGGGTTGGGTGAACCTGATGGTGGGTATTAAAGAGGGCATGGAATGCATGGAGCACTGGGTGTGGTTCATAAACAATGAATCTTGAAACTCTGTAAAAGTAAAATTAAATTTAAAAAATGGTGCCCTAAAAAATAAATAAGTGTTAATATTTTCCTGATAAAAGCTTCAGTGCTGAAATAGGAACCTGGAATTCTACCCAAAAGAGCAAAAGCAAATGCAATGAATAGCATGTATTTCCCATATGTCAACTGTAGTGAGAAGGGCATTCCATTATTCAAGTGTCTTCTAGTGTTAGCTCAGACACTCTGTAACCAAGAGCTCTCAAAATATCTCAGGATTTTTCTTTCTCTTAAATGTCCTTGCTTTGTACTCTGGACTTAATTGCATCCTCCCAAATTTCTTTGTTGGACACTCTGCAAATGTAGAGGGCTTTGGAAATAAGAATGTTACTGAGGTAGTTAAACTAAATTGCTTCATATGTCTTGATTTAAGGATTAGTGTGCTTTTGAAAGAGACCAGAGTTCATGCTATTTTTCTTCTTCATGATGAAAGGCCATGTGAGGCAGCCTTCTGCAAACTAGGAAGAGAGATCTCACTGGGAGCCAACTTGGCCTATAGCTTAATCTTGGAATTCCTAGCCTATAGAACTTCAGAAAATAAGTAGCTGATGTTTAATCTACCTACTCTATGGTATTTTTTCATGCAAGACCGAACTGCAAATCCATTTTGGGATATAGATAACAAGTTTCTTTACAGAAGGATTGATATATATTGCCCTCATGCAATTTTTGTGAAATTGTTGGGACTTTCTTCACAGTTACCTCATGGCTTTTACATTGGATCTATTCTAGGACTAATAATGGACTCAAAATAGGATGCTAGAATGTATTTTTTCCCTGATGACAGCTGTGATCAGATTTTTACTCCTCAAGTCTTTACCTTATTTTTATATTAAGCAATACTACTGGTAGCTGCACATATATCTCATTTTAAGAGAGTCAACATTCATGTCCATTTTGTTCACCATGCTTTTGAAGTGTTTATGGCATCACATGGTCCATGTTATTCCTTGGTCCTTTCATTCCCACTTATATATGTAGCTCCAGATCCACAACAGTATATTTGATCATTAATTTTGGCCAAAATGTGCAGCTGCCAATGAAATTCACAATGCTTTTGGTATTTCTAGAGAATTCCAAAACACTCTGTGCTTTTCTGTGGATAATGGTCAGCTACCAATGCATAATAAGTATCAACATATCCTCTGCCTTTTTATTTTTTAATATCTTCCTCAGCTGTCAGCCATGGTCCATCAGGTGTCATCATCTCACCTATTACAGGCACTTGGTTTGTTATTTTGATGGGTACATTTATGCCTCAAATATAGTGCCCAGTTAATTTTTATCCAAACACAAAATTGTTGTTTTTTTAATAATATATATTTTTTAAAAATTAAAAAAGCATTTTATCAATATATAATTAGCATATATATATATATCAATATATAATTAGTAATATATAATCTTACACTTTGTAAGATTAAGGTGTATGATGTGATTATGTGACACATGTATAGATTCCCAAATGGTTACCACAAGAAAATTAGTTAACACATCCTACCACTTCACATAATGGTCATTTTGTTTTTGTTATTATAGTGATAACATTAATTTTTACTTTTTTTGCATTTTTTAATTTCTTTTCAGCTTAATAGCATTCATTGTTTTTGTTATACCTTTCATGTATGCATTATACTGATTCTATGTGATTGCTATAGTCATTATGGTACAGATTAGATATAGAAAATATGATTCTAGCAGTTAAATTTCAGGGCTGCTGAAGTTGTTTGACAATAGTATCTGTGACAAGCAATAGAGCAAACTTTGTAATTAATTAATTAATTAATAATAAATTAGTTCTGTCAAGAGGGAGACAAGATGGCAGGGAAGTAGGAGGAGGTGCCTTTTCAACCTGTACCCTAAAGTGAGCTGATTACTTACCAAAGAACTCTGATCACCCATGAAATCAGCCTGAGATCAGAATTATACATGTCTGGATCTCTACAGGGGCAGAAGACGCCAGTGGGCAGGTAAAGCAGAGTGGGAACATCAGACTGATATCAGAAGATAAACAAAATGGGGAGGGAGCCCCCAGAGGTGACTAAATGGAAAGTAATACTCCTAACGAGAGTGCCCTGCATCTGGGGACTAGCATTAACTTGGAGACTGGTTGAAAGCACTCCAAAAAAGCAAAGGATCTGGGGGCGGGGGGGAATTATGGGGATCTAAGCGGCTAGAGAGAGGGGCTTAAGTCCTCGGACACAGGACAGCCTCCCCTGGCACTGAGCCAGAGAGAGTGAAGTGGAGAAACCAGGTCTTGGTCCCTGAGCTGCCAGCATGCCCGAGATTGCGTGGGGTCTAGCTTCTGTGAGGGGCTGGGAGCCATGCCAGATGGCAGAAGGCTGAGCCCTGCTACAGAGCCTGAGACAAGCGCACCCCTCACCTTCCCCTGAGAGAGGTGCACAAAGGCCCAGCTGGCACTCTTAGACAAGCACCATTGTTTCAGAGCCAGAGACACGTGCCCAAAACTTTCCCCTGGGAGAGGTGTGTGAAGGCCCAGCCTGGTGCTTTTGGACCTGCGTCCCGCTCTCAGAGCCTGAGACATGCGCGTGACCCACAGTCTCCCCAAGAGAGGTGTGCGCAAGATGGGTGCTCTTAGACCCAGAAAGACCAGGCACTCCAGCCCCGGCCATGGTGAAAATCTCAGTGTGAGATCACTGCTTGGAACCTCTCTGGCTCTCTGGAACTACCCAGACAGCCGCTGCTGTCATGGTTTTGGGTACAAGCAGAAGATCCTGCATCCCCAGGGACCACAACTCAGAACCTGCTTTGCCAGTGGCCAAGGGGGAATTTACATGGGCTCCGCATCACCCACAGAAGAGCAGACTGAGAGGGAGATCAGGGTGCAGTTTGCTTTCCTCTAAACTACAAAAACCATCAAAAGTGGTCGAGGCGAGAGGAAATTAAAAAAGTGAACAAACATTAAAAACCTCCAGAGAACAAAAGCCTGAAAAAACCAGTTTCCTCAGAGCACACCCCCTTGAGGGGGATGGAAAGACTTAACTCAGGGAAAATCATTGACTGAAAACCCATGTGGAAGGCCCCTCCCCCAGAAAACCAACCAGGAAAGGAAAAAAAAAAAAAAGACTACAAGAGAACAACCACCACTACTTCATAGGACAACATTTATTTTAAATTTGTTCCCACTATTCTGGCTCATTTTTTATATAGATAATTTTTTAACCTATTTACCATCACAGTGAGATGTCCAGTACAGCAAATTCCATAATGATCTTCTAACCTGAACTTTTTGTTGCATACACTTGGTTTCTCTTTTGCATTTCCATTTTTAAAATTTCTTTGTTTTCTTAATTTTAGTTTAGTTTAGTCTAGTTTATTCCTTTTTTGTTTTTATTTTATAATATTCATATAGAGTTAAACTTCAAGGTAATCCCCTTTCCCCAATCAATACTACTCCTATAGGTAAATCAATTTTTAATCCCCCTTTATCTTAGGAAAGTTGAGTCCTTTAACAAAGATATCAAGATACATCCAGGAAGAATCAAAACAACCTTCTTCACTCACACTGAGACTTTATAACCACTCTCCCTTCTTTTTCTTCCAACGGTGTTTCTGTGTTTTTGTGTTTGTCCTGATAGATATAAATATTACACTTGGGTTTCTTTTTGACGAGGGTCTTCCTTTATTTGCATATATATAATTCTCTTGTCATATACTTTTATCAATCTTTTCGTTTGTCTGTTTTTGTTTGTCTACTTCATAAATCTTACCTTGGGGCCCATTTGGGCTGAACTTTCTCTTTTATCTTCCCTGTTTTTCCTGTCTCTCTCTCTTTTCTTATTCTTTTCTTTTTTTTTTTTTTTTTCTTGTTTGGGTGGGGAATCCTGATTGCTCAGAAGTGTTCCAGGGTGCACTTTGACTGCACCATGGTTGATACATCCACCTACATCCGTTCAGTCATCTTTCACCAAAATGAGTAGGAGGAGGAATGTGCAACAGAAGAAAAATACAGAGTATGGACCTTCTGAAACAGAGCTAATGGCTATCAACATAGACATTATGTCGGAAAGAGAATTCAGGCTAACAATTATCCAGGCAATAGCTATGTTGGAGAAAGCCATGGATGACCAAACGGAATTGATTATCACTGAACTGAAAGCAACCAGACAGGATGTTCACAATGTTAGGGCAGAGCTAAAAACTACCAGGGCAGAGGTTCACAATGCTCTCAATAAGTTCCAATCTATCTAAATTCTCTCAAAGATAGGGTAACTAGGACAGAAGATAGAATTAGTGATCTGGAGGACAAACAGATAGAGAGAAAGGATCAGCAGGAAGCCTGGAACAAACAGCTTAGAAACCACAAAAACAGAATCAGGGAAATAAATGATGCCATGAAATGTTCCAACATCAGAATTATTGGAATCCCTGAAGGGCAGGAGAAAGAAAGAAGTCTAGAAGATATAGTGGAAAAAGTTCTTCATAAAAATTATCCTAATCTCATGAGTGGGACCAGTGTTCATGTACTAGAGGCCGAACGATCTCCACCCAAGATTATAGATTCCAAAAAAAATCAAGGCACCTCGTAGTTAAATTGAGGAATCATAATTGTAGGTATAATCTCTTGAAAGCTTCTAGGACAAAGAGGCTCCTTACTTACAGAAGAAAGCCCATCAGAATTACGTCAGACCTGTCCACAGAGACCTGGCAAGCCAGAAAGGGCTGGCAAGATGTATTCAGAATTGCAGCCAAGAATACTTTATCCAGAAGGCTGACATTCAATATGGATGAAGAGATAAAGAGTTTCCAAGACCGGCAAGGCTTAAAAGACTATGCAATCCCCAAGCCAATACTGCAGGAAATATTGAGGGAGAAAAAATCCTACAAATAGCATTGAACAGAAATATAGAGACAACCTACAGAAAGAAAGACTTCAAAGGTAACACTATGCCAATAAAAACATATCTATCAATAATAACTCTCAATGTGAATGGCCTTAAATGCGCACATAAAATGACACAGGGTTGCAAATTGGATAAAACAACAGGACCCATCCATATGTTGTCTACGAGACCCATTTTAAACGTAAAGATACACCCAGACTGAAAGTGAAGGGATGGAGAAGCATCTTTCATGCCAATGGGTCTCAAAAGTAGGCCCGGGTAGTGATTCTCATATCAGATAAATTAGATTTTAAACTAAAGACTGTAGTCAGAGATACAGAAGAACAGTACATCATTCTTTTTATTTATTTATTTTTTATTTATATTTGGCATAACAGTATTCGTTAATTTTGCATCACACCAGTTGCTCCATGCAATCCCTGCCCTCTCGAATACCCACCACCTGATTCCCGCAACCTCCCACCCCTCGCCACTTCAAACTCTCAGATTGTTTTTCAGAGTCCATAGTCTCTCATGATTCACCTCCCTTTCCAATTTCCCACAATTCCCTTCCCCATTTTAACTCCCCATGTCCTCCATGCTATTTGTTGTGATCCACAAATAAGTGAACCTATATGATAATTGACTCTCTCTGCTTGACTTATTTCACTCAGCATAATCTCTTCCAGTCCCATCCATGTTGCTACAAAAGTTGGGTATTCATCCTTTCTGATGGAGGCATAATACTCCAGAGTGTATATGGACAACATCTTCCTTTTCCACTTGTCCATTGAAGGGCATCTTGGTTCTTTCCACAGTTTGGCAACCATAGCCATTGCTGCTATAAACATTGGGGTACAGATGGCCCTTCTTTTCATTATATCTGTATCTTTGGGGTAAATACGCAGGAGTGCAATTGCAGGGTCATAGGGAAGTTCTATTTTTAATTTCTTGAGGAATCTCCACACTGTTCTCCAAAGAGGCTGCACCAACTTGCATTCTCATCAACAGTGTAAGAGGGTTCCCCTTTCTCCATATCCCATCCAACACATGTTGTTTCCTGTTTTGTTAATTTTGGCCATTCTAACTGGTGTCAGGTGATGTGTCAATGTGATTTTAATTTGAATCTTCCTGGGCTGGTGATGTTGAACATTTTTTCATGTGTCTGATAGTATTTGTATGTCTTCATTGGAGAAGTCTATGTTCATATGTCTGTCCATTTTTTGATATGGTTGTCTGTTTTGTGTGTGTTGAGTTTGAGGAGTTCTTTATAGATCCTGGATATCAACCTTTTGTCTGTACTGTCATTTGCAAATATCTTCTCCCATTCCGTGGGTTGCCTCTTTGTTTTTTTGACTGTTTCCTTTGCTGTGCAGAAGCTTTTGGTTCAAATTGGCAATGAAGAAGTCAAACTCTCTCTCTTCGCAGATGACATGATTCTTTATATGGAAAACCCAAAAGACTCCACCCCCAAACTACTAGAACTCATACAACAATTCAGCAATGTGGCAGGATACAAAGTCAATGTACATAAATCAGTGGCTTTCTTATGCACTAACAATGAAAATACAGAAAGGGAAATTAGAGAATCGATTCTATTTACTCTAGCACCAAGAACCATAAGACACCTGGGAATAAACCTAACCAAAGAGGTAAAGGATCTGTACTCGAGGAATTACAGAACACTCATGAAAGAAATTGAAGAAGACACAAAAAGATGGAACACCATTCCATGCTCTTGGATTGGAAGAATAAACATTGTTAAAATGTCAATACTGCCTAGAGCAATCTATACTTTCATTCCAATCAAAATTCCACCAGTATTCTTCACAGAGCTGGAGCAAATAATCCAAAAATTTGTATGGAAGCAGAAGAGACGCCAAATCGCTAAGGAAATGTTGAAAAACAAAAATAAAACTGGGGGTATCACTCTGCCTGATTCCAAGCTTTACTACAAAGCTGTGATCACCAAGACAGCATGGTACTGGCATAAAAACAGATGCATAGACCAGTGGAACAGAATAGAGAGCCCAAATATGGACCCTCAACTCTATGGTCAAATAATCTTTGACAAAGCAGGAAAAAATATACAGTGGAAAAAAGACAGTCTCTTCAATAAATGGTGCTGGGAAAACTGGGCAACTATATGTAGAAGAATGAAACTCGACCATTCTCTTACACTCTACACAAAGATAAACTCAAAATGAATAAAAGACCTCAACATGAGACAGGAATCCATCAGAATCCTAGAGGAGAACATAGGCAGTAATCTCTTCGATATTAGCCAAAGCAACTTCTTTCAAGATATATCTCCAAAGGCAAAGGAAACATAAGCAAAAATAAACTTTTGGGACTTCAGCAAAATCAGATTTTTTAAAAAATTTAAATTTAATTAACCTGCACATAGTACATCATGAGTTTTGGGGGTACGTTCAGTGATGTGATTCATAAGTTGCAAAGAATATCCCATGCTCATCCTATCATGTGTCCTTCTTAACACCCTTTCCATTACCCCACGCCCCCACACACCTCCAACAACCCTCAGTTTGTTTCCTATGATTAAGAGTCTCTCATGGGGGACGCCTGGGTAGTTCAGTCGTTAAGCATTTCCCTCAGGCTCAGGTCATGATTCCGAGGTCCTGGGATTTAGCCCATATTGGGCCCCCTGCTCAGTGGGAAGCCTGCTTCTCCCTCTCCCACTCCCCCTGCTTGTGTTCCCTTTCTTGCTGTCTCTCCGTTAAATAAATAAATAAAACCTTTTTTTAAAAAAGGCAGTTATTCATGGTTTGTCTCCCTCTCTGATTTCTTCCCTTTCAGTTTTCCCTCCCTTCCCCATAGTTATATATTTCTAACAAAATTGCCAAATGCCTACACGTTTAACTGCTGTTCATAGCCTAGGCAACTGTGAGGTTTTATAAGAAATATTCTGAAGAGTGTTTTCTAGGTTTTTATAACATGTTACACTGTCACTAGGGGTAAAAGATCTTTTATAGCAAATACTTGTCAATGTTCAGTGTTGTACACCATTTTTTAAAGCCATAGGAGATTATGCATAGCTGTTTATCCCTATGGTTTGAGTTTGCATTTGGTTACTTATGATGCTGATCATATTTTAATGTACTGACATGCTATGAGCTGAGTGCTTTTTGAGGGCCTCCTATTTTTGGTTAATGGCTGTTTCACCTTTAAGGTGTCTTTTCTTATGTTTTCTTCTATGACCATATAGTTTTACCCTTTATAAGTAGGCATACACTAATTCTTGCATATGAAATGAGGTAGAAATGAAATGTTCTTCAATAAGTTTGCTTACATGTTTTTGTCTGCAGCCTATTTTTTCCTTTACCTTTCTTAAATTTTTCCTTGAATTAGATTTTTACTGAAATAGCATTGATGTAACTTATGTAACTTCTATGTATATGACAGGATGATTTGGAAAACATATATTGTGAAAAGATTACTATAATAAGGTTAGTTGACACCTCTATTCACTCAAATAATTACCGTCTTTATAAGAATAATTTATTTATATTTTTAAAGATTTTACTTATTTATTTGATAGAGAAAGAGAGAGTAGGCAGGGGAACAGCAGAGGAAGAAGGAGAAGCAGGCCCCCTGCTGAGCAGAGGACCTGCCCCAATGCTGGACTGGATCCCAGGACCCCAGGATCATGACCCGAGCAGAAGGCAGCAGCTTAACTGATTGAGCTACCCAGGCACCCCATAGGAATAACATTTAAAGTCAATTTTTACTGCTGGGTATTTACTCCAAAGATACAGATGTAGTGAAAAGAAGGGCCAGTTTCACCCCGAAGTTCTTAGCAGCAATGGCCACAGTCACCAAACTGTGGAAAGAGCCAAGATGTCATTCAATGGGCGAATGGATAAAGAAGATGTGGTCCATATATACAATGGAGTATTATGCCTCCATCAGAAAAGATGAATACCTAACTTTTATATCAAAATGGATGGGACTGGAGAAGATTATACTGAGTAAAATAAGTCAAACAGAAAGAGTCAATTATCATATGGCTTCACTTGTGGAGCATGAGGAATAACGGAGAGGACATTTGGAGAAGGAAGGGAAAGTGAACTGGGGGACATAGGAGGGGGAGATGAATCACTAGAGACTGTGGATTCTGAGAAACAGGATTTTAGAGGGAAGGAAGGGTTGGGTGAGCCTGGTGGTGGGTATTAAGGAAGATACATATTGCATGGAGCACTGGGTATGGTGTATAAACAACAAATTCTGGAACACCAAAAGAATAAAATTAAGATAAAAAAGTAAAAAACAAATAAATAAATAAATTTCAAATGGAATTTGTAAAAAAAAAAAGTCTATTTTAGAAAAGAGTTTATTTATTTGAGAGAGAGAGAGAGCACAAGCAGGGATGAGGTGCAGAAGGAGACGGAGAGGCAGGACCTCTGCTGAGCTAGAACTCCAAGGTGGGGCTCCATCTCAGAACTCTGTGGTCATAGCCTGAGCCAAATGCAGATACTTAACCAACTGAGCCACTCAGGCACCACTTGAAGTCAGCTTCTAAAACAACTTCCACAAATATGACACAGTATTGCTGATTACAGTCACCATATTATACATTTGCTATCAGGACCTCAGGCCTCTTCCAGGTGGCAGCATGTATCACCTGCCCACATTTACCTGTTTTCCCCCTTCCCAACCCCTGAAAGCTAATATTCAAATCTGTCTTTTTGACATTACATTTTTTTAGACTCCACATGTAAACGAGAACATGTAGTATTTGTTCTTGTCCTTATGAATTTTTCACTTATTGTAATGCGCAAAATATTGATTATCATAAATGGCAGGATACCCTCTTTTTATGGATGAATAAAATTCCATTATATATTTATATATCACATTTTCTTTATCCACTTAACCATCAGTGAAAACATAGGTTGTTTCCATGTCTTGGCTGTTGTGAATAAATTTCCAGTGAATGTGGGATGCACATATCATTTAATAATGATTTCATTTCTTTGTATATATGACCATAAACAAGATGACCAAGTTCCATGCTAGTTTCTATGTTCAGTGTTCCTTAAAGACTCTGCGTAATGTTTAACATTAAAGTTTTAACGCTTAACATTTAACATTAAAGTGTTAACACTTTACATTCCCACCAACTTTGCACAAAGTTCCATTTTCTCCACAACCTAGCCAACATTTGGTAGCTCTTGTCTTTTGAATAGTAGCTATTCTAACAGGTACAAAGTAATATTTCACTGTGGTTTTGACAGCATTTCCCTGATGATCAGTGTTTGCATTCTAGGTCCAGGGGTTCAACTGGTCTGGGATGGGCTGTAATTTCTGGTCAAAAACCTGGCCTGATTCTGGGATAGGTTGAAAACGTGGGTCTGCAGTTGTTGGCTTGGCACTGGGTCCAACTAGAGTCTGGAGTCTGAATTATCAGGGGCTGGTTTGGAGGCAGCAGAAACACAGGAACAACCTGGGCTGAAGGAGCTGGCCAATGCCACATGATCCAGGAACCTCAATTCATGGACGCTAACTGCCTGTGGATCACGAGCATTGCCTGGGGCTCCAGGAGTCACATGGGGTCACTGGAGCTGATAGGTGCTTGGTGAACCAGAGGCTTGGGTTCACAGGAGCCTCCAGACAGCCACCTAGGACTATGGGGGGGGGGGGTGTCCTCTTGGTGCTAGAGTCAGCTGAATCATGGCTGTGGTGCAGTCAGGCCCTCACTTCTTTTCCTCCCTGGGTAAGCCGTAGCTGTTCTGCTCTGTAGAGTACCTACCCTGCATGTAGGTGGGAAGAGTGATAGAGGAAAGGTGAATCTCTCTTTCCTACCTTCATCAATGCATCTTTTCTGATTTTTGTGTTTCATCCAGAAGCTGGACTCCCTCACCTGGAATTCTTGGGTCTTGTGAAAGTATTGTTAGGCATTGATAGTTCTTCAAAACGAAGTTTTAAGGTTAGGGGATAATGAGTTTTAAAAATTAAAAATTTTAAAATTTCTGAGCCACATTTTTTGTTGTTGTTGTTAATGTCACTTCTCCCTCATGATGTACTGATTAGTATCTTGCCCCATTAAATTGCCTTCCCCCATTTGTCAGAGACCAGTGTTTGAGAATGTACAGGTTTATCCCTACACCTTTTATTCTGCTTTAATTATCTAGTTGTGTGTACACCAAATCTTCAATGTCTTCATTACTGGAGCTATAGAGTAAACCTTAAAATAAAAGAGGGTAAATCTTCTAAATCTGAGGGATTTCATTTAAAATTTTTTCCAAGATTCTTCCCATTACTCTTACTTTTGTTTTATACATGTTTTTTGTAATTACCTTGTTAATTTTTCCAAAAATTATGCTTGGATTTCATTGAGATTGAAGTAAATCTTACCCATTGGAATGTGTGTCTCAATTACTTTATTATCAACTTCTGTATTTTTCTGTCTTTATTTATTTTATAAACTTCTGTATGTTTGATGATCAAATTCTGTATTTTTGTTTTCACTTTTTCAATGTATCACATTTGTCCTCCAACTTCTCAAGAATTTTGTCATTAGATTTTTTTTCATTTTATTCAAATTCAAGTTACTTAACCTTCAGTGTATTATTAGTTTCAGGGGTAGAATTTAGTGATTAATCTGTTGCATATAACACCCACTGCTCATTACATCCACAAGCTTTCCTTAATGCCCATCAACCAGTTACCCCATCCCTCCACCCACCTCCCCTCCAGTAACCCTTGGTTTGTTCCCTCTAGTTAAGAGTCTCTTATGGTTTGCCTCCATCTCTGTCTTTTATCTTATTTTCCCTTCCCTTCTCCTGTGTTCATCTGTTTAGTTTCTTTTTTTTTAAGTTTTTTTTTTTATTTTATTTGTTTATTTGACAGAGAGAGATCACAAGTAGGCAGAGAGGCAGGCAGAGAGAGAGAGGTGGAAGCAGGCTCCCTGCTGAGCAGAGAGCCCGATGTGGGACTCGATCCCAGGACCCTGAGATCATGACCTGAGCCAAAGGCAGTGGCTTTACCCACTGAGCCACCCAGGCGCCCCATCTGTTTAGTTTCTTAAATTCCATGTATGAGTGATATCATATGATATCTATCTTTTTCTGACTGACTTATTTCACATAGCATAGCAAACTCTCTTTCCTTCCATGTCATTGCAAATGGAAAGATTTCATTCTTTTTGGTGGCTGAGTAAAATTCCATTATAGATTTAGATGGGGTAACTGGGTTCCCCTCTAGGATTTTTGTGGTTTCCTGTCTCACATTTAGTTCTTCTACCCATTTTGAATTAATTTTTGTGTATTGTGTTAGAAAGTGTTCCAGTTTCATTCTTTTGTATGTTGCTGTCCAGTTTTCACAACAATGTTTGTTGAAGAGACTGTCGTTTTTTCCCATTGAATATTCTTTCCTACCTTATTGAAGATTTGTTGATCATAGTGTTGAGAGTCCATATGTGGCTTTTGTATTCAGTTCCACTGAACTATGTATCTATTTTTGCCAGTATCATACTGTCTTGATGATTACAGCTTTGTAATACAGCTTGAAATCCAGAATCATGATGTCTCCAGCTTTTGTTTTCTTTTTCAACATTACTTTGGCTATTCAGGGTCTTTACTAGTTCCATAAGATAAGCAATTTTAGAATTGTTTATTCTAGTTATGTGAAAATTGCTGACATTAGTTTGGTAGGGATTGCATTAATGTATAGATTGCATTGGGTAATATAGGCATTTTAACAAAATTTATTTTTTCCAATCCATGAGCATGAAATGATTTTCTATTTCTTTGTGTCTTCCTCAATTTCTTTCAAAAACTGATCTATAGTTTTCAGAATACAGATCTTTAACCTTCTTTGTTTGGCTTATTCCTAGCTATCTTATGGCTTTTGGTACAATTGTAAATGGAATAAATTTACTGATTTCTCTTTCTCCTGCTTCATTGTTGGTGTATATAAATGCAACTAACTTCTACACATGGATTGTATATCCTGCCATTTTGTTGATTTCCTCAATGAGTTCTAGAAGTTTTTTTGGTGGAGTCTTTCTTGTTTTCTATATAGAGTATCATTCCTCTGCAAAGAGTAAAAGACTGACTTCTTCCTTGCTCATTTGGATGTCTTTTATTTTTTTGTTGTCTAATTGCTGAGGCTAGAGTTTCTAGTATTATGTTGAACAACTGTGGGGAGAGTGGACATTTGTGTCGTGTTCTTGATCTTAGGGGAAATCTCTTAATTTTTCCCCATTGAGGATAGTCACTGTGGGTCTTTCATAGATTGTCTGAGTTATGTTGAGATATGTTCCTTCTATACATATTTTACTGAGAGTTTTTACCAAGAAAAGAAGCTGTAGATTCTCAAATGCTTTTTTTCTGAATCTATTGAGAGTATCATGTAATTCTTATTCTTTATTTTATCAATGTGGTGTATCATGTTGATTGATTTGCAGATATTGAACCACTCTTACAGCCCACAAATAAATCCCACTTGCTTATCATGATTTTAATATACTGTTGGATCTGATTAACTGGTATCTTGTTGATAATTATTGCTTCCATGTTCCACACGGATATAGGTCTGTAATTCTCCTTGTTAGTGGGGTCTTTGGTTTGGGGATCATGGTAATGTTGGCCTCATAGAATAAGGTTGGAAGTTGTCCTTCCATTTCTGTTTTTTGAAACATTTTCAGAAGAATAGGTACAAATACTTTTTAAAATCTTTGGTAGAATTCCCCTGGTAAGCCATTTAGCCCTGGAATCTTGTTCCTTGGGAGATTTTTTTATTACTGCTTCAATGTCTTTGCTGGTTATGGGTCTGTTCAGGTTTTCCGTTGCTTTCTGTTTCAGTTTTGGTAGTTTATATGTTTCTAGGAATTTATCCATTTCTTAAGATTACCTGTCCATTGATATTTTAAAATTATAACAATTAACACTATCATTTATTTTGAAGTTTATTTACCTATAGAATTGAAGATTTATTTTTTTTTTGTTGTTTCCTGTATTAGTTTTACTCTATCACTATTTCCTAGAAACCTTTCTGGCATGTCTTTTATGCTAAACATATTAAATCAATGGATATTAAGAAAAAGTTATGTTTAAGTTGAAAATAATGTTATTACTTTTTTTCCTTTTAATGACATTCAAGTCAGTTTTAATGGTTGTCTATAGGGACAAATTTTCATCTTATTGTTTGAAAATTTAACCAAAGTCTAAAGGCTGTAGTTATTGGGATAGATTAGTGTTGTCCTGAAAACAACGAAGAAAATAATTCTGTGCTCTGTCCAAAATGCCTTAAATTGCTGAGCTCTTTGATTGCCAATGGAATATACTTTTAATAAGGATATCACCCTCTCACAAGCAAATCTGACTCACTTGTATATCATCAATTAAATCCCAAGACAGAAGCACAATGTAATTCATTTCCTGCATTTCACAAAACTGGGAACGTCTCTTTTATTTTTTTCAGAAACTTTATGAATGACATAATTTTAAGGCAAGAACTATTTTGTTTTCTACTACTTTTCCAAAGGCAGAAAACTGTGAAAAAACAACAACAACAACAACAACAACAACAGTTACAACTTTTTTAGGCCACTGTGAATTTTTGTACTTCCATGACCTAGGGATAGCATGGGAATATGTGCTCATATTGGAATAAAATTTACTTTTATATAATCTTATTGACAGTCATCTGTTTTAATGGAAGATAAATACAAGGAAAAACATTTGGTACCACCCTTGAATTGACCCTGGTCTGGAAATACTTCCACATATTAAACATTTGCTGTTAAATGAATATGGTGCTAAGTATTCATTTTTTTTTTCTGTCAATATTTTTTTTTTACTTTTACTTTTTTATTTTTTATAAACATATATTTTTATCCCCAGGGTTACAGGTCTGTGAATCACCAGGTTTACACACTTCACAGCACTCACCAAAACACATACCCTCCCCAATGTCCATAATCCCACACCCTTCTCCCAAACCCCCTCCCCCCAGCAACCCTCAGTTTGTTTTGTGAGATTAAGAGTCACTTATGGTTTGTCTCCCTCCCAATCCCATCTTATTTCATTGATTCTTCTCCTACCCACTTAAGCCCCCATGTTGCATCACCACTTCCTCATATCAGGGAGATCATATGATAGTTGTCTTTCTCTGCTTGACTTATTTCGCTAAGCATGATACGCTCTAGTTCCATCCATGTTGTCGCAAATGGCAAGATTTGACTCGGCATAAGGGAAATACAAATCAAAACCACAATGAGATATCACCTCACACCAGTCAGAATGGCTAAAATCAACAAGTCAGGAAATGACAGATGCTGGCGAGGATGCGGAGATAGGGGAACCCTCCTACACTGTTGGTGGGAATGCAAGCTGGTGCAGCCACTCTGGAAAACAGCATGGAGGTTCCTCAAAATGTTGAAAATAGAACTGCCCTATGACCCAGCAATTGCACTATTGGGTATTTACCCTAAAGATATAAGTATTCATTTTTTTAAAAAAAATGTTCACTTTGTTTTTTCTCTTGTTGAGATAATAGTTAACAGATTTCACCAAAGACAACAGATTATAGCTCCCATGTGTGGGCAGATTTTTACTATGAGAAAAATATATTTGTTTAGCCTTATTAATCTGAAGATACCTAACTCCTCTCAGTGTCCTTTTTGAAAAATGCTAATATGGTGCACTAAGTAAATTATATTCTCCCTTGAAAGTTATCATCTCTAGCCAAAACAAACACACAAACAAACATGGTGAAAAACTTTAATGGCATTTTCCTAAATTTATCAGTTCTGCTTAATGGAAAAATATATTAAGTGTTAATATTTCTGATACAAAATTTTAATGGTTGAAGAATGAAAAAAAATTGGCCTTAATTTTTTTTTGGCAACTCTCACTTCTGAAATTTGATATGCTCCCTTAAAGTTTGTGAAAGTGAACTTTGAAAGTCTAATGTACAGTAGAATTGTGAACTTTGAGTATGAGATAAATGAAGTCATGAATAAAAATATGGCATCATGAAAGGATAATTGTTATGTAGTTATTAAGAATTAAGAGGAGAGGGACACCTGGGTGGCTCAGTGACTTAAGCCTCTGCCTTCAGCGCAGGTCATGATTTCATGGTCCTGGGATTGAGCCCCACAATGGGCTCTCTGATCAGCAGGGAGCCTGCTCCTTCCTCTCTCTCTTTCTTTGCCTTTTTCTCTGCCTACTTGTGATCTCTGTCAAATAAATAAATAAAATATTAAAAAAAGAATTAGGAGGATATTAATCCTGGATGATAACAGATGATAATCACAGTAGTGATGAGTATTGTGTGATGTAAAAACATATCAAATCTCTATGTTATAAACCTGAAGTATGTCAACTATACTTCCATAGTATAACTTAAAAAAAGAAAAAGAACTTAAAGAGACATTACCAAAAATTGGAGAGTCTTTAGCTCTTTCTTTACAAGATTTTGTAGAACCAATGCATCAATGTAATCATACCATACAGCCTCTACTCATGTTTTAGGTTAAATCAGCTCCTTCACCTTGGGAAGAGGTGGAAGAAATTATTTGCTGTTTTTTTTTTTTTAAGTCACACACATATGGACTGATGTCCTTTTTCCTTTAAAATGTTTTAGCGGTTGGAAAATTGCTTAACTGATAGAAAAAAACTTGGTATTATTCCAAATATCATATATATGCCCAATGAAATTATAAAAAAGTTGTTATTCTAATACAAGTTATATTTATAATTAGGGTTGGATTTTGTGGTGTGACAATTTTGGTACATTTTTACTATTTCCACATGGCACAATGTTTACATTTTAGTTTTTGTCAACATACACTGATTACAATGGCAAAACAAGGCATGAGGATTACAATACCATCATCAAGCTGGTTCTTGTGAGATTTCCATGTTGCCCTGACATGAGATCCTCCTCTTCTATTTCTCTCTGCTTTACCTGTTGAATCTCTTTGGAAACACATAGATTATCAACTTAGTAATTCTGAACTCTATTCTGCAGACACCCATGTATTTCTTCATCTCCATCACTTTTTAAGCTATTTTTAGTATACCTGTTGTCCCAAAGGTTTTCTTCAATTTTGTTGCAAGCAAGAAAGTCATATATTATTTCTGCTTTGCCCAGGAGGCAATTGAGTGCTTTCGTCTAGCATGGATAACTTTGATTGCTCTGTGTCCATTTGATATCCACAGTGATATCTGCTCATCATGAATGGGTCTGTGTTGTGGCACTGCCTCTGAGGGCCTAGACCGTCAGTGGTGTTTTGCCTCAGTGGTGCCTCTATACTTCACAATCCTCCTACTTGTGGTCCATATGTTCTTTACTAGATTTTCTGTGAATTGCTATTCCTCACATATGTTCTGTGTTCTTGCATGCCTGCAGGAGACTAGGATGGTTCTAGGAAGGGCTAGGACAATGTTATTCACCTTCCTCCACATTAAACTCTCTACCTTTGCTTCCTGGTGGCTTTGAAAACAAACTAATTGTATTCTATTTGTTCATCAGTCCTAGGTTTAATCATTTCATTTATATTTGGAGAAACAGGGAATTAAAAGTAGTTTTTGTCTTGAGAAGAATAAGAATGATATATAACTTTAATAAATAAAATATAAAATACATTTTCATATGGATTACTTAACTTTTAGAACCACAGAAACAATAATATTTTTTCAAAAAAATAATTTTATTTTTAAAGTATTTGTTTAAATTCTAGTCAGTTAATGTACAGTACAAAATTAATTTCCAGTGTACAATTTAGTGATCTGACAGTTATGTACAAAATCTTGCACTAATCACAAGTGTACTACTTTATCCACATTAACTATTTACCCATTCCCCCACCCACCTCCCCCTTGGTAAATATCAGTTTGTTCTGTACAGTTAAGAGTCTGGTCCTTGGTTTGTTTCTCTCTTTTGTTTCCATTACTGTTTCTTTATTTTTTTTATTCCAAGTATGGGTGAAATCATATGATACTTATTTTTCTCAAACTAACTTCTTTTGCTTACTATAATACCCTCTAGTTCCACCCACATTGTTGAAAGAGTAAGATTCATTCTTTGTTGATAGAAAACATATTCTAGGAGAGCAATTTTGATTAGTGCAGGTTTGTTTTGTTTTATTTTTGAATGAGAAAAATGGATATTAAATCTTCCTAAATGTTTGGTAGAATCTGTCTGTGAAACCATCTGGCTCTGGACTTTTCTTGTACGATTTTTGATTACTGATTCAATTTCTTTACAGGTTATGGGTCTGTTTCATTTCCTCTTGTTTCAGTTTTTATACTACTTCCACTTTAACTGAAGCTAGGACACAGATGGAGAGTATTTTCATATTTGACAGTGGCTCCATGAGAATGTACTTTCATGAAGATGTCTCCGCCTGGACAAAGAAATTGGTTGGCAAAATTTTCCTCCTTTACCTTTCAGCATAAACAAAGAGCCACCTGCTAGAAACAATGGAGTGTCTACACTGGATGCCTAAACTGTTTACATCAAGTCCCACAGCCCTGCACACTGGTGGGTCTGCCCTACTCAGTCAAGTTAACCTCAGTTCCACTGCAGTGGGCCACTTTCCACAAGACCAGCAAAAACCCCTGCCCACACCATGTCTCCCCACCAGAGATTACTATGGGTCTTCAGCTTAAGGGAGGTAGTATCAGGTCGCATTTAACAATCTCCATAAACAATAACAAAACAAGTAATGAAATGACACTAAATATGTATTTATCAATGGCTCTGAATGTAAATGAACTCAATGTTGCAACAAAGATACAGGGTGTCAGGATGGATTAAAAAAAAACGCTACTAGGAGACAAGATGTGGGGGAAGTAGGAGGAGGCACCCTTTCAACCTGTACCCTAAAGTGAGCTGATTACCTTCCAAAGAACTCCAATCACCCACAAAATCAGCCTGAGATCAGAATTATACACGTCTGGATCTCTACCGGAGCAGAAGACACCAGTGGGCAGGTAAAGCAGAGTGGGAAAGTCAGACTGATATCAGAAGATAAACAAAAGGGGGCAGGGAGCCACCAGAGGCGACAGGTTGGAAAGTAATATCCCAATACGAGAGTGCCCTGCGCCTGGGGACCAGCATTAACTTGGAGAATGGTTGAAAGCACTCCAAAAGAGCAAAGGATCTAGGGGGGAAATTGTAGGAATCAGGGCGGCTAGGGACAGGGGCTTAAGTCCCCGGTCCCAGGACAGCCTCCCTGGCACTGAGGCAGAGAGAGTGCGGCAGAGAAACCAGGTCTTGGTCCCTAAGCTGCCAGCAGGGCCGAGAATGAGTGATTTCTAGCTTCTGTGAGGGGATGGGAGCCACGCCGGTCGGCAGAAAGTGCAGGCCCTACTACAAAGCCTGAGATACATGTGTGTCCCTCATGTTCCCCTGAGAGAGTTACAAAGGCCTGGCCGGCACTCTTTGACCCACGCCATTGTTCAGAGCCTAAGCCACGCGCCCCAAACTCTCCCCTGAAGAGGTGCACAAAAGCCCAGCCTGGTGCTTTCCGACCTGCATCCTGTTCTCAGTGCCTGACACGCGCGCGTCACCCATAGCCACCCGTGAAAGCGGTGCGTGCAAGCCAGGCACTCTTAGACCCAGAAAGACCAGGCACTCCCAGCCCGGGCCGGCGGGAAAATCTCAGTGTGAGATCCCTGCTTGGAACCTCTCTGGCGGTTGGGAGCTCCCAGACAGCCGCCACTGCCTTGGCTTTGGGTACAAGCAAAAGATCCTGCGCCCCCAGGGTCTGCAACTAGGAACCTGCTCTGCCAGCAGCCAAGGGGGAACTTATTTAGGCTCTGCACCCAGACTGAGGCTTCTCTCTGAGAGGGAGATCAGGGTGCAGTTTGTTTTCCTCTAAAACTACAAAAAAGCAGTCAAGGTGAGAGAAAAAAAAAAAGTGAACAAACATAAAAACCGCCAGAGAACAAAAGCCTGAAAAATCCAGTTTCCACAGAGCCCACCCCCTTGAGGGGGACTGGAGGACTTAACTCAGAAAATATCATTGACTGACAACCCACGTGGCAGGCCCCTCCCCCAGAAAACAAACCAAGAAAGAAAAAAAAAAAAAAAGGACTACAAGAAAACAACCACTACTTCATAGGAAAACTTTTATTGTTCACTCGTTCCCACTATTCTGGTTCACTTTTTTTTTTTTTACACATAAGTATTTTTTTAACCTATTTACCATCACAGCGAGCTGTACAGTACACCAAATTCCATAATACCCTTCTAACCTGAACTTTTTGATACATACACCTATGTTTTTCTTTTGCATTTTTATTTTTTGAATTCCTTTTTTTAAATTTTAGTTAGTTTAGTCTAGTTTATTCCTTTTTATTTTTATCCTCTAATATTCATATACAGGTAAACTTCAAAGTAATCCCCTTCCCCCAGTCAATACTACCCCTATAGGTAAACCAATTTTTTATAAATTTTTAATTTTTTATAAACATACATTTTTATCCCCAGGGGTACAGATCTGTGAATCGCCAGGCTTACACACTTCACAGTACTCACCAAAGCACACACCCTCCCCAATGTTCATAACCCTACCCCCCTTCTCCCAACCCCCCTCCCCCCAGCAACCCTCAGTTTGTTTTGTGAGATTGTCACTTATGGTTTGTCTCCCTCCCAATCCCATCTTGTTTCATTGATTCTTCTCCTACCCACTTAAGCCCCCATGTTGCATCACCACTTCCTCATATCAGGGAGATCATATGATAGTTGCCTTTCTCCACTTGATTTATTTCGCTAAGCATGATACGCTCTAGTTCCATCCACGTTGTCGCAAATGGCAAGATTTCATTTCTTTTGATGGCTGCATAGTATTCCATTGTGTATAT
>NC_081568.1:151931558-151931978 GCF_022355385.1 Mustela nigripes | reverse complement strand
TTGACTCTTCTCCTACCCACTTAAGCCCCCATGTTGCATCACCACTTCCTCATATCAGGGAGATCATATGATAGTTGCCTTTCTCCACTTGATTTATTTCGCTAAGCATGATACGCTCTAGTTCCATCCACGTTGTCGCAAATGGCAAGATTTCATTTCTTTTGATGGCTGCATAGTATTCCATTGTGTATATAACCACTTCTTCTTTATCCATTCATCTGTTGATGGACATCTAGGTTCTTTCCATAGTTTGGCTATTGTGGACATTGCTGCTATAAACTTTCGGGTGCATGTGCCCCTTTTGATCACTACGTTGGTATCTTTAGAGTCAATACCCAGTAGTGCAATTGCTGGGTCATAGGGCAGTTCTATATCCAACATTTTGAGGAACCTCCATGCTGTTTTCCAGAGTGGTTGCAC
>NC_081568.1:151924654-151931158 GCF_022355385.1 Mustela nigripes | reverse complement strand
GTTGCTGTGGCTGAGGTTGAAGAGGTTGCTGCCTGTGTTCTCCTCAGGATTTTGATGGATTCCTTTCTCACATTGAGGTCCTTCATCCATTTGAGTCTATTTTTGTGTGTAGTGTAAGGAAATGGTCCAATTTCATTTTTCTGCATGTGGCTGTCCAATTTTCCCAACACCATTTATTGAAGAGGCTGTCTTTTTTCCATTGGACATTCTTTCCTGCTTTGTTGAAGATGGGTTGACCGTAGAGTTGAGGGTCTATTTCTGGGCTCTCTATTCAGTTCCATTGATCTATGTGTCTGTTTTTGTGCCAGTACAATGCTGTCTTGATGATGACATCAAGCTTTGTAATAGAGCTTGAAGTCCGGAATTGTGATGCCACCAACGTTGGCTTTCTTTTTCAATATCCCTTTGGCTATTCGAGGTCTTTTCTGGTTCCATATAAATTTTAGAATTATTTGTACCATTTCTTTGAAAAAGATGAATGGTACTTTGATAGGAATTGCATTAAATGTGTAGATTGCTTTAGGTAGCATAGACATTTTCACAATATTTATTCTTCCAATCCAGAGCATGGAACATTTTTCCATTTCCTTGTGTCTTCCTCAATTCCTTTCATGAGTACTTTATAGTTTTCTGAGTATAGATTCTGTCCCTCTTTGGTTAGGTTTATTCCTAGGTATCTTGTGGTTTGGGGTGCAATTGTAAATGGGATTGACTCCTTAATTTCTCTTTCTTCTGTCTTGTTGTTGGTGTAGAGAAATGCAACTGATTGCTGTGCATTGATTTTATATCCTGACACTTTACTGAATTCCTGTACAAGTTCTAGCAGTTTTGGAGTGGAGTCTTTTGGGTTTTCCACATAGAGTATCATATCAACTGCGAAGAGTGATCGTTTGACTTCTTCTTTGCCGATTTGGATGCCTTTAATTTCCTTTTGTTGTCTGATTGCTGAGGCTAGGACTTCTAGTACTGTGTTGAATAGCAATCAGACAACAAAAGGAAATTAAAGGCATCCAAATCGGCAAAGAAGAAGTCAAACGATCACTCTTCGCAGTTGATATGATACTCTATGTGGAAAACCCAAAAGACTCCACTCCAAAACTGCTAGAACTGTGTTGAATAGCAATGGTGATAATGGATATCCCTGCCGTGTTCCTGACCTTAGCAGAAAAGTTTTCAGTTCTTCTCCATTGAGAATGATATTTGCAGTGGGTTTTTCATAGATGGCTTTGATGATATTGAGGTATGTGCCCACTATCCCTACACTTTGAAGAGTTTTGATCAGGAAGGGATGCTGTACTTTGTCAAATGCTTTTTCAGCATCTATTGAAAGTATCATATAGTTCTTGTTCTTTCTTTTATTGATATGTTGTATCACATTGACTGATTTGTGGATTTTGAACCAACCTTGCAGCCCTGGAATAAATCCCACTTGGTCGTGGTGAATAATCCTTGTAATGTGCTGTTGAATCCTATCGGCTAGTATTTTGTTGAGTATTTTCGCATCTGTGTTCATCAAGGATATTGGTCTGTAGTTCTCTTTTTTGATGGGATCCTTGTCTGGTTTTGGGATCAAGGTGATGCTGGCCTCATAAAAAGAGTTTGGAAGATTTCCTTCCATTTCTATTTTTTGGAACAATATCAGGAGAATAGGAATTAGTTCTTCTTTAAATGTTTGGTAGAATTCCCCCAGGAAGCCATCTGGCCCTGGACTTTTGTTTGTTTGGAGATTTTTGATGACTGTTTCAATCTCCTTACTGGTTATGGGTCTGTTCAGGTTTTCTATTTTTTCCTGGTTCAGTTGTGGTAGTTTATATGTCTCAAGGAATGCATCCATTTCTATCAGATTGTCAAATTTGTTGGCATAGAGATGCTTATAGTATGTTCTTATACTTGTTTCTATTTATTTGATGTTAGTTGTGATTTCTCCTCTTTCATTCATTATTTTATTTACTTGGGTACTTTCTCTTTTCTTTTTGATAAGTCTGGCCAGAGGTTTATCAATCTTATTGATTCTTTCAAAGAACCAACTCCTAGTTTCGTTGGTTTGTCCTATTGTGTTTTGTTTTGTTTTGTTTTGGTTCTATTTCATTGATTTCTGCTCTGAATTTTATGATTTCTCTTCTCCTGCTGGGTTTAGGCCTTCTTTGCTGTTCTTTCTCCAGCTACTTTAGGTGTAGGGTTAGGTTGTGTACCTGAGACCTTTCTTGTTTCTTGAGACAGGCTTGTACCACTATATATTTTCTTCTCAGGACTGCCTTTGTTGTGTCCCACAGATTTTGAACCATTGAGTTTTCATTATCATTTGTTTCCATGATTTTTTTCAATTCTTTTTTAATTTCCCGGTTGACTCATTCATTCCTTAGAAGGATGCTGTTTAGTCTCCATGTATTTGGGTTCTTTCCAAATTTCCTCTTGTGGTTGCGTTCTAGTTTCAGAGTATTGTGGTCTGAAAATATGCAGGGATTTATCCCAATCTTTTGATACCTGTTGAGTCCTGATTTAGGACCGAGGAGGTGATCTATTCTGGAGAATGTTCCATGTGCACTAGAGAAGAATGTGTATTCTGTTGCTTTGGGATGAAATGTTCTGAATATCTGTGATGTACATCTGGTACGGTGTGTCCTTTAAGGACTTTATTTCCTTGTTGATCTCTTGCTTGGATGATCTGTCCATTTCAGTGAGGGGAGTGTTAAAGTCCCTACTATTATTGTATTATTGTTGGTAAACCAATTTTTAATCCACTTTATCTGAGGAAAGCTGAGTCCTTTAACAAAGACATCAACATACATCCAGGAAGAATCAAATAACCTTCTTCTCACACACTGAGAATTTATATGAACTCACCCATCTTCTTCTTCCATCAGTGTTTCTGTGTTTTTGTGTTTGTCCTGATAGCATATAAATCTTACACTTGGGGTTCTTTTTGACGAGGTTCTTCCTCTATTTGCATATATATATATATTTTCTCTTGTCATATACTTGTATTAGTCTTTTTGTTCGTCTCTTTTTGTTTTTCTACATCATAAATCTTACCTTGGGGCCCATCTGGGCTGAACCTTCTCTTTCATCTTCCCTTTATTTCCTGTCTCTCTCTCTCTTTTTCTTTTTCTTTTTCTTTTTATTTTACTTTTCTTTTGTCTCTCGTTTCGGTGGGGAATCCTGATTGCTCAGAAGTGTTCCAGGGTGCACCTTGATTGCACCACGGTTGATACATCCAGCTACATCTGTTCAGTCATCACCCACCAAAATGACTATGAGGAGGAATGCCCAACAGAAGGAAAATACAGAGGATGGACCTTCTGCAACAGAGCTAATGGCTACTAACATACACAGTATGTCAGAAAGAGAATTCAGGCTAACACTTATCCAGGTAATAGCTAGGTTGGAGAAAGCCATGGAAGACCAAACGGAATTGATTAGGGATGAACTGAAAGTGACTAAACAGGATGTTCACAATGTTAGGGCAGAGCTTAAAGCTACCAGGGAGGAGGTTCACATTGCTCTCAATGAGTTCCAATCTAATCTAAACTCTCTAAAAGCTAGGGTAACTGAGACAGAAGATAGAATTAGTGATCTGGAGGACAAACAGATAGAGAGAAAGGATTAGGAGGAAGCCTGGAACAAACAGCTTAGAAACCACGAAAACAGAATCAGGGAAATAAATGATGCCATGAAGCATTCCAACGTCAGAATTATTGGAATCCCTGAAGGGGAGGAGAAAGAAAGAAGTCTGGAAGATATAGTGGAACAAGTCATTAATGAAAATATTCCCAATCTCACGAATGGAACCAGCGTTCATGTACTAGAGGCTGAACTGTCTTCACCCAAGATTATACATTCCAAAAAAACATCACGACACCTGGTAGTCATATTGAAGAATTATAATTATAGGTATAATCTCTTGAAAGCTGCCAGGGAAAAGAGATTCCATACTTACAGAGGGAAGCCCATCAGAATAACGTCAGACCTGTCAACAGAGACCTGGAAAGCCAGAAAGGGCTAGAAAGATATATTCAGAGCACTGAATGAGAAGAACATGCAGCCAAGAATACTTTATCCAGCAAGACTGACATTCAAAATGGATGGAGAGATAAAGAGTTTCCAAGACCGGCAAGGCTTAAAAGACTATGCAACCACCAAGCCGACACTGCAGGAAATATTAAAGGGGGTTCTATAAAAGAGGAAAAATCCTAAGAATAGCATTGAACAGAAATATAGAGACAATGTATAGAAAGAAAGGCTTCAAAGGTAACAGGATGTCAATAAAAACGTATCTATCAATAATCACTCTCAGTGTGAATGGCCTAAATGTGCCCATAAAATGGCACAGGGCTGCAGACTGGATAAAACGACAGACCCATCCATATGTTGTCTACAAGAGACCCATGTTGAACGTAAAGATACACCCAGACTGAAAGTGAAGGGATGCAGAAGCATCTTTCATGCCAATGGGCCTCAAAAGTAGGCTGGGGTAGTGATTCTCATATCAGATAAATTAGACTTTAAACTAAAGACTGTAGTGAGAGATACAGAAGGACACTACATAATCCCTAAATGGACTATCCACCAAGATGATCTAACAATTGTAAATATCTATGCCCCCAATATGGGAGCAGCCAATTACATAAGAATACTGTTAATCAAGATAAAGATTTATATTGATATGAATACACTAATCGTAGGAGATCTTAACATGCCTATCTCAGAAATAGAGAGATCATCGAAGCAGAAAATCAATAAAGAAACAAGAGCGTTGAATTACACTCTGGACCAGATGGACCTCATACATATATACAGAACATTCCACCCTAAAACAACAGAATACTCATTCTTCTCAAGTGCACATGGAACCTTCTCCAGAGTAGACCACATACTGGGTCACAAATCAGGACTCAACCAATACCAAAAGACTGAAATGATTCCCTGCATATTCTCAGATCACAATGCTTTGAAACTGGAGCTATGACAATGAAGACACTTCGGTCCAAAACCTATGGGATACAGCAAAGGCGGCCCTAAGGGGGAAATACTTAGCCATCAAAGCATCCCTCAAAAAAAACTGAAAAATCCAGAACACAGCAGCTCTCTCTATACCTTAAAGAACTGGAGAATCAACAACAAATCCAACGAACTCCACACATAAGAAGGGAAATCATCAAGATTAGAGCTGAGATCAATGAGGTAGAAACCAGAGATACATTATAACGTATCAATGAAACTAGAAGCTGGTTTTTTGAAAGAATCAATAAGATTGATAAACCATTGGCCACACTAATCCACAGGAGAAGTGAGAAAGCCCAAATTCATAAAATTGTGAATGAAAAGGGAGAGAGCACAACGAACATCAAGGAAGTAGAAACAGTCATCAGAAGTTATTATCAACAGTTATATGCCAATAAGCTAAGCAACCTAGATGAAATGGATGCATTCCTGGAAAACTATAAACTCCCAAAATTGAACCAGGAAGAAATCGACAACTTGAATAGACCAATATCCAGTATCGAGATTGAAGTAGTGATCAAAAACCTCCCAAAAAAACAAGAGCCAAGGACCTGACGGATTCCCTGGGGAATTCTACCAAACATTCAAAGAAGAAATAATATCTATTCTCCTGAAACTATTTCAAAACATTGAAGCAGATGGAAAACTTCCAGACTCTTTCTATGAAGCCAGCATTACCCTGATCCCCAAGCCAGGCAAAGAACCTACCAAAAAGGAGAATTTCAGGCCAATATCACTGATGAGTATGGATGATAAGATTCTCAACAAGATCCTAGCAAACAGGATCCAACAGCACATTAAAAAGATTATCCACCATGACCAGGTGGGATTCATCCCTGGGCTACAAGGATGGTTCAACATTTGCAAATCAATCAATGTGATACAAGAAATTAATAAGAGAAGAGAGAAGAACCACATGTTCCTCTCAATCAATGCAGATAAAGCATTTGACAAAATCCAGCATCCGTTCCTGATTAAAATGCTTCAAAGTATAGGGATAGAGGGAACATTCCTGAACTTCATCAAATCTATGTATGAAAGACCCACAGCAAATATCATCCTCAATGGGAAAAAGCTTGCAGCTTTCCCCTTGAGATCAGGAACACGACAACGATGCCCACTCTCACCACTCTTGTTCAACATAGTATTAGAAGTCCTAGCAACAGCAATCAGACAACAAAGAGAAATAAAAGGTATCCAAATTGGCAATGAAGAAGTCAAACTCTCTCTCTTCACAGATGACATGATTCTTTTTATGGATAACCCAAAAGACTCCACCCCCAAACTACTAGAACTCATCCAGCAATTCAGCAACGTGGCAGGATACAAAGTCAATGTACAGAAATCATTGGCTTTCTTATACACTAACAATGAAAATACAGAAAGGGAAATTAGAGAATAGATTCCATTTACTATAGCACCAAGAACCATAAGATTCCTGGGAATAAACCTAACCAAAGAGGTAAAGGATCTGTATTTGAGGAACTACAGAACACTCGTGAA
>NC_081568.1:151914470-151924554 GCF_022355385.1 Mustela nigripes | reverse complement strand
GAAAGGGAAATTAGAGAATAGATTCCATTTACTATAGCACCAAGAACCATAAGATTCCTGGGAATAAACCTAACCAAAGAGGTAAAGGATCTGTATTTGAGGAACTACAGAACACTCATGAAAGAAATTGAAGAAGACACAAAAAGATGGAAGACCATTCCATGCTCTTGGATCGGAAGAATAAACAAATGACTCTCTTGGCTTATTTGTGGTAAATGATTTTGTTTCCCTCTACCCCCCACAAGCAACAACAGTAATAGCAGCTTATGCCAGAATATGGAGATCTGATTCTCCAATGAAGGATCACATTCACTGAGTCAATAAACCTGAGGAATGAACCCAACTTCAGTCATCATGGCCAAGTGTAATCACATCTGTCTCCTACAACTGAGGTTCCCATAGCATCCTGGTTTTGGTAACAATCCAGACTTCCATTTGACTAATCAGGGTGCAATATCCAGACAATATATTAACTATTTTAATAAATAACTTATTAACCAGTTAGTTAGCTTAGTTAAGTTAGTTTAATAACTAACTTATTAACTAGTTAAAAACTTATTAACTAAATTATCCATTTTAACATTGTTCATTACTCTAATCTGTAACTATAATTAAAAACTTCCTGCCATTTATTAACCTTTTAGGGGATATCAGAAAATTGTTCTCAACGTCTGGTTCTGAATTTTTTATGATTTATATATCGTTTTTTCATTTTTATTTATTTTTTAAAGTTTTTTCAGTGTTCCAGAATTTATTGTCTATGCACCACAACCAGTGCTCCATAATACCCACCACCAGCCTCATTCAAACTCCTACCCCCAACCCTCCAGAAACCACAGATTGTTTTTCAGAGTCCACAGTCTTTCATGGTTCATCTCCCCCTCCAATTTCCCCCAACTCACTTCTCCTCTCCATCTCCCCATGTCCTTCAGGTTATTCCTTATGCTTCATAAATAAGTGAAACCATATGATAACTAACTCTTTCTGCTTTACTTATTTCACTCAGCATAATCTCTTCCAGTCCTGTCCATGTTGATACAAGAATTGGGTATTCATACTTTCTTATTTTTTAAAAAGATTTTTATTTATTTATTTTATAGACAGAGATCACAAGTAGGCAGAGAGGCAGGCAGAGAGGGAGAGAGGAGGAAGCAGGCTCCCTGCTGAGCAGAGAACCCAATGCAGGGCTCAATCCCTAGACCCTGAGATCATGACCTGAGCTGAAAGCAGAAGCCATGAACCACTGAGCCATCCAGGCCCCCCAGGAGGCATAATACTCCACAGTATATACGGCACACATCTTCCTTATCCATTTGTCCATGGAAGGACATCTTGGTTCTTTCCACAGTTTGGCACAGTTTGGCAATGCTATGAAAATTGGGGTACAGATGGCCCTTCTTTTCACTACATCTGTATCTTTGGGGTAAATACCCAGTAGTTCAATTTCAGGGTCATAGGGAAGCTCTATTTTTAATTTCTTGAGGAATCTCCACACTGTTTTCCAAAGTGGCTGCACCAACTTACATTCCCACCAACAGTGTAAGAGGGTTCTACTTTTTGGAACATTGAAAAATTCTGTCTTGGCAAATCATTACATATTCTTTTTCAAATACTGTAGGGTCTTCCAAAAACAAAACTTTAATATCTGCTTTATCTGCTGTTTTGATAAAGCATAAATTTTTGATAAAAATAATTTCTTTATCTGTATTAAGTAAGACCACACATCCTTAAAATCGGAAGTTAATTATTTATGCATTTTGGGGTACTTTTCTCACAACCCAACTCAAATTTATTTACTAATCTCTTGTAGATTCCAAATGTTCTTATATATCTGTACTATCAGAATGAGCACATAGCTTCATATATATATATATTTTTTACTATAATGTCTTCGAATTGTACAATACTGTATCTGCTACATTCTTGTATCTTCTGAAATAAGAAACATGGATATTAGTAGTGTTCATAAAATTTATTTTAAGCTAAATTCAACATTCATGTCATATTTATATTTCCCGGAAGAAAAAATATTTTTTGAATATTTTTTTTTGACTAGGGAGTATTACTGATAGGAAAAAATAATACAATACAAGATAATTCAAAGTGACAAAGCTTCACTTGTCACAAATATTATCCTTGTGTAGAATAATGTATGGGGTTATTTTTTTCTTGTTTAGCAGATTCCTGAACTTCTCCAATACCATTAGCAATTGAAATGCAAATGGAGCCTTAGAGTCAATCATTTTATTTCAAGCACTGTGTATGGATTGGTAAATGCAAACTCCTTCACATTCTCTTTATTTTCTTAACAGTGGAGAGAAACAATTAAATTTTAAGATGTGATTTAATAAATAGATTACCAGAACCAGGATATAAATAGAGATACAAGGCAAATGATTTTCAAAAATCTCATTCATAACGTTAAGGTGTTGAATTATATAATCAACCTAAATTTTATATTTCATTCAGAAAATACTGTGTTGTATTCCTCAGAGTTTAAAATGGAAAAAAAAAATCTAAATTGTAGGGGCGCTTGGGTGGCTCAGTCAGTTGAGCACAGGACTCTTGGTTTCACCTCAGGTCATGATCTCCAGGGTCCTGAAGTTGAGTTTCCCCTTCAAGTTCTAAGCTGGGAGGAAGGCGGGGATTGGAAGTCTGCTTGACTTTTTCTCTCCCTCCCTTTGCCCCTCCCCCAACTTGTGTGCTCACATGCACTCTCTCTATATATATATAAAATAAATAAATCATTTTTTAAACCCCCAAAAATAAATAAATAAATAAATAAATAAAATGTAATGTATTTTTTCTAAATAATTATCATATTTCTCTTATAATGTTGGAAACTATGGTTATCTAATTCTGAGGCAGAATGAAAAATTTACTATAATTAATATTCCAAATATTATCAAGCCATATAATAAAATGATAATTTAGTTAGCTAGGCTTTATTTGTCCAGGTCAGCTTGTTACATTTTAATATAAAATTAAATGTTTTGTTTTGTTTTAATTAATTTTTCATTTTTTATAAACATATATTTTTATCCCCAGGGGTGTAAGTCCACGTTTAATCCTATGTCTATAGCCTACACTTACCCTTTCAGAAGATCCACACATTTGAGTGAAGAACATACATGAATAACAGAATGTTGAATTTCTTTGTGTTTTCCTTTATGAATTCATATAATTTTAAGGTGAATTAGTCTTCTAAAATTTTTGTATACTCGTTTTATGAAGATGGATAACATTTGATATTTCTCAGTTAGTTCCATTTGCCTTACTAAGAAAGTCTGAAGAAAAACAATTAACTAAATCTCTCACATCTGCCATAATGGAATTAGAAACTAACTCCACTCATGAAGGCAAAAACTCTCATAGACCTTCCCTATGTCTGCTTCCCATCTATCAAAACATTTTTCTGCTTTCCATCTACAGAAATAAAATTAGAATGTCCAGGATCAAAATATTTGTCAGGAGTGGGAGGTTGGGTTAGCCTGGTGGTGGGTATTATGGAGGGCATGAATTGCATGGAATACTGGGTGTGGTACATAAACAATGAATCCTGGTACACTGAAAAGAAATTTAAAAAAATAAAAAATTTAAAAAAATTATTTTTTTTAAATAAAAAAAATCCAGGTAAATATGTAAAACAATGAGTACTTGTACAGACCTGAGACAGGTATGCATCTTTCCTAAGAAAACTACAGAACCTAGTTAAATCTATTGAAACAAAAAAGGAACTAGGTGGAGATTGCAGATAAACTCTTACCTTAGTAGAAAAAGCAATAATGATACACATTTCAAAACCCGAGTGTGATTTTTCACTCATAGACATTTACTTTTCAGAAACATAGCCAATAATAATCTTATTAAATATGATCAAACTTATACATTCCATAAAGCTGTGTCATGTGGGTCTTTTGTGTGCATGTGTATGTGTTTGTATGTGTACATATATGTGCTTTCTAAACATAGACCTAACACAGATTTAGAGTATGCTATGATTCCCTTGATGATTTATTCCAATTCCCTTTTTTAAAATTTATTTTCAGTGTTCCAGAATTCATTGTTTCTGCACCACACCCAGTGCTCCATGCATTATCTGTCCTCCATAATACCCACCACCAGGCTCACCCAACCTCCCACCCTCCTTCCCTCCAAAATCCTCAGTTTGTTTCTCAGAGTCCACATTCTCTCATGGTTCATCTCCCCATCCAATTTCCCCTGATTCTTAAAGTGTAATTCCAAATATGTTGATAGTGTGGTTATTCTTTCTAGATATATGGACATTTCTGGCAAGGCTAATAGTATAAGTTGATAAACTATAATCTTATCATTTTGGTGATGTAAGGTGAAAAGGCTGAAATAGAAGACATCCCTCTGATTTTTCTTTAAAGAAAATATTATGATTGGGAGAAATAAGATGTCTGAATTAATTTCAGGAGTTCTTGGGGAGAACTCCTGTAAGATGGAGAAAATCCTCAGGGAATTAACCAGGGCTATTAACACCAGAACCCTAGCTATACCTATTCCACCTTAATAGGATCAAAACAATTAGCTAGGAAAAACAAAAAGTCTTAATTAAACTTTGGGTAAGTTTTTATTTTACCACAACAACATAACTAATAATTTTGTTTCTGTATGGATTTATTTCTTGAAAATAATAATATTTCTATAGAAATTAAAGCTCTAATATAGTTTTACATAATACATTTTTCACTCAGAATATTTTAACCAAAGAATTTCCATAAATTCTTCTTGATAAATACTATTATGAACTATTCACTCTTGTTATAAAACACTTTGGCAATACAAACATCATTTTTGGACATTTTTCCATTAGAAAAATATGTTTATTTAAATTCAATTAATTAACATGCAATGCATTATTAGTTTCAGAGGTATTATTTGTGCAGTGCAATTTAAGAAATATTAAATTAAAATCCTTCCAAACTATAAACATATCTCTCTACAAGATTTACATTAAAAATTTCAAGTTTGAAGTTGGCAATTTCATAACTCCCCCTGGATATATTGACTTTGGTAACTGGAAACTTGTCTGATATCCATTAAAACCCATGATAGATAAAACAATTTATCTATTTGTATACACCTGCTGTATGCAAGTACTAAATGAAACTTTCTAGCCACTTCCACCTCCATCCTAGCCCTGTATCCTATAGACAGTTCCCTGAAAAGAGAGTGTTCCTGTGTCATCATCCATCCTCAAGAAAATCTCTGGCCTGACCTGAGCAGTAATCTTCGTCAAAATGACAGTGAGGTGGCAATGTTCCTGTTGTGGATAAGATGAAATTGGAAGTACAGAAAGGGAGAGAATAATCTTCCTGATACACCTAAGACTGGATAACTTCACAGGGGATAATCTTGAATATTTTCACAAAGCATCAGAAATGCATCAGGAGATTCTAGTGGCATATAGAAAACTATGTGATATGAGAAGAAATAATCACCCCAACAGTGAAAAAGTACAGAGAATCTTTCTTAATTAATGAAAAAATGCTTCATTACTTTGAAGAATTACAGAAATTATGTGAGAAAAGCATAAATAGAAGGAATGGCTATGAAAAAAGGATCTATGGAAGACAAGATGGCAGAGAACTAGGAGGAGGTGCCATTTCAAGCTGTAAGTGAGTTATACCTACCAAACAACTCTAAACACCCATGAAATCAGGCTGAGATTAGAATTATACATGTCTGGATCTCTACGGGGGCAGAAGTTGCCAGTGGGCAGGTAAGCTGGTTTTCTCAGAGCCCACCCCCTTGAGGGGGATGGGAGGACTTAACTCCGGAAACACTGCCTGAAAACCCACTCAGCAGGCCCCTCTCCCAGAACGCCAACTGGGAAAAAAAGAAAAAAAAGACAGGAGAACAACCATCACTACTTCAAAGACACAAATTTTATTTTTAATTCATTCCCACTATTCTGGTTCATTTTCTTTTTATAGATAATGTTTTTATCTACTTACCATCTCAGTGAGAGGTCCAGTACATCAAATTCCATAATAACCTTTAAACCTAAACTTTTTGATACATATACCCGTGTTTTTCTTTTGCTTTTTATTTTTTTTTTAATTTTTTAAAATATATTTTAGTTTTCTTTGGTTTATTCTTCTTTTATTTTTATTTTTAAATATTCATATAGAGTTAAACTTCAAGGTAATACCCTTACCCCTATCAATGCTACCCCTATAGGTAAACCAATTTTTAATCCCCCTTTATCTTAGGAAATTTGAGTCTTTTAACAAAGATATCAAGATACATCCAGGAAGAATCAAAACAACCTTCCTTGCCCACACTGAGAATCTATAGACACAAACCCATCTTTTTCTTCCACCAGTGTTTCTGGGTCTTAGTGTTTCTTCTGGAAGTATATAAATCTTATACTTGGGGTTCCTTTTGACAAGGTTCTTTCTTTGTTTTCTTCTCTCTCTATTTTTTTCTCTTGTTATCTACTTTTATCAGTCTTTTTTTTTTTAATTTTCAGCATAACAGTATTCATTATTTTTGCACCACACCCAGTGCTCCATGTAATCCGTGCCTTCCATAATACCCACCAACTGGTACCACGACTTCCCACCCCCCGCCCCTTCAAAACCCTCAGATTGTTTTTTAGAGTCCATAATCTCTCATGGATCACCTCCCCTTCCAACTTCCCCCAACTCCCTTCTCCTCTCTTTCTCCCCATGTCCTCCATGTTATTTGTTATGCTCCACAAATAAGTGAAACCATATGATAATTGACTCTCTCTGCTTGACTTATTTCACTCAGCAGAATCTCTTCCAGTCCCGCCATGTTGCTACAAAAGTTGGGTATTCGTCCTTTCTGATGGAGGCATAATATTCCATACTGTATATGGACCACATCTTCTTTATGCATACATCCATTGAAGGGCATCTTGGTTCTTTCCACAGTTTGGTGACCGTGGCCATTGTTGCTATAATCATTGGGGTACAGATGGCCCTTCTTTTCACTACATCTGTATCTTTGGGGTAAATACCCAGGAGTGCAATGGCAGGGTCATAGGGAAGCTCTATTTTTATTTCTTGAGGAATCTCCACACTGTTCTCCAAAGAGGCTGCACCAACTTGCATTCCCACCAACAATGGAAGAGGGTACCCCTTTCTCCACATCCCCTCCAACACATGTTGTTTCCTGTCTTGCTAATATTGGCCATTGTAACTGGTGCCGGGTGATACCTCAAAGTGGTTTTAATTTGAATCTCCCTGAGGGCTAGTGATGATGAACATTTTTTCATGTGTCTGATAATCATTTGTATGTCTTCATTGGAGAAGTGTCTGTACAAATCTTCGGCCCATTTTTTGATATGATTGTCTGTTTTATGTGTGTTGAATTTGAGGAGTTCTTTATAGATCCTGGATATCAACCTTTTGTTTGTACTGTCATTTGCAAATATCTTCTCCCATTCCGTGGGTTGCCTCTTTGTTTTTTTGACTGTTTCCTTTTCTGTGCAGAAAGTTTTGATTTTGATGAAGTCCCGAAACTTCATATTCGCTTTTGTTTTCTTTGTCTGTGGAGACATATCTTGAAAGAAGTTGCTGTGGCTGATATCGAAGAGATTACTGCCTATGTTCTTCTCTAGGATTCTGATGGATTCCTGTCTCACATTGAGGTCTTTTATCCATTTTGAGTTTATCTTTGTGTACGGTGTAAGAGAATGGTCGAGTTTCATTCTTCTACATATAGTTGCCCAGTTTTCCCAGCACGATTTATTGAAGAGACTTTTTCCCTATACTTTGAAGCATTTTAATCAGGAACGGATGCTGGATTTTGTCAAATGCTTTTTCTGCATCGATTGAGAGGACCATGTGGTTCTTCTCTCTTCTCAGATTAATTTGCTCTATCACATTGATTGATTTGCGAATGTTGAACCATCCTTGTAGCCCAGGGATGAATCCCTCCTGGTCATGGTGAATAATCTTTTTAATGTGCTGTTGGATCCTGTTTGCTAGGATCTTGTTGAGAATCTTAGCATCCATATTCATCAGTGATATTGGTCTGAAATTCTCCTTTTTGGTAGGGCCTTTGCCTGGTTTGGGGATCAAGGTAATGCTGGCTTCATAGAAAGAGTCTGGAAGTTTTTCTTAGCTTCAATTTTTTGAACCAGCTTGAGGAGAATAGGCTGTTATTTCTTCTTTGAAAGTTTGGTAGAATTCCCCAGGGAATCCATCAGGTCCTGGGCTCTCGTTTTTTGGGAGGATTTTGATCACCACTTCAATCTCGTTACTAGATATTGTTCTATTCAGGTTGTCAATATCTAATTTTTTAAGATTTTATTTATTTATTTGACAGAGAGAGAGATCACAAGTAGGCAGAGAGGCAGGCAGAGAGAGAAAGAAAGGGGGCTCTCCACTGAGCAGAGAGCCCGATGCGGGGCTTGATCCCAGGACCCTGAGATCATGACCTGAGCCAAAGGCAAGGTTTTAACCCACTGAGCCAACCAGGCATCCCAGGTCGTCAATTTCTTCCTGGTTCAATTTTGGGAGTTTATAGTTTTCCAGGAATGCATCCATTTCATCAAGGTTTCTAAGCTTATTGGCATATAACTGTTGATAATAAATTCTGATGATTGTTTCTACTTCCTTGGTGTTAGTTGTGATCTCTCCCTTTTCATTCCTAATTTTATGAATTTGGGCTTTCTCTATTTTCTTTTGGATTAGTGTCTCCAATGGCTTATCTATCTTATAGATTCTTTCAAAAAAACAGCTTCTAGTTTCATTGATACGTTATAATGTGTCTCTGGTTTCTACCTCATCGATCTCAGCTCTAATCTTGATTATTTCCCTTCCTCTCTGTGGAGTTGGTTTGATTTGTTGTTGATTCTCCAGTTCTTTAAGGTGTAGAGACAGCTGCTGTGTTCTGGATTTTTCAGGTTTTTTGAGGGAGGCTTGGATAGCTATGTATTTCCCCCTTAAGGCCGCCTTTGCTGTATCCCATAGGTTTTGGACCGAAGTGTCTTCATTGTCATTGGTTTCCATGAATTGTTTCAGTTCTTCTTTGATCTCCTGGTTGATCCAAGCATTCTTAAGCAAGGTGGCCTTTAGCTTCCAGGTGTCTGAGTTCCTTATGAACTTTTCCTTGTGATTGAGCTCCAGTTTCAAAGCATTGTGATCTGAGAATATGCAGGGAATCATCTCAGTCTTTTGGTATTGGTTGAGTCCTGATTTGTGACCCAGTATGTGGTCTATTCCAGAGAAGGTTCCGTGTGCACTTGAGAAGAATGAGTATTCTGTTGTTTAGGGTGGAATGTTCTGTATATATCTATGAGGTCCATCTGGTCTAGTGTGTCATTCAATGTTCTTGTTTCTTTATTGATTTTCTGCTTTGATGGTCTATCTATTTCTGAGGTAGACATGTTAAGATCTCCTACGATTAGTGTATTCATATCAATATAACTCTTTATCTTGATTAACAGTATTCTTATGTAATTGGCTGCTCCCATATTGGGGGCATAGATATTTACAATTTTTAGATCATCTTGGTCGATAGTCCCTTTAGGGATTATGTAGTGTCCTTCTGTATCTCTAACTACAGTCTTTAGTTTAAAATCTAATTTATCTGATATGAGAATCACTACCACAGCCTACTTTTGAGGTCCATTGGCAAGAAAGATGCTTCTGCATTCCTTCACTTTTAGTCTGGGTGTATCTTTATGTTCAAAATCGGTCTCTTGTAGACAATGTATGGATGGGTCTTGTCGTTTTATCCAGTCTGCAACCCTGTGCCGTTTTATGGGTGCAGTTAGGTCATTCACATTGAGAGTGATTATTGATAGATACGTTTTTATTGACATCGAGTTACCTTTCTGTAGATTGTCTCGAAATTTCTGTTTAGTGCTACTCTTAGGCGTTTTCCTCTTTTATAGAACCCCCCTTAATAATTCCTGCAGTGTCGGCTTGGTGGTTGCATAGTCTTTTAAGCCTTGCCGGTCTTGGAAACTCTTTATCTCTCCATCCATTTTGAATGTCAGTCTTGCTGGATAAAGTATTCTTGGCTGCATGTTCTTCTCATTTAGTGCCCTGAATATATCTTGCCAGCCTCTTCTGGC
>NC_081568.1:151904608-151914070 GCF_022355385.1 Mustela nigripes | reverse complement strand
CTTTTTTTTTTAAGATTTTATTTATTTATTTGACAGAGAGAGAGATCACAAGTCGGCAGAGAGTCAGGCAGAGAGAGAGAGAGAGAAGCAGGCTCCCACTGAGCAAAGAGCCCAATGCGGGGCTCGATCCCAGGACACTGAGATCATGACCTGAGCCAAAGGCAGCGGCTTAATCCACTGAGCCACCCAGGTGCCCCTAAGGGATTCCAATAATTCTGACGTTGGAATGCTTCATGGCATCATTTATTTCCCTGATTCTGTTTTCGTGGTTTCTAAGCTGTTTGTTCCAGGCTTCCTCCTGATCCTCTCTCTATCTGTTTGTCCTCCAGATCACTAATTCTATCTTCTGTCTCAGTTACCCTAGCTTTTAGAGAGTTTAGATTAGATTGGAACTCATTGAGAGCATTGTGAACCTCCTTCTTGGTAGCTTTAAGCTCTGCCCTAACATTGTGAACATCCTGTCTGGTCGCTTTCAGTCGGCCCTAATCAATTCCATTTGGTCATCCATGGCTTTCTCCAACCTAGCTATTTCCTGGTTAATTGTTAGCCTGAGTTCTCTTTCTGACATATTGTTTATGTTGATAGCTGTTAGCTCTGTTGCAGAAGGTCCATCCTCTGTATTTTTCTTCTGTTGGGATTTCCTCCTCCTAGTCATTTTGGTGGGAGATGACTGAACAGATGTAGCCGGATGTATCAACCGTAGTGCAGTCAGTGTGCACCCTGGAACACTTCTGAGCAATCAAGATTCCCCACCCAAACGAAAGACAAAAGAAAAGTAAAAGAAAAAAAGAGAGAGAGAGATACAGGAAAGAAAGGGAAGATGAAAGAGAAGTTTCATCCCAAATGGGCCCCAAGGTAAGATTTATGAAGTAGACAAACAAAAAGAACCCCAAGTGTAAGATTTATATGCTATCAGGACAAACACAAAAACAGAGAAACACTGGTGGGAGAAAAGGCTGGGAGAGTGATTATAAATTCTCAGTATTGGTGAGGAAGATTGTTCTGATTCTTCCTGGATGTATCTTGATATCTTTGTTAAAGGACTCAACTTTCCTAGGATAAAGGGGGATTAAAAATTGGTTTACCTATAGGGGTAGTATTGACTGGGGAAAGGGGGTTACTTTGAATTTTAACTCTATATGAATATTAGAAGATAAAAATAAAAAGGAATAAACTAGACTAAACTAAACTAAGATTTAAAAAAAGGAATTCCAAAAATAGAAATGCAAAAGAAAAACATAGGTGTATGTATGAAAAAGTTTATGTTAGAAGGTTATTATGGAATTTGATGTACTGTACAGCTTGCTGTGATGGTAAATAGGTTAAAAAATTATCTATGTATTTAAAAAAATGAACCAGAATAGTGAGATTCAGTCAAAAATAAAAGTTTTCCTATGAAGTAGTGGTTGTTCTCTTGTAGTCTTTTTTTCTCTCTCTCTTTTTTTTCTTTCTTGGTTTGTTTTCTGGGGGAGGGGCCTGCTACATGGGTTTTCAGTCAGTGATGTTCCCTGAGTTAAGTCCTCCCGCCCTCCCCAAGGGGGTGGGGTCTGAGCAAACTGGTTTTTTTTCAGGCTTTTGTTCTCGGGAGGTTTTTGTGTTTGTTCATTTTTTTTTTTCCTCTCACTTTGACCGCTTTTGCTGGTTTTTGTAGTATTAGAGGAAAACAAACCGCACCCTGATCTCCCTCTCAGAGAGAAAACTCAGTCCTGCTGCAGAGCCTAAATAAGTTCCCCCTTGGCCGCTGGCAGAGCAGGTTCCAAGTCCTGGTCCCTGGGGATGCGGGATCTTTTGCTTGTACCCAAAGCCAAAGCAGTGGCGGCTGTCACAGCAGGTCCAGATTACCAGAGAGTTTCCAAGTAGTGATCGCACACTGAAATTTTCCCGTTGGCCTGGGCTAGGAGTGCCTGGTCTCTGGGTCTAAGAGCACCCGGCTTGCATGCACCAATTTCAGGGAAGACTGTGTGTCGCGCGTGGGTCTCAGGCTCTGAGAATGGGGCACAGGTCCGAAAGCACCAGGCTGGGCCTTCTGTGCACCTCTCTGCCCACTGGCATCTTCTGCCTCTGTAGAGATCCAGACGTGTATAATTCTGATCTCAGGCTGATTTAATCGGTTATCGGAGTTCTTTGGTGATCAGCTCACTTTGGGGTACAGGCTGAAAAGGCGCCTCCTCCTACTTCCCTGCCATCTTATCCCCCTCATGCCATTAGTTTTTGATGTGGTGTTCCAAGATTCATTGTTTGCATATACCACATAAAGGATCATGTGTTAGAAGGTGGAAGAAAGAGAGTAAAGTATCCCCCAGACTGGTTGGCACTTTGAGAGTGGGAAACGAAGGAGGGTACTCCATACAGTTTACGCAGAGTTTCATTCGGGTCATTGTTGATGGCTGATGGGGTGGGGATGCTCCATGGCAGCTGCAGAGATTCCTCACATAATCTAGAGGTCAGTCCACAGATTTTATAGCATGAAAGGACACACAGAAGTGCACTGTCATGACATCAGGAGAGGTTCAGATGGAGCTGCAAAGAGCTTGCGTTCATCTCTGTGATAGCAAGCTTTTAAGTGAATCTTGAGGCACCACCTCTGCAGCAGGGAAATATTGTGTTACCACCAACAGATTCATGGGAAGACAAACAAGCGGGGAGGCAATTGCCAGAGGAACTGGAACACATCACCCCCAAGAGGTCTTTAAGCAAACATGAATATGAAGGCAGGCCAGAGATGGAGTCAGTATTGTCAGCACTCCTACAATCATGTCATCAGCAATAAAAGCTAGTTTTGCATCTTCTCCCTTTCTAGTCTAGGAGCCTTCTACTTTCATTGCCTACGTGTCCTGGTTAGGACCCCCAGTACATTACTGAGTAGAAACAGCCTGTGTTGTTTCTCAAGAAGTTTGGGAAGTTTTCAGTTATTATTTCTTTGAATATCTTTTCCATCCCTCTGACCTCTTTCTGATTGTCGTGTTGTGTGTGTGTTTGCAGGCTGTCACTGTGGTTTCTTCAGTTTGCATAATCTCTATTGATCTGTCTTCAAGTTTGTGTTTTTTTCATCTTCCATTTCACAGCTGTTGTTGTGCTCTTTGGGTAAATTTTTATCTTTATTATTTTACTTTGTAGCACCAGAATTTCTATTTAAAAAAATAATTTCTCCTTATTCCTGTTGTCTATCTCTTCTAGCATTGTCATCAGACCCACCTTTACTTTTTAAATCATGGTTGTCCCCCAGTTCTGTGAGCATATTTACAGTGGGTACATCACTGAGAGGAGATCTTCAGTGTTCTCAAATCACACACACACACACACACACACACACACACACACACACACACACGAATGTGGAGTTAGCAAGGTGATTGATGTGTTCATTAACTGGGTTGTGGTATTCATTTCACAGGTACGTGTATATATCAAATCATCACATTGTACACCTTAATAATATACAGTTTTATTTGTCTTTTTATTGCTCACTAAAGCTAAAAAAAAAAATAGACTGAGGGGCTTCCAGTGCCCTTACTGCCCAAATCTAGCAAGGTTGTGTGTTAAAAAACAAAACAAATCTCAAAAGTTTAACTATTCAACTTTAAATATTTTAAACGGACATAGAAGCCATCTGAATACATTTTATATGGAATCCCAGATGGAATCTAGGATGGCTGCAGTTTGGGTTTGACAGTTGAATCACTGAGGGGCAAGAACATGTGCAGAGGAACATAAATTATTTCCCTTTTGGTTGCTAGTGGAGAACTCTGCCCTCCCAGAAGTAATTTGCAGGGTCTAGTTATGTGATCACTGGCCCTGACGTGGCTCTTCTGCTGTTGGAGTGTTCACAAAATGGCAGGCTGTGACTGAGGGGCCCAGGGGAGCACTCAAGGACAGAAATACAAGTGGCCAGTAGTTCTGGTAAGTAAGCTTCTGTGATTCTCCCTGCCAGGACTCCCCCACCCTGCGCATGGGCACCCCCCGCCCCAGTGTTAGTTTGTCTTGTGAGCCCCTCTTCCTGCCTTGAAAACACCTGTGCCTGTTTGAAGACCCTAGTTCTTGGACCCCTGTGATGACTCCCTCTGTCTTCCCCATCTTGTGTTTCAGGATCATTCCTGGGGAGTCAGGTCCTCGTAAATCTTTTGTTTTGCTACTTTGACCACGACCTCCTCCCCAATCTCCCCCTTCCTAATCTCTCATTTTCATCCATGACAAAATTTCAAGCGTGGTATAGTTCCATAACTGAACTTCTCAGAACCTGCAAGAGATGATTTCTGCAAAGAAAACTATATCCATGCAGATAATGCTGGTTAAAATTCAACCCCACCCCTCAAATTGTCTCCACTTTGTACCCACATTGTTACCAGCACTTTCTTCTCTATTCCCTGTCCAGATGCCCCTCCATTCTGCCACCCCCATATCTCCCTGTGGTGGTATTCTGGGTCTCCACTCTTCCTTGGCCTCCCCTTTCTTACTTCATTTGTTTGCTCTCTGAAAGCAACACACTCTCTTATTTCACATGAAGAACCCCAGTCAGAGGAAATGCTGCCCATACCTCTGTCTCCACTATGCTTTCCCTTATACCTCTTTTGCATTTACTTTGGGAGGCCGAGGGAAAGTGTCCTTCCTACCAGGGGTTTTCTGTTCACTGTGTTCTTGGCTTCTTCCCCGTATATGCCCCATGACCTCATTCCATCAGGTTTATTCCCTCTTTTCAGTCCTTGTGACAGGAATATTACCATGTCCTCCCAGCCAACTCCTATGCAACTGATGTTCTTCCCTCTAAGCTCCTCGTGCATCAGATTTGCTTCTAGGTCCAAGCTCTTCAGGTGCGTTGTCTGCCAGTGTTTTGTGGAATACTCCATCAGTGCTGACCTGCATTGAGTCCAGACTCAGAAAGGATGGTGTCCATGACAACTGTCACATGTGTGGCCACTCCATAGTCTTGGTGACATGATCAGTCATGCAGGTAACTCTGCACGAGGGCCCTGCTGAAAGAAGTGTCCCCTCCCCTCATCTGGGTCAGCTCCTCCCTCTTATTGGCTCAGCACAGGTGTGAGTTCCTCTGAGAAATCCCTCCTCCTAAACCAGATGGGTGCCTTTTCAGGCATAGCCATGCTGCTTCAAAAACTGCTTGGACCAGCGTGCACAGTGGTGATTTGTGGCCTGTCACGCCAGGCCTTCTCTGACTAGACAGTCAACTTTTATCTGAAGATCGTGCATTGTGGCACAAGTGGTGGGTGCTCATTGAGCGCCTTCATAAATGAGGAAGATCTGTCCACCTCCATTTCACAGAACTAAGGCAATAAAGCTAAATGACTTGCAAAAATTACATGTAGGGTGACATGATAATAAATTTAATCTCACATCCTTTTAAAGTAGAATATTCCTTTTTAAAACAATTTAGCAAAGTTGTACAACCTAGAATGGGGATTTTTACTTCCCTCACCTGCCTTCACCTGCCCTCACCTGTCCTCACCTGGGCACCTCCAGGCTGCCTGCCTGCCTTCCACATAGTCATTATGGGGCAACAGGTCAGGTATGCATGAGCCAGAGCCAGGAGGTCTGGTCTGGGACACCACAAAGATCACCCCATTCCCATCACTTGGTGCATGGGATTTTAGAATCATGATCCTGAGACATTTAGTTTCTGATAGAAACATTTAAGGAAAGGTTTAACCCATAACAAAGTACCTACATCACACACATCCCATATCAGAGTTGAACTTTGTGCAAGACATTTTTGAGTCCTTATTATGCTAATTATCATCACCAAGGTGGACATGCAATTAATATTTAGTGTTCCCTCATCTTCTCTGGTCTGGAAACTCTCCAAATAGAGTTTGGAAAACACTGTTCTATACTAATGGGAGATTAGAAATGGGAGCCACCTCAAATTCTTTGACTTTTTTTTTTTTTAATTGCAGTGTAGTTAGCGTACAGTATGCAGGTGTGCAATATAGTGTTTCAGCCTCTCCGTCCATCACCTGGTTGGTGCTCATCATGACAGGTGCACATTTCATCCCCATCACCTGCATCCCCCACCCACATACCTACCTCCCCTCTATAGTTAAGAGTCTCTTTATCTCTTGTTTTTGTTTCATTTCTTAAGTTGCATACATGGTCATCATGTCTTTGGGTTTCCAGAGCCTCCCCATCCCTGTGGGATGGAATGTAAACTCCAAAACCTGGACCTCTGCTCTGCATGTCCCTGTAGCCTTGTGTCTTCCCTCCCTGGGAGCACCCCATGCCCACACTTGCCCAACCCACTTCATACCACATATGTCCCATCATCGCCCTGGCCTCTGGAGCATGGAGCACCTTCGCTTGGACTGTCCCTCAGACTTCTTCCCTGGAAACCAACTGCTCATTCTGCTACAAGGAGACCTCCATATAACCTTCCTGACCCTGGACGTGCTTTGCTGGGGCCATGTTTCCCCCCATTTCTGCCCTGCTATCATACCTGGGGGGCTGCAAATTTACTGCCTCCCTCCCCATGGTGCTCTTCTGGAGACAGGCTTGGCATGTCTGCCACCACTCCCTCCATCCCATAGCTGTTCTTCAAATGCTCAGGACAAATTTGCACCTTTTATGCAAATTTGGGTGCAGTCTGCCGGGGACTGAGCTCCATTAATGTGGCACTGTGTAGGACACTGCGGGCAGGGAACAGCCTTTGAAACTTAAATGTGAGTGAGGCCTTTATAGCATGAAAGAGTCAAGGAGGGTGTTCCATTCTAGCTTAATTTGGAAAATATTTTCATAGAAAGGTAAAGAAAGGTCACCGGGTGGGGTAGAGAAAGTGAGTGTCAGAAAAGCCGGGCTGTGCAGGGAATATAAACTGCCCAGCTGTTGGTCAGGTGCTCACAGGTTGAGAAACCCCAAAGAACCTCCCTGGATACTGTCATCCCGGGTGGTCAGGCTGCAGGCAGCTGGCTGGCAGCAGTTTACACCAAATGCAGGTGTCTGCTGGGACTATGGAGGAGGGTGAAAGCCCTGGTCTCAGGGGACCTCTCTGCGCCCATCTTCCTCCCCAGACAGGCGTGGGTCTGGGGAGACTGGTGGCAGATGGCAGACCTGGGAGTACAAGAAGAGTGGCAGTGGGAAGGGTGTCTCTCACATACAAAGTAAACAGGGGTGTATGAAAGACAAGAGTCACACCACACAGGGACGCAAAATGATCAGCTGGGAGGTGGAAAGGCCATGGACCACCCCAGAGGGCCCGGGCCACAGGGTAGCAGTGGGGAGGGAGGATAGGGAAGGAGTGTCCTGAAGTTCTGGGCTGGTGCTGGCACGTTGGAAGGGGGAAGTGCCTGAGTGTGTGTGTGTGTGTGTGTGTGTGTGTGCGTGGGACCACGCTGGCAGGGGGAAGTACATGAGTTCATCTCCGGTGACTTCGTGCTACCACCATGGCTGCTGTCAACCCCCCACAAGAGGCAGGTGTGGGTGAGGCCGTGGAGGAGGGTACCCCTCGCACCCCATGGGAGGGAATACATAGGCTGCAGCTGTGGGGAGGGCCCTCAGAATCTAACAGGACTGCCATATGATCCAGAGTTCCCTTATCAGTGTGACCCCGAGTCCTGAAAGCAGGGATGCAGACTCTTGTATGGTCATGCTCACGGCTGCCAAGAGTTGCATTTGTGATGAGGAATTCACGTGGGTAAGGGGCTGAGAAGCCCCTGTACGTGTACACACATACATACATATGTGTGTGTGTGTGTTGATTTCCTACTATCCAGTGGGTTGTGTTTCTCTAGAGAACCCCAACTAATGAAACATGCCCATGTTCAGTACAAAGGAAGAAAAATTGTCAAGAATAACCCTGAAGAGGAATTGTTCCATGTGTTTTAACTGTGCCAATGTGATCAATTAAATGAGCATGCACATGTGGCTTATCTCCATTACATATGCTCTGTGCACTCAAATTTTCTTACACTACAAATAAATTTAATTAACATTAATTAAGAAGCTGTGGCAAGAGTCCTCCTAGTTGGATTCAACCATGACTGAGTCCACTTGCCCTTTTGTCTGTGTGTCTGTCTGTGTGATCATGCTTCATCTGTTTTCTGGGATGGTGTGTATATACAGCCAGCTGCATGGCTAGTGTTCCAGCTCTGGGATGCTTGTGCATGATCCTGGGTCTCCTCCCAGGGATCTAAGCAAGACCAGGTCTGCAGCATCCCTCTCCAAAGCTCCTGTGCTCATCCTGGAACATTGGAGCTCCCCTTGGCACTTACGAAGTCTGTGGAGTGTTCCACAATGTCCAGCAGAGTGCTAACTTCCTGCTCAACTCTGCCGTCTCCAGGACAGCGCAGGTGGTAACAGTGTGGTCGCAGTAGGGAAGTGATTCTTGCCTCCTACCCAGCCTGCAGGGAGGGGTGTCCTTCTTGCCACGGGTGTGGCCTTGGGACTGGACTTTGCATCAAGGAAATGCTAGTGGGAGTCCTGTGCTCCTTGTGGAGAAGCCTGAGAGGGCGGTGAGGGCGTGCTTGCTCTGTCTTCCCCCGTGGCAGGTGCTCCAGACATGGACACTTGCGAGCAAGTTTCATCCCCTTGATTATCACCCCCTGGCATCTGGGGGTTGGGCACTTGGATGCTTCTGTTCAGGATTCTGAAACCGTGTTTGTGAGCGTCATTGGACCAGACCCCATGAGGCAAGTTCAGCCCTGCCCATGGTGGAAGGAGTGTGGTTTCTGAGGTGGGAGGTCCTGTGCCCTCCTGGGCTCTGAGCCACCCAGTGGTCATGAGACATCGCCATGCCTCAGGGGCTCTTTAAACTGGGGGGCACTGATGGCACACATCCCAGGAATGCAGTGAGGGTGGTTCTGAACATGGGACAGAAAAGCATGACATTGGTGAGTGCTGTTCTAACTGTGCATCCTTCCGCCTTGGCCTTACTCCTGTTCCTGAGCCTTGTGTATGACATGAGCCTCCTTCAGAGTTCACCCAGGGGATGGTCCCACAGGGCCCTGCTTGGGGGGCAGCGGGAAAGAGGCTCTGTGTTCTCTGGATGTTACCCCTCAAATGCAGCACCTCCCCTTCCCTGCTGTGCATGATGGGGCTGTTGCATGCCCACACATGACCTTGTGTGTTAAAGGGCTGTGGGATCCAAGGAAGCTGGACAGGGCAGCTGAGGACCTCCACTCCAGGCATCCAGACACAGTGGGGTGTGAGCTTGTTAGCAGGGAACTGGAGAAGTCTATGGCATCAGTCAGTGTTCTCCAGAGCGGAATTCATCTATGCATCCACATGTCACAGCCGTCTGCCTCACTCTGTCTCTGTCTGAGACAAGCTCTAGCATGAGAAGGCAGCCCATGCACGTTCATAGGCCAAGAAGACAGTGCCTGCAGGCTAGGGGGCATCCTAGGACCAGGTAGCTACTTGTCCATCTCCCGTCCAAGGGCAGTGGATGTGCCTGCAGGCCAGGGGGCATCCTAGGACCAGGTAGCTACTTGTCCATCTCCCGTCCAAGGGCAGTGGATGTGC
>NC_081568.1:151889062-151904598 GCF_022355385.1 Mustela nigripes | reverse complement strand
TAAGGTGGCCCAGATGCTGCAGTGAGGCAGGAAAAGGGGGACAGTCACTCCTTCTTCTACCTTCTGTTGTACTAAGGCACTCAGGGGACATGACAGGATAGTACACCATTGGGGGCAAACACAGGATCCAGTGCTTGTCTCTCCGGGAAATACCTCAGACAACAGGCAGAAACCGAGTTCTATCTGGGCACCCTGAGGCTGGTCAAGCATACAGCTGGACAGCCAGGCTCACAGATGGACAGTTAACATTCACTCAGGGCTGTCATTTCCATCCAGAGGGAGCACACAGCTGGGCCACATGAGCCATCTGTGGCAGCTGTGATCACTCTGGAGAAAGTGTTTGAGGGTGTCGGGGAGGAAAGGCAGTGTTTCTGATCACAGTGCCATTTTGTAAGTCTGCTGATTACTTGTGCTTTCACACATGGATGACACCTAGAGATGTGCCATGTGAACATGCAGAGGGGACTACCTGCATCCCCTGCCCTTGTTGCAAAGAACAGATCTTTTTCAGTCTAGAATGTGGCCTCCATTATGCACTTAGAAGGGGGTCATAATGTATGGAAATACTCCACAGCTCACACAATATATGGGTCTCTGCTTTGAAAGTTGCTCCTTGGTTTGAGGACTGAGTGACACCCAGACTTCCAGAGTGGGTGGTCTGGGAAGCTCAGCAGCTCCCGGTGCTTTCTGATGGCACTGGAGTTGGGTGTGATGTTTTGCTTGGGGTCATGGCCTCTGGAAGGGCATCAGGTGTGACTGCTTTAACATCAGACACAGTATTATTGAAGACAGCCTGAGGAACTTGACCTGTTGGTGATTTGATTGTGTGGCACCTGCACCTCCATGTGATTTCAGCCAGAGTTCTCTACAGAGAAGTGACTTTGGGGTTTTCACCTTCTACCCTAAAATCACAGGCAAAACCTTGTTTGACCTCTGTGAGATGGTTGTGCCACCATATTGTCAATGGCTTTTAATTTTGACGTTCAGATCATGTGATCATGTTTAGTGGTGTAACAGGGTTCATGGATCCATTTTCTTATTCACATCACAGCCATGATGCACAGCGTCTCTATGCCAGCTTCCTGCAGGGGTGAGCTCCCAGGACCAAGGGCATGGTGGAGCTTGAGGGGCTTCCTGTCCCCCTGGGAGTTTATGTACCCTTGGCCACATGCCTGGGATGAGGGGACCATTGACCTTGCTGTGCACATATGTCCTGGGTTCTGTTTCTGTTGCTGTGGAAGTGATGTTTTTGTGGTTTGAGAGGGACTTTGGTGTGGTACTGTTGTTGTTTTCCTACCACAGCAGTGAAAGGGAGCTTTTAATTCTGTCTGGTGAGTTGATTTTTAATGTTTGTGTTGACATCTCTCTTTCCATTCCACAACAGGATGTAGAATGATCAGTGTTTCAGGTGGTATGTGTCTAAGAGTTTCTGTGTATTTTGCAGAGCAATTCATAGATAGCTCCTCAACCCAAGGGAAGCACATCAACCATGCAGGAGATTTGGGCAGTGAAGTTGTCCCAAGTCTGTGGAAATCATAGACTTCCTGCCTGCAGGGCCCAACACAGTCTGTCAGGGCCAAGGAGGAAGGATCCAGGGGAGACCCTGGGGGCAGACACTGGGTCAGAGCCATTAGCTAATGGGTAATGGCATCCGCAGTGGGACCTCTGTTCATTCTATGCTGAAACCTTTCTTGTCCTCCAAGAAATGCATTTTATTTGAAGGAAATACTTCATTTCATTTCAAACATTTCATTTGAAGGAAATACATTTCATGTGAAGGAAAAATTATTTCTTAGAGAACTTTTTTTTCAGAGAAGTTTCACATTAATAACAAATTGTACAAAAGGCACAGTTCTCTGGGGGCAATTAATGTCTGCCCCCACCCATTCCCAACACCTCCTCTCCCCCCTCCATCAACATCCATCTGGTTGGGGCATTTTCACCATTGATGAACCCCTGTGGACATGTCATCATCACCCAGAGTCCACAGTGCACATCAGGGTCACTGCTAGTGTTGCACACTCTGTGGGTTTTCACAAATGTGTGGAGACTCCTACCTACCATGACAGTGTCACACAGGGTAGTCTTACTGCCCTTAACCCTCTGTGCTCCACCTGCTCCTCTTCCACCACCATCCTCAGCCCTCCCTCTCCATCTTCAGCCCTCCCTCTCAATCCTCAATATCCCTCTCAATCCTCAACCTTCCCTCTCTGTCCTCAACCTACATAATAAAACCTCCCTCTCCATTCCCAACCCTCTTTCTATATCCTCGACACTCCTTTCCATCTTCAACCCCCTCTCTCCGTCCTTAACCCTCCCTCTCTGTCCTCAACCTTCCCTCTCCATTGTCTACGCTCTGTCTCCACCCTCAATGCCCCCTCTCCATCCTCAACCCTCCCAAGTCTCCCTCTCCATCCTCATCCCCTGGAAGCCACTCATCTCTTTGTCTGTAGTTCTGCCTTTTCCAGAAGGTCACAGAGTTGGAATCACAGGGTAAGTAGCCCTCAGACTGGCTTCTTCCACTGGGTGAAGCACACTGAAGATTCCTCCATGTCTTCATGGTTGGGTAGCTCATTTCTTTTTTTGTGTTGAATAATATTGTATTGTCCGGAAGGACCATTTTATCCATTTACCTGCTGGAGGACATCTTGCCTGCTTCCAGGTTTTGGAGTTATGATAAACCTGCTGTAAATATCCACATGCAGGTTTTGTGTGGACATAGGTTTTTCAGCTGCTTTGGGAAATAGCAAAGAGCAGGATTTCTGATTTTTAAATGAAGGGTGTGGTCAGTTTTATAGGAAGCAGTCAAATCCTCTCCTAAGGTGGCAGCATAGGTATGCTTCCCACAAGCAGTGAGGGGGTTTCTTTGGCACTACATCCTCACCAGTACGTGCTGTGATCAGTGCTTTGCATGGCAGCCATTTCTGCAGGTGCACAGGGCTATCTTACTTTAACTTTTGAGTAAGTCCTTTGGTGAGACGTTTGGTGAGATGTGTGTCAGGGTCTTTGGGCCATGTTTGGATTGACTTGTGCATTTTCCTGTTGGGTTTTAAGTGTTCTTTGCATATTTGAAGGATAGTAGTGGTTTAAGAGATGAGTCTTTTGCAAATATTTCCTCTGGTCTGTGGCTTGTCTTCTCTGGAACATGTGTCTCACAAAGCAGAAGTGTTTAAATTTCATGAAATGCTGCTTACCAACTTTTTCTTCCATGACAGAGCCTTTGGTGTTGTGTATAAAATGCCATCCCCATGACAAAGGGCTTCTAGGATTTTCTTAGCTATTATCTGCTGAGGGATCTAGAATGTTGCCTTTTCCACTTAATCTGTGATTTATTTCCTCTGGTCTGTGGCTTGTGAGGCTTGTGGCTTTGTGAGGCTGTAAGCTGTGTGTCAAGATTCGTTATTTTCTCTGTAGACATCCAGTTGCTCCTATACCCTTGGTGGGAAGACCCCTGTCTCAGCCCCACTGAGCTGCTGCTGCTTCTTGGCCCATACATTGAATGTATCTATGAGGGTTTTTTCTGTTCCCCTGTTCTGCCCCTCTGTTCCTTCACTAAAATCTGCTGTCTTCATTCTTGTTGCTTAAGTAGAACCATTTAACCTAGCTCCTTATTTTACCACCCTTCATAACGTTTTATCAGAAAGTGACTCTAGATTGGACCAGATTTTGCTTCTTACTCCTAGCCCAGTTTTGGCCTTTATCCAGGTTTTCTGGGCACATGAGGTAAAGACTAAGTTCAGGGGTATACTGGATGGCTTTATGAACTATCTGCCTTAAGCTCAGGTCCTGATCTTGGGGTCCTGGGATCGAGTCCCATGTGGGGCTCTCTGTTCAGCAGGGAGCCTCTTCTCCCTCTGCCCCAACCCTCATTTGAGGTGTCTCCTGCTCTCACTCAAATAAATAAAAAAAAATCTTAAAAATTTTTTTCTTGTTTCTGTTACTGTTTCTGTTTCCTCTAGTTTTGTCAGTTACCCTAAAATTGGGGGACCTCTTCAGATGCATGATAATGCTCAGCAGTGAGTCTTCATTAAGTGTGAGACATTAAACATTTATGTGGAGTTTGTTTTTGGTGAGTAAATGGGGCTTATTGGCTGGTGGAATTTTCCACAGATCTAGTAGCAAGCCAGTTTTAATTGGAATGCCTACGTCAAGGAGGAAAATGCCTGTTTCAGTCTCGGGAGGAGAATATCCTGGTCTCCTGCTGAGGGAGTGTGAGGGCTGGGGCAGCTGACTGCCTGCTATTCTCCCAGAAGAAGGTGGAGCTGAGCTTGGAAGCAGCTCGGTTGAGTGTGCAAGGTTTGTAACCAACCTCCCTGTTTCCAGCCCCAGGATGCCTGCCCAGAACCTTGTTCACTGGTCCCCTGTGGCTCATGTTTCTGGGTGTGGGGAGTGGGCCTATGCTTGTCTACCCCACACCTGCTCTGGATACATGTTGTGCTTTGGAGCCCCGAACCATGAGTGTCCTCGTTAAGAGCTCTGTCAGGGGATGGTCAGATCCTTGATTTCTGGCTCTGCTTAGAAGGCCCTCTTTCTGCTTCTTACCCATCAAAGGGAGGTTGAAGTTTTTTCATGGGCACTCACACATTTTGCACTTCTTTGCGAATTTCTCCTGTAACCATTCTGCCAACTTGTGATCACGTTGGACCGTGTGCGTGGAAGGATGGATGAATTAAGTATGTTGCTGTGGACATGTGGGGTCCCCTGTGTACGGGTGGTTCGCCAAGGACATTTCCTTCTGGTCAACAAGCATCAGTATCACGGGGGGCTTTGTAGAAATGTAGTGTGTGTTTCCTTGTATTGTCTGTGTTTGTCCATGTGCCTCTGTGTTTAAAGGTACAAGAGAACTTTATTGAACATTTGGAGTGGAACTCTTTTCCCACCTGAACATACGAGTCCTTGCACTGTTTGATCCGTACAGTGTGAGGAATTTGGATGGATACATACTCCATCCCTGTAATCAAGGTCACAGATGCACCCATCACCTCCCAGAGGGTCCCTGTCCCTTCTCTGTGTTGTGTTGTGAACACTTCACATGACATGGACACTCAGCATGTGCCAGGCCCTCGGCAGGGGACTGTCATCTGTGGGTGCGCATGTCCACTGGACTTTTGAGCCCTTGAGCAGTGACCAGCCAGCTGTCTGGGCACTCTGTGCTTTCCCAGTGCCCTGCTAGTTCTGATGCTTTCCTAGCCCCCTGTAGTTCTGGTGCAGAGTGTGTGCCCCTCGACTGGAGGAGATGGTACTGGTTTGCTGGTTTGTGCTGCAGAAAGCTTCCTCGGGCCCCCATGTCCTGGACATGCCATAGATAAGGATGCTGGGGGTGCATGGCTTGCCCCAGAGTACAGTCCAAATGCTGATGTCTGGGGCTCTGGGGCCCTGTGCTTGGTCACAGACCCTGTGTCTCTGTGTGTGTGGACAGCCTGCACCATGAGAGAGGAATGTTGCCAACATGTGATCTCTTCCTCGTCCACATGTGGGAACATGTGCCAACTTGTTGCACCCTCATAGCCACACTGGACATGGTCTCCAGGGAGCTGTGAGCCAACAGGTGTGCTGTGAGTCCAACACTCGCCTACCCGGGCCAGCCACTCCAGGTGGGCGCTGCAGACAGGAAACTCAAGGCTGGCAATGCTGTGCTCCTTATGCTGCACACAGCTGAGCCCATTGTATCACCTCTTAATTACCTCTCACATGGCCCAGGAGAGTGCTGAGGGTGTGTGGGGAGAAGCCTGTTAACCCAGGGGAATCCTCAGTCCTGGCCCTGTGAAATGGAAGGGCTGTCTGTCTCATTCATGAAAGTCACAAGACACAGCTTCTTGTAGGAACAAGCCTGCAGCTCCTTGCAAAGAGTTAAATTATCCAGGAAGTGTTGCTGGAGTGACTCTGTATAAATCTGTGCTCTCAACATGCTGCAGAACACATCTACCTCAGGCTCACATGCCTTGTGGAGCACGTTTGTGTTGCGTGGTATATTCCTGAGATGGAAAGGGCACAACATGAACTTGCTGTATGAACAACAGGAAACAAGGCTCTAAGGACCTCCAGGCAAACACGGCTTGCTGAGTCCACATCCGGCTCCTAATGACATCAGCCAGAATGACTACACAGGAGCAGAGGGGCATCTGCCCAGAAAAACTGAGAAGCAGTGAGGACAAAATAACACTTAAGTGATTTTTTATTTTTAAATTTGGGTGTAGTTGACACAGAATGTCACCTCCAGACCTTGTTTTCTTCATCCGAAAAATGATGCTGATGTTTAACGTCTGTGCTATCCATTGTGGCGGTCGCAGTCTCGCAACGACTTCAAGTATGGACAGTGCACCTGACCATCAGCATTTCAAATTTTGATTGTCTTCACTGATTCACCCTTTCTGAGCCTGTGGGGCTGGGGACTGCAGTGTTAGAGAAGCAGGATTTGCTCCAGCACTCTTGACCTCATGCACCAGGGAAGGCACCCCACAAAGGCCTGAGGATATGGGGTGCAGTGAAACCTTGAATTGATGATTTAGGAATATATTTTCAGTTGGAATACTCTGGACATAGGACACAGAGGACATAATTAGCAGCTGTGGTTTCTTAAAGCATGTGGTGTTGGTGTCATGCTCGTGGGCACTTGGGCAGGTGCTCACAGAAGACTCCGGGTGTTGGTTGGACATATGCCATTTAACCACAGCTACCTGTGACATGCCTAGCCTGATGTTTTCCGGTTCCTCTCAGCAGTTACCTTCTCTCCTAGAATAGGCAGGCTGGTAGCATTGAGCTTTGGAGTAACTGCTGGGCAGGAAGGTACCCTTCAAAGAGGAATGGATTCATGTGGGATTCCTACCTTCCTGCTCCCTCAACCCAAGTTGGAGGAGGCAGAGGTGTGCACAAAGCATTTCTCTAAGATTGAGCACCAGTGTCTCACCTATGGCCTCAGCTAGGAGGAACTTGTTAAGATTACGTATGTCTGCCATTTTTGTACACAAATTGTCTGCCTTCAGGAAAGTTGCAGGTAGAATTTTACCATGACTGATTGTGATTTCTCTGGACTCTGAGATTCTCCTGCTTAAGGTCCCAGGAGAAGAGCCACAAAGCTTGCTTGCAGAGTCCATGGTGGTGATGGGTGGGAGGGCTGCCTCAGTGGAATCTTGTACTGAGCAAGTGGCTATGTCGGTAGGTGGCAGGTAGTGCAGCATGTGAGTAGGAGTGGGAGAATGTGAGAGCAGGAGTGGAGGGATCACAGGGTCTGGCACAGAGGGCCTTTGAGGACTAAGCAAGTGGAGCTGGGCACAGGTGCCACTATAGTTTTTTTAGAATCACTTGTCCCATAAGCTGGCATTTGTGTTTACCTAAATCCATGGCTCTCAAGCTCTTTCTTCCCTAACACAGCTTGGCTACATGAAATGGATACCCTCGGAAGGGCCCCCACTGCCCCAGGTGGTGTAATTGCTGTAGAACACCTGGGCCCTGGGGGAGGGTTTCCTGGTTCTGCAAAAGGCCCAGGTGGAGCATGTGCCTCTGCCCCAGGAGCAAATCACTGAGTCTGTTATTTACCATCCCGGTTATTTTCAGTGGTTCTGTGCACCATCCAGACTCCCAGACCAGGAAAGGGGTTCAGTCTAGAGCTGCCACATCTAAGGGGGGTTAGCTGGGGGATGGTGGTGCCTATGCTGTGTAGGGTCAACACAGGTGACAGGTGCCAAGCTCCACACCTGCCCCCCTTCCCTTCCTCCCTGCTGTGTCACCTGACCTCACTTCACATGTCCCTCTAATTCCTGTGCCCAACCTTCTGTGGGGCCCTCATCATGTCAACTTGAGTTCAGCTTATCTGGATGAAAACGCCACCAGGCCCAAGGTAGTGACCGGATCGTGTGGTGTCAAATGGATCCAGACTCCATTTTTGCTTCTGGAAGGTCTCTTGTGGAACAGAGTCAGCTGCATAGTTTGGAGCTAAGATTGACACCAGGGATGAATCTGTACCTCCATTGTGAACATGTCTGTGGTGTAGCAGTTGCTAGTAATTCCTTAGAAAAATAAAGCCAGAAGCAGCATGTTTGATATGTCACTGGAGAGGAGCCTGTGGGTTGAAAGACCAGTCCAGGGGCTTTGCAGTAGACCAGCCAGCATGCCCCCTCTGGGCGCTCACAGGTGCTGGGGGCACAGGAAGTCTGTGCACCTGCAATACCTGGTCAAACATCACTGTGGAGACTCATGCTCCTGTCCTCCATGTGGATCATGCCATTTGCAGCATGTTTCTGACACACAAAATCTTTTTTTTTTTTTTTTTTTGGACAAAGACTATTTCTTTGGCCTGGTATTAACCTGCAAGGCTTTTGGAGATTGCTGGGAAAGTCCATGAACAAGAGTATTGGCCCTGGAATGAGAAGTATTAAAGATTCCCAGGGAACCCAGGGCATGTGTACATGTGTGTGAATGTGTGCCTTATTTCCTTATCTGACCTTGAAGGCTAGGGGCTAGTGAGGGAGAGAATAGTGCCAGAATGATGCCAGTTTTGGACCTGGTGAATGGAGAACTCTGATGCCAAGTGCAGGAGGTGGAGTTATGTGATGACATTGATCTTGTGTTGTGTGGTTTGGTGTTTCATTGATCCCTCATTGTCCCAACTAGGCTGTTAGCTTTATAGGAGTAAGAGATGTCTTTTTTTAACTTTTAATTCCACATTTTGTACTTAGTGGGTTCTTATTTGATTATTGCTTTGTCTTCTGTCTCTTAGATTTGTTTAGAGTTGAAGATTGGCCATACTGTCTGTCTAAAATTGATGATATTTGGGGGAGAATTATACATTCCCCAGTGCAGGGGGATGTCAGGGGCATGGAGGAGGGTCACAGAGGGAGGTTTTGTGACCATTCATTCCACCTGTCAGAAGTGGCTGTGTGGGTCATGGACCCAAGGCAGTTGAGGGCAGGGGCTGCGGGGGGCTATGCACTCTCTTCCCCTCTCCCATCTTCTCCACTAAGTCTTTGCTCCAGAATAAGTAATGCCTGCTTCTGGGCTGGGAGTTTGGGAGGAATGGCTTTAGATGCATCTGTGGAGAATTCAGGATGGAAGCTCAGCTTTTACTTTGGTTGAGTATATAATGCAACACCATAAATCCCCACAAAGATCTCTTCATTACAGGTGCTTTTGGTCTATGCTTTCAGTGTCAAATTTTCTGGGGAAAGCTATTTCCCATTACTTCCACCTTCCCTTCACCTATCAAGTAATATATTTCCTTCAACATTTACTGTCAATACAGACTTTTCTTCCCCATTCCTCTTTGCAACTGATCCTGGATGAAAGCATCTCTATGTTGATCCTATGAGGCATGCCTGGTACACTGCAGTGTCTCAGTTATCCTCCACTTTCAGGCTCTAATTGCATCTAATATTTTAAATTAGATTCATCTAATTGCATCTAATATTTTTTAATATATTTTTTTATTTTTTTATAAACATATATTTTTATCCCCAGGGGTACAGGACTGTGAATCACCAGGTTTACACACTTCACAGCACTCACCAAAGCACATACCCTCCCCAATGTCCATAATACCACCCCCTTCTCCCAAACCCCCTCCCCCCAGCAACACTCAGTTTGTTTTGTGAGATTAAGAGTCACTTATGGTTTGTCTCCCTCCCAATCCCATCTTCTTTCATTTATTCTTCTCGTACCCACTTGAGCCCCCATGTTGCAACACCACTTCCTCATATCAGGGAGATCATATGATAGTTGTCTTTCTCCGCCTGACTTATTTCGCTAAGCATGATACGCTCTAGTTCCATCCATGTTGTCGCAAATGGCAAGATTTCATTTCTTTTGATGGCTGCATAGTATTCCATTGTGTATATATACCACCTTTTCTTTATCCATTCATCTGTTGATGGACATCTAGGTTCTTTCCATAGTTTGGCTATTGTGGACATTGCTGCTATAAACATTCGAGTACACGTGCCCCTTTGGATCACTACGTTTGTATCTTTAGGGTAAATACCCAATAGTGCAATTGCTTGGTCATAGGGCAGTTCTATTTTCAACATTTTGAGGAACCTCCATGCTGCTTTCCAGAGTGGTTGCACGAGCTTGCATTCCCACCAACAGTGTAGGAGGGTTCCCCTTTCTCCGCATCCTCGCCAGCATCTGTCATTTCCTGACTTGTTGATTTTAGCCATTCTGACTGGTGTGAGGTGATATCGCATTGTGGTTTTGATTTGTATTTCCCTGATGCCGAGTGATATGGAGCACTTTTTCATGTGTCTGTTGGCCATCTGGATGTCTTCTTTGCAGAAATGTCTGTTCATGTCCTCTGCCCATTTCTTGATTGGATTATTTGTTCTTTGGGTGTTGAGTTTCCTAAGTTCTTTATAGATTCTGGACACAAGTCCTTTATCTGATATGTCATTTGCAAATATCTTCTCCCATTCTGTCAGTTGTCTTTTGATTTTGTTAACTGTTTCCTTTGCTGTGCAAAAGCTTTTGTTCTTGATGAAATCCCAATAGTTCATTTTTGCCCTTGCTTTCCTTGCCTTTTGCGTTGTTCCTAGGAAGATGTTGCTGCAGCTGAGGTCAACGAGGTTGCTGCCTGTGTTCTCCTCAAGGATTTTGATGGATTCCTTTTGCACATTGAGGTCCTTCATCCATTTTGAGTCTATTTTCGTGTGCGGCGTAAGGAAATGGTCCAATTTCATTTTTCTGCATGTGGCTGTCCAATTTTCCCAGCACCATTTATTGAAGAGGCTGTCTTTTTTCCATTGGACATTCTTTCCTGCTTTGTCGAAGATTAGTTGACTGTAGAGTTGAGGTCTATTGCTGGGCTGTCATTTCTGTCCCATTGATCTATGTGTCTGTTTTTGTGCCAGTACCATGCTGTCTTGATGATGACAGCTTTGTAATAGAGCTTGAAGTCCGGGATTGTGATGCCACCAATGTTGGCTTTCTTTTTCAATATCCCTTTAGCTATTCGAGGTCTTTTCTGGTTCCATATAAATTTTAGATTATTTGTTCCATTTCTTTGAAAAAGATGGATGGTACTTTGATAGGAATTGCATTAAATGTGTAGATTGCTTTAGGTAGCATAGACATTTTCACAATATTTATTCTTCCAATCCAGGAGCATGGAACATTTTTCCATTTCTTTGTGTCTTCCTCAATTTCTTTCATGAGTACTTTATAGTTTTCTGAGTATAGATTCTGTGTCTCTTTGGTTAGGTTTATTCCTAGGTATCTTATGGTTTTGGGTGCAATTGTAAATGTGATTGACTCCTTAATTTCCCTTTCTTCTGTCTTGCTGTTGGTGTAGAGAAATGCAACTGATTGCTGTGCATTGATTTTATATCCTGACACTTTACTGAATTCCTGTATAAGTTCTAGCAGTTTTGGAGTGGAGTCTTTTGGGTTTTCCACATATAGTATCATATCATCTGCGAAGAGTGATAATTTGACTTCTTCTTTGCCGATTTGGATGCCTTTAATTTCCTTTTGTTGTCTGATTGCTGAGGCTAGGACCTCTAGTACGATGTTGAATAGCAGTGGTGATAATGGACATCCCTGCCGTGATCCTGACCTTAGTGGAAAAGCTTTCAGTTTTTCTCCATTGAGAATGATATTTGCAGTGGGTTTTTCATAGATGGCTTTGATGATATTGAGGTATGTGCCCTCTATCCCTACACTTTGAAGAGTTTTGATCAGGAAGGTATGCTGTACTTTGTCAAATGCTTTTTCAGCATCTATTGAGAGTATCATATGGTTCTTGTTCTTACTTTTATTGATGTGTTGTATCACATTGACTGATTTGCGGATGTTGAACCAACCTTGCAGCCCTGGAATAAATCCCACTTGGTCGTGGTGAATAATCTTTTTAATGTACTGTTGAATCCTGTTGGCTAGTATTTTGTTGAGTATTTTCGCATCTGTGTTCATCAAAGATATTGGTCTATAGCTCTCTTTTTTGGTGGGATCCTTGTCTGGTTTTGGGATCAAGGTGATGCTGGCCTCATAAAATGAGTTTGGAAGTTTTCCTTCCATTTCTATTTTTTGGAACAGTTTCAGGAGAATAGGAATTAGTTCTTCTTTAAATGTTTGGTAGAATTCTCCCGGGAAGCCGTCTGGCCCTGGGCTTTTGTTTGTTTGGAGATTTTTAATGACTGTTTCAATCTCCTTACTGGTTATGGGTCTGTTCAGGCTTTCTATTTCTTCCTGGTTCAGTTGTGGTAGTTTATATGTTTCTAGGAATGCATCCATTTCATCCAGATTGTCAAATTTATTGCCGTAGAGTTGCTCATAGTATGTTCTTATACTTGTCTCTATTTATTTGATGTTAGTTGTGATCTCTCCTCTTTCATTCATGATTTTATTTATTTGGGTCCTTTCTCTTTTCTTTTTGATAAGTCTGGTTTGGGGTTTATCAATTTTATTAATTCTTTCAAAGAACCAGCTCCTACTTTCGTTGATTTGTTCTATTGTTTTTTTGGTTTCTATTTCATTGATTTCTTCTCTGATCTTTATGATTTCTCTTCTCCTGCTAGTCTTAGGGTTTCTTTCTTGTTCTTTCTCCATCTCCTTTAGGTGTAGGGTAGGTTGTGTACCCGAGACCTTTCTTGTTTCTTGAGAAAGGCTTGTACCGCTATATATTTTCCTCTCAGGACTGCCTTTGTTGTGTCCCACAGATTTTTAACCGTTGTATTTTCATTATCATTTGTTTCCATGATTTTTTTCAATTCTTCTTTAATTTCCCAGTTGACCCATTCATTCTTTAGAAGGATGCAGTTTAGTCTCCATGTATTTTGGTTCTTTTCAAACTTCCTTTTGTGGTTGAGTTCTAGCTTTAGAGCATTGTGGTCTGAAAATATGCAGGGAATGATCCCAATCTTTTGATACTGGTTGAGTCCTGATTTAGGACCGGGGATGTGATCTATTCTGGAGAATGTTCCATGTGCACTAGAGAAGAATGTGAATTCTATTGCTTTGGGATGAAATGTTCTGAATATATCTGTGATGTCCATCTGGTCCAGTGTGTCGTTTAAGGCCTTTATTTCCTTGCTGATCTTTTGCTTGGATGATCTGTCCATTTCAGTGAGGGGAGTGTTAAAGTCCCCTACTATTATTGTATTGTTGTTGATGTGTTTCTTTGATTTTGTTATTAATTGGTTTATATAGTTGGCTGCTCCCAGGTTGGGGGCATAGATATTTAAAATTGTTAAATCTTCTTGTTGGACAGACCCTTTGAGTATGATATAGTGTCCTTCCTCATCTCTTATTATAGTCTTTGGCTTAAAATCTAATTGATCTGATATAAGGATTGCCACTCCTGCTTTCTTCTGATGTCCATTGGCATGGTAAATTTTTTTCCACCCCCTCACTTTAAATTTGGAGGTGTCTTCGGGCTTAAAATGAGTTTTTGGAGGCAACATATAGATGTGTTTTGTTTTTTTATCCATTCTGATACCCTGTGTCTTTTGACAGGGGCATTTAGCCCATTAACATTCAGGGTAACTATTGAGAGATATGAATTTAGTCCCATTGTTTTGCCTGTAAGGTGACTGTTACTGTATATGGTCTCTGCTCCTTTCTGATATACCACTTGTAGGCTCTCTCTTTGCTTAGAGGACCCCTTTCAAGATTTCCTGTAGAGCTGGTTTGGTGTTTGCAAATTCTTTCAGTTTTTGTTTGTCCTGGAAGCTTTTAATCTCTCCTTCTATTTTCAATGATAGCCTAGCTGGATATAGTATTCTTGGCTGCATGTTTTTCTCGTTTAGTGCTCTGAAAATATCATGCCAGCTCTTTCTGGCCTGCCAGGTCTCTGTGGATAAGTCAGCTGCCAATCTAATATTTTTACCATTGTATGTTACAGACTTCTTTTCACGGGCTGCTTTCAGGATTCTCTCTTTGTCACTGAGACTTGTAAATTTTACTATTAGGTGATGGGGTGTGGGCCTATTCTTATTGATTTTGAGCGGCGTTCTCTGAACCTCCTGAATTTTGATGCTCATTCCCTTTGCCATATTGGGGAAATTCTCCCCAATAATTCTCTCCAGTATACCTTCTGCTCCCCTCTGTCTTTCTTCTTCTTCTGGAATCCCAATTATTCTAATGTTGTTTCGTCTTATGGTGTCACTTATCTCTCGAATTCTCCCCTCGTGGTCCAGTAGGTGTTTGTCCCTCTTTTGCTCAGCTTCTTTATTCTCTGTCATTTGGTCTTCTATATCACTAATTCTTTCTTCTGCCTCATTTATCCTAGCAGTGAGAGCCTCCATTTTTGATTGCACCTAATTAATAGCTTTTTTGATTTCAACTTGGTTAGGTTTTAGTTCTTTTATTTCTCCAGAAAGGGCTTTTATATCTCTCGAGAGGGTTTCTCTAATATCTTCCATGCCTTTTTCGCGCCCGGCTAAAACCTTGAGAATTGTCATTCTGAACTCTAGATCTGACATATTACCGATGTCTGTATTGATTAGGTCCCTAGCCTTCGGTACTGCCTCTTGTTCTTTTTTTTGTTGAATTTTTCTGTCTTGTTATTTTGTCCAGAGAAGAGTATATGAAGGGGCAAGTAAAATACTAAAAGGGTGGCAACAACCCAGGAAAATATGCTTTAACCAAATTAGAAGAGATCCCAAATCGTGAGGGGGGAGAAAGGGGATAAAAAGAGGTTCAAAAAGGAAGAAAGAAAAAAAAAAAGAAAAGAATTTTAAAAAAAAGAAAACACCTAAGAAAAATATAAAAAAGAAAAAATATATATATTAAATAAACTAGTAAAAAATCGTTAAAAAAGAAAAAGGTAACAGTTAAAAAAAAATTTACCCGAAGGCGAGAACAAAAAACAAAAAATGAAAAAGAAAAATATTAAATTAACCGCAAGACTAAAAAAAATCACAGGGAAAAAGCCATGAGTTCCGTACTTTGCTTTCTCCTCCTCTGGAATTCTGCTGCTCTCCTTGGTATTGAAACAGCACTCTTTGGTAGGTGAACTTGGTCTCCGCTGGATTTCTTGTTGATCTTCCTGGGGAGGGGCATGTTGTAGTGATTCTCAAGTGTCTTTGCCCCAGGCGGGATTGCACCGCCCTTACCCAGGGCCGGGGTGAGTAATCCGCTTGGGTTTGCTTTCAGGAGCTTTTGTTCCCTGAGCGCTCTCCGTAGAGTTCCGGAGGAGGAGAACACAAATGGCGGCCTCCTGGTCTCTGGCCCGGAGGAGCCGAGAGCTCAGGGCCCCACTCCTCAGTGAGCGCTCAGGGAACCACGCCCAGTTACTCCCGTCTGCCTGACCTTCGGCCGCGCCTCGAGCTCACCCAGCCTGCGACCGGTTCAAGGTCACCCTGAGCTGCGAGCTTACTGTCGGCTCTGTCTCTGTAGCCGGCTTTCCTGTTCCAATACCCGCAAACTCTGCGACACTCAGACACCCTCGATCCTTCTGTGACCCTGCGGGACCTGATGCCATGCTGACCCCGTGTGGGCTTTGCCCCAGGTAGCCTCTGGAGCGATGTCCCTCAGTGGAACAGACTTTTAAAAGTCCTGATTTTGTGCGCGGTTGCTCCGCCGCTTGCCGGGAGCCGGCCCCTCCCCCC
>NC_081568.1:151842626-151888962 GCF_022355385.1 Mustela nigripes | reverse complement strand
GGGTGAGTAATCCGCTCGGATTTGCTTTCAGGAGCTTTTGTTCCCTGAGCGCTTTCCGTAGAGTTCCGGAGGATGGGAATACAAATGGCGGCCTCCTGGTCTCTGGCCCGGAGGAGCCGAGAGCTCAGGGCCGCACTCCTCAGTGCGCGCTCAGAGAACCGCGCCCAGTTACTCCTGTCTGCCTGACCTCCGGCCGTGCTCCGAGCTCACCGAGCCTGCGACCGGTTCAAGGTAACCCCGAGCTGCGAGCTTACTGACGGCTCTGTCTCTGTAGCTGGCTTTCCCGTTCCAATACCCGCAAGCTCTGCGACACTCAGACACCCCCTCAGGTCAGCGGGACCTGAGGCCACGCTGACCCCGCGTGGGCTTCACCCCGGTTTAGCCTCTGGCGCGATGTCCCTCGGCGGAACAGACTTTTAAAAGTCCTGATTTTGTGCGCCTTTGCTCCGCCGCTTGCCGGGAGCCGGCCCCTCCCCCCGGGGTCTATCTTCCCGTCGCTTTGGATTCACTTCTCTGCCGGTCCTACCTTTCAGAAAGTGGTTGTTTTTCTGTTTCCAGAATTGCTGTTCTTCTTCTCTTCGATCTGCCGATGGATTTTCAGGTGTTTGCAATCTTTAGATAAGCTATCTAGCTGATCTCCGGCTAGCTGAAGTAGTCTCAGCCTGCTACTTCTCCCCATCTTGACTCCTCCGTGCATCTAATATTTTAAAAGCCACCACAAAAATTGGTGGACCCATTTGCCTTATTGTAGGAGTCCCCTGAGAGCAGCTTCCAAAATACTCCCAGGACCCATTAGGGGCATACATTAAATAGAACTGCATTACCATTCTGTAACAGCATTTACAATGAGCATACCTACCTGATAAACCTTTCTGATAAAAAATGTATGTCATCAAAATTTTTCTGTATTATTTAATTTCTTAGAGAATTCTAGACATGAGGACTCTGTGCAGCACTGAACGACCTTATTAGTAAAACACTCACCACATTAACGAGATACCTTTCTCTACGTGAACAACAACCAAATGTTTTTTATCTATGTGTTTTGAAATGGGTGTTGCCCAGCATTTTGCAGAAGTATTGCTGTATCTTACCAGATGGGAATACAGGTAAATATATTTTGTTCTTTTGCTTTGAGAGCATAGGTTGTATGACACGGAAAATTTGAGAAATATGATTGTATAATGTAGGAGTCTTATTTTCATAGCTGCTGCTTTACTGCAAGATTGCATATTGACCAAACAAGCACAAAACTGGATTGTTCAGTTTTGCAGTGAGTTATTGCCCAAGCTCAAAGATCTGTTTTTGATGGAGCAAATAGATTTAGGTGATAGTTGTCTTGGATTTTTAAGGGAAACTCGTTATCTTTTGAAGTTGAATATGTGAGTTTCAAAGTTGTTGATTTTGCTGGTCGTGCTTCCTCATTGAGGAAGAACACCATTACCATCTAGCATGGAACACCTTTGTGTTCTGTTTGCAGTCAAGACTTTGTCTTCAGTCTGGGTAGGCCTAGGAAGATGGTCTGTGCATAAAGTCTTGAGAGTCTCAATGAAAACACAGAAGGGTGGTTATCTTGCAGTGGGAGGGTGTATGTCATGTTACTGCTCACAGATGTAGGTGCCTGGAGGTTGTAAGTGGGGTAGTTTGTGTTACTTTTAAGGAAGCATGATAGGGGAGGGATGGTTCCTTAAAAGAAAGCTTTGGAAGGGTATTGTGTTTAAGTTCAGAAACAAACAAACAAACAAACAAAAATGAAGACCACAGGGAGCTTGTTGTTCTATAGGTCTTCATCTTAGTTACTCTCCCCTGTGGGGTTTCTAATTTGGGGCATTTTCATCAAAGAAATAGCAGTTCCTGAGGAAAATATGGAAGGGTCTGTCTTTTCTGCCAGGAGCTAGCTTTGAGAATTCCTCCTTCCTGAGATCAGCTGTGTCCTCTCAGATAGATCTGTCTGAATCCCAGGATACTTGTATTGGGTATGAAACAGAGTTGTGCTGATATTTCCTTATGTTTTCCAGCTTTAATAATATGAACCATAATGGACTCTGTAGGAGTTATAAGAGCTTAATGTGTTGGGATGTACTCTGCTTTGAATATAAACAGCATATTAACTAGCTAGCATGATTATTGAAATCTCATTCTAAAGTGGTCAGTAAGTTGTTTTTTTATATTATGCATTCCAGTGTAAAACATCGGGTATTTTGGGGGGGAAAGTAGGGTATTTATTTATTTTTTTTTTTACTTATTATCATGGACAGATTATATCAACACCCATAGTATTTTGCCAACAATAATGTGGCCACTATTACATCACCTGTTCAGACATACATTAGCTGTGACTTTGAGTACACTTAGTTACAGGGAAGTTTATTGAGAACAGGGTTAGGTATTTTTTGAGCCTCTTTCCATATTCTGGAAGTCTTGCTTACTAACAAAAATAGATGAATAGGTCATATACAAAGAAACAAAGATTTCTGTAAACTGTGCCCATCACTAAGAGTGATTACAACACAATTTAAAGAACAAATGATTAGTTTCTGTCTTCTAGGCAAGTTTCTGAATCTGAGAAGCACCAAATTGATGACAAAATTAATAAAAAGTTAAATACCATTCTCTGGAATTCTGACTGGATTTTAAATGTTGAAAGGAGCTTTCTGTATTTTTAACCACTCTGTTATACTAGAAGCTTCAAGTTAATTTGTGAAATACTGCCAAATTCAGATGTTTCCTTTTCTTTCTGTAGGAATCCAAGTACTCAACCTTTAGAACCAAGAAAACATCCTCCCACTATGACTTGAATATTGAGGACATTTGCTAGGCAATATTCTTTTGAAGATTTTTATATTATAGAAGAGGTTATAGAAGACCCAAGACCCAAAACATTAGGCATGGTTTGGGGAAGGAATCATATAAAATGAGAGGAAAGTTGAGTTGGCTAAAATGATAACTCTGTCAGTTCTTTCATAATTGAATGACGTGTGGATTCTTGTTTTTACTGTGTAATGTGACCCAGAATGCCTGAAGCTGCTGAATTATTTAGGAAATATTTAGAAATTTCTTCAGAATCAGATGTAACAGTTCTTGCTTTTGCATTGTAATAAACAGAAATTTTCCTTATGGACATGAATGAACTTTTTTTTTTTTTTACTTTAGTGACTATATAAAAGCATTTTCATATTTTTTATGATGGTCAACATTGGAGTGGTTCAGAAGCTTCATTTGGGGGAAAATAAGGGGTTCTGGAGATAGATGGCAGAGATGCTTATATGACCTGAGTGTGATGTCACTGAACTGTACACTGAAAATGGTTAAGACGATAAATTTTATGGGATTTGTGTTTTACTGCAGTTCAAGAATAGAACAGCTTTTGGATGAGCTGTGGCTGTCATGTTCTTTTTGTTCTTTAGTTATTTTTGAAATGCTGTATATACTCCACTAACTTCTGTTTGCCAAGGTGAGAACCTAGGAGAAGATGCACAAACTTGCAGGTGTTTTTGCTGTTAATGGAGTCAATGTACTAAGCAGATCTGGTGACAAACTATGATGAGTGAAATCCGATGGCACATTGGAAGTGGTCCTTCTCTAGGTTAGACATGACAAACATCATCTTCTCTTGGTATCTTGATTACTCATGATAGTTTTGGTTGATACACAGAACTGGAGTGATTTCTCGTGACCAGCACTACAAATTGCCTTATTTTTCATGTTTTTCTCAGTGACACAGAGAGTTAGGGAAGCAGTGTGTGTTTATGTTGTGAAGGAGAAACACTTGCAAGACGAAAAATGTGCTTTGAGACTTTTCTGCATTTTAAAGTCATTTACATCAGGCTTCACTTCCAAACACTGTTCCTTTTCTTGTTTTGGGGACCATTTGACCCTTCCTCTGCCTTTAGTTTGCCCTGTCTCTGGAGAGCCCCACTGTTGAGCATGTGGATGGGATGAGCGCCATTTGCAGGGGAGAATGGTTGATGTGGGGGACCATGAAGGTGGATGGTTGGCATATTAGTGGCTGTCTTGGACTCAAATCCCCTATCAGCCTTGATCAGAATGGCTGCTGAGGGGTCTGAGGGCCCCTCCCTCACTCAACCCCATTTTGGGGGAGCTGTGTCTGACCAGCATGCGGGGTGAGGGCAAGTGTTTCACACAATCTGTGTGTGCCTTCATGGAAACTGGCTCTCTGCATCTGAACGCCCCCTGGCTGGTCTTTGGTAGGACCCAAGGACACCCTCCAGTTACAATAGTCCAAAATGGTGCTCATTCCTGTTGGTTTAGAAACTTTTTAGACAGTGACCTCTTTACAAACATCATTATATTATGATTGGCTGTTTTTAGCACTAGAGTTAGCCCATCCTTGAGGTTTTATGGCAGTTTCCACAGTGAATGTGGTGGAATTTGGAATGTTGGTTCCTTGCTGACTCATGGTGTAAGTGGCTCATCATCTCTCTGCTGCTGTCCTGTGTCTCACAACATTAGTGTACAGTTTCTCAAAAACCAAGATCAGGTAACACATGGTGTCAGCCTCCCATAAAAGAGATGTAGACTACAGTTACATGTTTCTTGAGCAGTGAGGGGGTTGGGAGATACTTTGTTCTTTGCCAGTCAAGTTTCCTCATTTTGATCATCACTGGAGTTGCTTTCTTGCCATGTCATTTGTGGATGTTGAGAGCCTTGCAGATCCTCCTGTGTCTGTGATATACAGTAGGCTGGAGTTCTGATCCCGAGTACTGTTGTGCAGAATTTATCCCATGTCCTTTGGGAGACAGCCCATTTGACTGCCAAGAATAATGAGAAGTTTCAAGAGTGAATTGATTTTGCCATCAAGCAGTGGTGTGTCCTCTGCAAAGCTTGACATTAATGACTGAGCCAGGATACCTCAAGCAGATGGAGCATGTGGCAACCTTTGATTTTTGAGAGATGGTATACCCCTGCTTAACAGAATGAAAAATGCGTAATAAATTGTATATAAACATCAGGGTGGAAAGATGTTAGGTTTTCCCACACATTTTGTGGAGCTGACTTGTGTGTGTTTGCGGACATGCACTGTGGTATTCATGGAGGGCATAAAGGTTATTGACTCTGATCATCCCTGGGTCACTGCCCAAGAAAGGCTGGTCATTATCCAGCAGCGAATGCAGAGGCAAAAGGCCCGGTTTCTGTGCTCTACTGCCCTCGCCACTTGTTGCTGAGTGCGGGTCCAGGGGGCGTTCTTCACCACCTGCCCTTAAAGCTGGGGAGAGCTGGTTCAGCTGCATCTTGGCCACTGGCTCCTGAATGTGCTTCCATGTGTCTGGCCCGAGGTGTTCATTGGCAGGGTACACTCTGCATGTGCTCTCACTAGGAGGGACACACTGTTCAGTTGTGAGTAGGCTAAATAAAGTCTTGGGTTGAAGTTGAATGTCTATAACAGGTTATTCAGCTTTAAAAAATCTATATAGGTTGAGCAAATAATTTTTGTAATGTCTACTTGGATGTAGAGTCTCAGTGCATGCTTACATAAGGTTTTGGAAGTTTAATTATACACTATTGAACTCCTCGGTGAGCATGGCTTTTGAAACATGGATACCCACTGGAGTCATTTACATATGGAGTTCAAAATGGCAGAGAGAGTATAGTTGTTGAAAGAGCAGGGGTGATCGTGTTTAGTCAGTCCTAGGTTTTAAAAAGCTTTCAATTTCCTTTTGGGCATATCAGAAAAATCAGTGAATGAGTCTATGTTCTTTGCCACAGCCCTGTCTCAAGAGGACCTGATTCCCCATCCCTGGCACAGAGGAGACTAGTGCACAAATGGGCATATTTTCACACCTAGTGTGCATGTGGTTCCCTGAGCTCTGCACACATCTGTGTCTTCCAGTGTTGAATTTCAGCCCTATAGTGACTGTGGGCATCATACTTTGTATTTCTAACATGACTCTAGTTTAAAAAGCTCTTTTGTGGGGCGCCTGGATGGCTCAGTGGATTAAGACCTCTCTGCTTTCAGCTCAGGTCATGATCCCAGGGTCCTGGGATCGAGCCCCACATTGGGCTCTCTGTTCAGCGGTGAGCTTGCTTCCTCTCTCTCTACTCTGCCTGCCTCTCTGCCAACTTGTGATCTCTCTCTGTCAAATAAATAAATAAAATCATTTTTTTAAAAAAGCTCTTTTGTGTCAATTTTGGCAAGACTTTCAAATTCCTCATGCAATAGGGATGAGCATTTAGTTCTAAAGCTATGGGTGACCCTTCCATGGTTTCGCACAGATGCTCAGTACTTTGCTGGGATGCAAATATGTGTGCTCGCTCTATGTCAGTATGACACTTCAGTGACCCTTAATGAGTCCTTCCTGACAGAGGTATGATTTCCCTACCAAATACAGAACCAGACAGGCATTATGGGCTGGGGATGACAGTGAGGGGCCACCCCCTCACCTCAGCCTCTGGAATTTCAGGACCAGATTGGCAAATGCTGTAGGCAGCTTTGGTGCCAAAAGGATGCCCAGTTAAATGGGACATCCACCCCCATGGCATGCTGAATGGTTTTCAATATGTTAGATGAGTAACATTTGAGCAGACTAGGTTAAGGGTGGAATGTCACTTCTGTCAAAGACCAACATTTCAGGTAAGTTTCCTTTGGCGACGTACTGAAATTATAAATTATACTATAAATTATACTGAACATTTATAAAAGCTTCTGAGGTGTGCAAGCGCATTGCCTTGTGCTGTGGCTCACGGTGGGGATGTCAGGGGTGGCTGTGGAAAGGCAAGGAGGCTGAGGAGAAGCCAAAAAGACACCCTCACTGCTTAGCCCATGTCTCTGAAGCCCAGCGAAGGATGCTTCCTTCCTTCCTTCCCTGTCCCCTGGCTGGGGACAGAAACAAATCATCTGCTGGAAAGGGCTTTATTTCATAAACTGACTTTATTGGAAACTGAGTCATGCTATTTAATTAGTGCCAGAATGAAATGTTATGGATCAATAGTTTTTAAGGCCCAAACAGGTTTTTTTCTTTCTGCCTTGTGGCTTATTCCTCTCCCTGAGGGCCTGTTTCTTGCCTAGCTGACCTCTCTGTGCTGAGCAGAAAAAATGTCACCTCTTTGGGAAGGTGAGTTTAAGTGCAGTTCCAGTCCCACTCACCCCAGGAGCAGGCGCTTCTCTGTGGGGCAAGTGCATATATTTGCTGACAGAGGTTTGTGGTTCGGTGGCAGTTTCATGAGGAGACTCACAGTTCTGTGGCGTGACGCCAAACATGGTTTGGATGCATCTCTGTCAGCTGTTTCAGGACTGAACCTGGTATCTGAGCCCACCTGTTTTAATGACACCACCCAAAAAACTTCCTGGGGATTTGCTGTGTGGTGCCGACCTGGAGGCTGTGAGTCTGTACCCCTCAAAGACCAGAGCACCTGGACTTACTCCTGGCTGGGAATATGTGCAGCTTTCCGTGAAGGTTCTCATTGTGGGAGCTTGGGAGCATGGATTTCTGTCCCCCTCTTTGTCCTTGTGGTGCTGGCCATGGCTGGTGCTGACCCTTAAGTACATTCCACGGGAGCAGAAGGGACTCCAGGTGCTTAGTGAGGCCACCATGGTGACAGCGCTCAGTGTGTTTCAGGAGCCGCAGAGAGACACACAGGTTCTGTGGAGAAGAGTTGCCTGAAGCTAGGGGCAGTCTGCCCCTAAGCCTCAGAGCTGTGGCTGCAGGATGTGTCCTTGAATACATCCTGGCCCACTGCCCTGTTCAGGGAGCAAGGTCCTGGTAGTGTTGGTGCCTCCAAGGAAACTCATTCCTGGAGTGCTGACATGGCTGGGGTTCCGGGGTGAATTTGTGACTGAGGGCAAAACTCCAGATCCAACTACTGTGTCTGTCTTTCCTCTATTCGGTGCTCTGTCCAAGGCTCTGAAGAAGAATCTGTCTGCCCACAGCATGCCCCACCCCTATGGTGTGCCCCTCCCCCCACCAGCACTTCTACCAGAAGTCCACCCTGCCCTCTTCCTCCTCTGCCTCAGTTTCTTTCTCATGAGTCTCTGTTGCTCTAGTGAAACAAGTCACTATACTATACAGCCTGTCATTTGTAAGCGACCTTGAATTCCTTCTGGTGTGAGAAAAGATGCCCCTGCATCCATCCAGGCAGAAAGCCGATGGGCTTCTATCCATCTGGGATTGATCACTCTATCCAACCTAAGCCTTGTTACCCACCAGAACTGAAGAGGGAAAGGTCCTGAGTGAACCCCGTGTGATCATTTCTGTGCTGAGTGCCATGTCCGGCATGAGGATTCAGTCCTGGGAACCAGGGACTGAGCTCCTGAAAGCCTGAACCGCAGTGGCTGATTGTAGGGACCAGCACCCCTCACCCGGCCCGCATCCCTTGGCTTCCACTTCATGGAAGTGTCTGTCTTGTGCCTCCATGTGTGTCTTCTCCGGCACAGGAGGGAGTCCAGTGCCCAGAGCTCCTGAGGCTGCCAGTGTCTCCTTCTCCTGAGGAAACCTTCTTGAGCTGTGCGCACAGGCGTATCCACAAGGGAACGTCTGCTCGTGGTTTTGTTGGTGTCTCCACAGGGTACGACTCTGCCGGGTGTGGAAATGCACCTCCTTCCCTGGAAGTGACCGAAGACAGAAAGTCCCAAGCAGGGGAGCGGGAGGCAGCAGAGGCAGGCCAGGTGTCCCTGAGTCCACATGTGCTCACGCTGCTTCTCCCAAGGAGCTTCAGCGACTCTCCTCTTGGTTGTTTCTGGCTTCCATGGTGTTTTCTCTCACTTCTGGAGGCCGGAAGTCCGCTGTCAGTCAGGGTCCGGGGAAGACCGGTAGTCCAAGGTCAGTCAGAGGCCCCCAAGGAGTGGATCCTGGAGGCCTCCCGGAGGCTGCCTTCTCACTGGCAGAGAGCAGGGTGGTGATCTCTCCTGCCTCTTTCCTGAGGGTGCCGACCCCATGCCCGCGTTCCCTCCAGGGGAACGCATCATGATACTGCCCCCTTGAGGGGAGAGCTTTGGAAGAGGAGTGCATAGCAGCAGCAGTGCTGTGGGCAAAGTAGCCCTGAGGGAGGTATGTGCTTCTCCCTGGGGGTTTCAAGCAGCTGTCCCTGCGTCCAGGGGCTGACTGGGTCACCACTTGAAGACATCTTTTCAGCCTGCTTCCCAGTGAGCAAAACCGATGGTGTGCAGAGCTCACTGCCCTGCCCCACAGTGAGGGCCCTGAATCTGGGCCAGCCTGGTTGGGTACCTGCCGTGACCTGCAAAGCTAGGTGATATCATCCTGAAGGCAGGCAGGCAAGGCCTGCTGGGTGGGCCATTTCCGGGAGTCTGGTGGGGGGCCCCTGGGGGAGCAGTGGGCAGGAGAGAGGCCATCAGTGCTGGGCATGGGCAGGAGGGCACGGGGTCTTCCAGTTTCTCTCCCTGGCTATAAGTGGGGCTGCGGCGGGACTGGCTAGACTGCTGCCCATCAAGGGGCAAGCCACTGCCTGCTGCTAGTTCTGAGCAGCCTGCTTGGGATGCTCTGTGGGGCACTGGCTTATGTGGTGCCTTGGGAGTGGCCGTGGCTGGGAAGGGAAGATCTCCATCTGCTGCCCTTCTCCAGTGTGCCAGACATCGTGCCACAGGCTCTGGCCTCCTCTTGGCTGAACTGCTGCTGCTGCTGCTGCTGCTGCTGCTGCTTTTTAAGATTTCATTAATGCATATGAGAGAGGGAGCAAGCAGGAGGAGTGGGGAAGGGAGAAGTGAACTCCTGACCTAACAGGGAGCCCCACGCAGGACTGGGATCCCAGGACTCTGGGATCAAGACCTGAGCTGAAGGAAGAGGCTTCAGCTGAAGGAAGAGCCCCCCCAGGAACCCTGAGGACTTGAAATTCTGAGACCGTTCTAATGTTGGGAACCTGTGTTTCCCCAGGAAACCTTGATGCTTACCCTGAATTTTTGTCTTTGTCACTGTCCTGGGATACCGTCTATAAGGCCTGTCTGTTCTCCTGTGAAGCAACTGATCAAAAATGAGCAAATCCAGATTGAATGGCTGTGCGACTGTCTGGATTCGGAGACCGCTCGCGATGATTTGTCCTGCGTAGAGACCAATACTTAGGTCAATTTTCTCTCTAAAGCTGTGGGTGATGCGTGGAGCTAACGAGGTATTTGATGCTGCTGTTTGGGAGTCATGGACTTGAAATCCAAATGAATTTTCTCAAGGTCTTGGTCTCTGCAGATGTTAAATCTCAGTTCCTGAATTGTGCAGCTATTGTGTGTGTGTGTGTGTGTTGTACAAGTTCAAAAATTTGATTTAAAAATTGATTTAAAAATTGATTTAATGGTGATTCACAGACCTGTACCCCTGGGGATAAAAATATATGTTTATAAAAAATAAAAAATTAAAAAAAAATTGATTTAAGGTGGGGCACCTGGGTGGCTCAGTGGGTTAAGCCGCTGCCTTCAGTTCAGGTCATGATCTCAGGGTCCTGGGATCAAGTCCCGCATCAGGCTCTCTGCTCAGCAGGGAGCCTGCTTCCCTTTCTCTCTCTCTCTCTCTGCCTGCCTCTCCGTCTTCTTGTGATCTCTCTCTGTCAAATAAATAAATAAAATCTTTTAAAAAATTGATTTAAGGTTCTTTTATTTTAAAGATCTATTTATTTGAGAAAGAAGAGGGGTGGGGAGACAGAGGGAGAAGCAGACACCAGGCTAAGTAGGGAGCCCAACATAGGACTCACTTTCACCATCCTGAGATTATGACCTGAGCCAAATGTTTGAAATTGTGCCTTGGCTATTTGGGTGTAGTTACTTGAGGTTTCTTGAAATTTAGAGGGTTGGTGTTTTTTGATCAGGCTTTAGGGGAAAGTAGGGCTTACCAAATTGTCTGGTCCTCCTCTGCCCTGCAACGAGCCTGCATGATGGCCCACATCAGTCTTGTTGGTCTCATGGGTCAAAGTATGTGGATGTGGTTCCTTGGTAAGGACAACGCATTAAGCTTCATTGGATCTCCGTGTACAAGGCCCCTGGAGGGCAGGGTCTTGAACAGGGCTTCACAACAGTCTGTTCTCTGAACAAGAACTACACTAATACCTTGCAGATAAACTGGTCATTGCTATAGATTTGTTTTCAAGAAGACAATTATGTTGACCCACCTGGTGGTTCCGTTTCAGTTCTTAACTAAAGTATTATTCCAACCTTTACCTTTATAGCCTTTTAGATATATAGGTATTTTGGTTATCACAAAGCAACTTGAAGCAGAGATACAATCATATGGTATATTTTATGAGTTAATGAAAATACCAAAGCATATTATTTTACAAAATACCATCAAATTTATAGACAGCACTCTAGAGGCCATATTTTGGGAGTAAAAAACCTTCACATGTAAAAGAGCACTACTCATGCAAAGTAGATACAATTTGATACAGTAATTAAATCTAGCTTGCTGCGTTGGGGGAGGAAATTGTCCCATGATCCTGCCTAAGATGGTGGGATGCGGTAGGGGCGGGGGTGTTGGATGCCCCAGAATATTACAGGATGGGCCTGTAATATGGCCCCAGGGGGAAGGTTAAGTGTATTTCACAGTCTTATGCCTTCCGTGAAGAATGGGGGACTGGCCAGAGTGGGGTGGGGCAGAGAGGGAAGCCCATTAGCCTACCCTGCCCAAGAGAAGCTGGGGAAATGCAGGTCATCTGCTCTGACATGGCCTTTGGTTCCCTGAGGAGGGAGGTCTTTGGGGAACGGGAGGCCTGAAAAGGGCATATGGTGGAGCAGGTGCATGTGAGGTGAGGGGACTCACCTTGTGGGGTGGGGGCTGCCCCTTCCAGTGCCTGTTCAGTGTCTCCTCTCCCACAGTCTGTGGTTTGTCCAGAACTTTTCCTTCCCTTTGCAGGAAGTGTCTTAAACTCAAAATGTGTTTAAGCTTGGGTAGCTGTTTCAGTAACCTCTTCCATCCCCTGTCTGTAGCTAGCCTGGGGTGGGGAGCCTAAGCCCATTACCAGCTCAGTGATTCTCAGGAGGACTCCCAGGATACAGCATGTAGTTGTGCTGATGCCTGGGATTTACTGTAGTGAAAGTAGGCAAAGCTCGAGGTCAGAGGACATGCACAGGGGAACCAGGCCAGCTTTCAGGCCCATCCTGCCCAGTCATGCAGGGCACACTGTGTCCCCTGAAAATTATTATAAGACACCTGTGATGCATCATCCCCAGGAGGCTGTAGGGACCAGCACCTGGGGTTTTTATGGGGGAGTTATGGGGAGCTGGTCCCCCACACACACACCCTTTGCCTAGCTCATCCAGACTTGCAGGCTCCCCAGAGGAGAGCAGGTGTTTAGCACATTTGTGCTAATGGTTTAGGCATAAAAAGCCAGATTATTAGTGCAGAAATGGCCTTGGGCAGGTCTCCTCCTTCCTTGTCCTGTTATCTGACTCTGAGCCTGTGCAGTTGCCACCAGGCTACGCCCAGCACCTCGAGAGTGAACCATGCTGTGGATACTGCAATGCTGGGTGAACTGCCTATTTTCCTTTCCTGCTACTGGCTTCTCCTCTATCTTGTGCAGCTCTGAGTGGACAGTGAGTGGTGTGCAGGGTGAGAGTGGCTAGAGGGCGGGCCTTTCCTATGTTCACATTGGGCACAGCCAGGTCAGGGCTGCTGTTTCAAACCTGTCTGCTATGGACACCAGGGTTGATTCTACAAGCTGGTGATTGTCTGCTCATTATCAGTGTGGGTCCCGTTTTCAGTGTTACTGTGCCTGTTTTCATGGAAGTGGGAGAGGCTGCATTGGAGCTACCAGACAGAGGCAACTTCAAACCAGAAGCAAGTTCTGCTCTCTGTTATGGTCATGGCACCTGCCATGTCCTCAGAGAGGCTCTCAGTAAAACAGAGGCAAGTCCTGAACTCCTGACAGGAATGGAGGCTGAGGGTTTCTCAAGTCATGCTGGCTTTCTGGTTCTGAGATTGAAGACAGTTCCATATTCATCTGGAAAACACTGTATTTCATTTCATCAGTTTTTATTGAAGTATCGTTGACACACGGTATCATCAGCTTCAGGTCTGTAACATGAGATTTGACAGTTCTGTGCATTACAAAACGCTCACTGCAATAACTATCATCACCATCTGTCATGAACAATATATTTACAGCATTACTGACACTGTTCACTGACTCTGTTCCCTGTGCTGTACTTTTCAACCCCAAGACTTTTTTATTCTGTAACTAGTGATTGCCAGAGGGGATGGAGTGGGGGAATGGGTCGATCAGGTGAAGGGGATTCAGAGGGACTGACTTCCAGGGATTTTATTGTAAAAGCACTCTGCATAAAGGTAAAAGCTTTTTTTTTTAAACTATAAATTTATTTGTCTTTCATGGAACTTATTATGGAGTTTTAAAAATAAACTCTTAAGCCCTGCCCAAATATAAGTTTCAGGATGATTTTTTTGGTGTTCTTTGTGTCTGAGAACCTTTTATTATCTGCAATCACAAACCCATACTTAATAGAAGTAGTTTTAGGATGTGTTTTAATATTCTCACTTTAAAGTTCAAGGAAAGTTTCAGATAAAGACAGTGATTGATTTTCCCATCTAGGGTTTGCTTATTTAGCAGGTGCAATTTCATTTCTAAACAGGTATTCAGGCAGCACATAAATCATGCTGCACACACTTGATTTAGAACAATCATTCGCTCAGCTATGAGCTGGGTGATGTGCAGGAATATTAGGAACTGACACACAGATAATGAAAGAAATAAACTGCTTCTTTGGGGAAGTGGAGCCAAGGCCTTGGGCTGCAGAAAAGCCAGAGACCACGTGTGGTGCCCAGGGCTGGCTCTGGAGCAGTGATGTGCTTAGCACTGAGCCGAGATGAACTTGATGTGTCAGAATGGCTTGATCCGTAAGTGAGAAGTTGGACCCTCTATCAGAGTGGTCACGGGTTTTATTCTTGCTGGACGAACGTGCAGATCCTCTGCTGATGAAGGACTGTGAATTCTTCGTGAGGTCCACTGGGGGGGCACTAATGTCTGGTAGGTTCCCCTGGGGTCAGGGCAGCACCTGACCGATGCCGGTGACCTTATCATACAGGGTACACAGTGCACCATCAGTAAAAACATTGTTACTTTTATCAGATGACTGGTGCCCTGTTACTAGGCATGTAATGGAGGAGGAAGGAATAACTAATTAAGGGAAAATGTCTCAGAGAGAAGTGTTTAAAATAATTAAGCAATCAAAGTCCGCCAGAGGTCTGCCATTTATTAGCCACATGCCTGAGGATCGTAGCATCTGCGGAGAAGGCAAGCATGGCTGCTGAGTGATCTCAGGGTCAATTCAAGCAAACATTCTCTTCCAAAGAGACGGGCATTTATGTGACCCTCCATTCAGGGAAAGGTGTTGTTGCTGCTGCTCTGAGTTGGTCCTCACCCATGTGCATGAGAGTAAAGCCCAACACTGGTGTTGGTGATCACACACAGGAGCGTGCAAGCTCGGGAACTTGTGTGTGCAGAGAGGGGCTTACAGAGTATTTCTGTATCTCTCAGTGTGTGTGGACATATTGGCATGTTCAACGGGATCAGTGTCAATGATGTGTCCCATGCTATCTGATGGTCATCTGTGTTCTGAAGCAGAAGCACACTGATTCAGTTCTGTCTACATGCAGTGCTTTACCAGCTGTGAACATGGAAAGATGAGGCCTCTGTCCTCAGGGGCATGTTTTCATAGTCTCCACATTCCTGCCAGCAAACTGCTGGCTGCCGCAGGTGGGCCAGGAGCCAGGGTGGGAACACGGAGGTGGAGGCCATCTGGGTGGTTTGCAGAGCAGCAGGTTTGCAGTCACTGCTGAAGATGCCCCAGCCTGGACAGGGGCATGGGTTCCAGTCTGGACAGGGGTGTGGGTGGGCAAGCCTGCAGGTGCATTTCAGAGACCTCCAGATGTGGTCACTGCCTGCTACTTCCAAATTGTCCTTAGTGACTTGTGAATAATGCCTTTGACAGGAGGATTTGTACAGTCACAGAGGAACATGATACGGATGGTCATGTAGAGTGCTATGGATATACTGGGATTTTATGTATGGAAGGGAATTGCCTCCAGTCTCTGGATGGAGATGGGCCAGCCACAGGAAGGATGCTGTGCTGTGTGCGGTGCTGGGAAGAGGTGGCTTTCCGGTGATCCCAGAATCCTGGCAGTCCTACAGACGTGCATAGAGAGCTCAGTTAGTGTCCTTAGGTTGTCTACATGGTGAACAGAGAAATTCTGCCGCCTCAGTCCAAAGAGGGATTAGGGTTCTCTGGAGAAATGGAGCCAGTAGAATGTGGATGTGTACACACAAACATGCAAGCGCATACATATGCACATGCACACAGATGTGCTTGCATGTTCACATATACACACTGGCATGTATACATACCTACACACAAACATACACAAAGACATACACCTGTGTACACATGTATGCACACGCCTCTTACATGTATGTATCCTTTGTGCAAATGCACGTATACATTCACACATGTACACATACATATAAACAGGTACACATGCATTTAAACACATTTTATACACATTCACACAATAGTGAGGGAGACTGATTGCTGTGTCACGGGGCATCTGGCCCCCATGATCATGGAAGCAGGCTGGTCGCAGAATCTGGAGGGGTGTCAGCATTCTGGAACCCCAGGACAGCTGATGGTATCATCCATCTGAGGGCAGGAGGAGAGCTAGTTTCCAGTGTGGAGGCAGTCAGGTGGTGTCTCCCTCTCAGTTTTCTTGTTTGACCTTCAAGAGATTGGATGAGGCCCACCCTCCACCCTCACCGGGGTGGGCTATTGGCTTTCTGTCAAGTCATATGTTAATCTCTTCTGCAAAAGCCTTCACAGACTCCCCCACAACAGCAACCAGATAGCTTGTCACCTAGCCGTCCAGCCACATAGACACAGAAAATCCACCATCCCAGGTCATATCTGAGTGGGAGCCCAGGGCAAACTCACCTGGACCCACCAATGAGCCCTGGTATCCTCATGGGAGTGGTCCTGAGGCAGGAGTCATCGTGGCTGAGGTCCACAAAGCCTGGCCTGTTAGGGTTGAGCAGGGAGGAGCTCACTGACCATGGACTCCTTGCTTCTGCCAACAGCATCCTCAGGGGGAACCGATGGCTCCAGGACGGGGTGTTGGCAATCCCAGGAATCCTGCTGCCAACACCCACCCTGTGGAGAACCTGGAGGTCTGAGAAGCATGATGTGCCTTCAGACATGGTCTCCTTCCCACATGGGGTCAGCCTTCCCCACGTGGAACCCCTTGGGCTCTGCTTGGAGGGATGGTGTGTTGGTTACCACATACCTATTTCTAGGCTATGTTTCTGAGGCTGACATCTGTTTCTGTTTCTGAGGCTATGACATCTGGGAGCTTGTGTGCTCTGTAAGTGTTTCCCTTCAGTGGGGAGTCAGGGGCAGTTCCTAGGCCAGCAGCTCCAGAGCCCATACCCCAATTATCTCCTGCATGGGCTCTTATACCTGGGCCATGTCCGCCTGCTACCCTCAGCCCAGGGCCATATGTTGGACAGTGAGGGACCGGCCTTGAGGCCAGAGCAGCTTGTAGGATTCACACTGGCCAGCCCTGCCCATTCTCTTTGGAAACCACAGGGAGGGCTTTGCCCCTGTTTTTCTCTCCCCACATGCCTGGTGCTTCTGCAGTGGTTCCTGTACCATGCCTCCTGTGGCCAGGAATCTGAGTGAAAATGCCTTCCTTGGGATGACCATTTCTGCATCTGCATGCCAGCCTTCCCGGATTAATACAGATTTCTGGCAAATTTGAGCCAAACAGACTATTTCCCCAAAACCCAGGGCCAGACAGTAGAGCCCTCAGAACCCACTGGTCAGCCAGTTGATGGTGACTGAGCAAAAGTCAGGACAGACGTGCCCATGTGTCATGTCCTCCAGGAATCCTCTCCAAGGGAGAATGCATTCTTTACAGATGGCTGTCAGCTGAGGGAACAGGGATGATTGAGGGTTTCTGGGAGGCTCTGCAGCAAGCACTGTCTTCTGTGGATGTGACCATCAGATGACTCACAATTACCGGGACCCTGGTGTCCAGTGGAGGTGTCAGGGATCCCCTCCACCCCTGTGCAGTAAAAAATCCAGGTATAGACTCCTCCAGATCTTAGCTACTTATAGCCTGCTGCTGATCAGTAGCCTTAGAGATCACATAAACTGTTGGTCCACGCATATTTTGTATGCATTATATCCTGTGTTCTTGAGAGAGAGTAAGCTAGAGGACAGAGAACATAATTGAGAAGGTCGTAGGGGATAGAGGATTCTGCTGTATTTATGGATAAGCAACCCTGGCTACATGGACCCCTCAGGTCAAACTGCACTATTCAAGAGTCTGGTGTTCTCAGGGTCATTTGAGGTGGAGCAAGGCCATGGGACCCTCTGTCAGAGCCCACTGAGTGGTGCATGTGTCCATCTGCTTGCTGTCATGTCTGGCGCCCCAGATAGCCTCCTTACGTGGGGTCTATTTGAGGCATGTTGTGTGCTGATCATTAGGGCAACAAACATTACATCTTTGTGGAGGGAGGCATTCCTCATGGTTGAGGGAAGGAACTAGGGTTGGGAGGTGTTGGAGAGTTCTGGACATTCATGGGGATAGCCCCATGTTCACTGTTCATCCCACAGCCCTTGAACCAGAGCTTGGATCCATGTGGCCACGTTATACTTCTAGGTGAATCTCTTGCTGTCCTCTAGTCAAGTCTGCTGGTGTGATGCACAGATTTGCTGTCTGTAGTGTGGCGGCATTCTGACAGGTGTCATGGAGGACCGACAGCAGGCTGCCCTTTGGACAGATGCTCCTAAGACTGCCTCGGTGAGGCTGGGGTGACGTGGTGTTGTCTGCCTGTGATGGGGGCATCTGAGTAGCCAGGGACACACCTAGACCACAGCATGACACTTGTCACTTGGAGCACTGAACACAACAGAACACACATGGTGGGGGGTCTGTTGGTGATGAGCCTGGAAAGCACTCTCTGTCCCTTTCTTACCAAGCATGAGGATCTTCACATGTGTTCCTAGGATAAGAGGAGTTCCCCCAGTGCAGGTAAAACTTGAAGCCCTGGGGGTCCAGGGATGGAAATGCCTTAAAGAGGATGTATCTCAATGCCTGGCTTCATGGGCAGTTTCCTTTGTACCTGTGGGGGCACCAGCTATCGGGGGCTGACACAGGTGTCTCCTTTAGATGTGTATGTGTGCTTCAGATGTTTGCTTTGATGCCCTCCGCTGTCCAGCAACTGTGAGGCCCGAGTCTGAGGGCACCTGTGGAGAGGGATTGGTCTGAGCTGCTACGGTTCATGTGGCGAGTTATTTCCACCTTCAAGATAGTTGTCAAGATAAGACATATCCATGTTCAACGTCACTGAAATACACTAGCAAACTACTTTTGTCTATGTGGATTTGTTTTCTCATTTCTGAAATTATTTTTTCCTTTTATTGCAATTCTGCTTTTCTGTGCTGTGTTCCAAGGAGGAATGAATTGGTGTGCATCTGCACTATGCTTTTACTGTGTGTTTCAGCCTGAGACAGGCCCCCTGATATGAGTGCAGGGGTCAATGGCTAACAATTCTGAATCCCATGTACAAATCCTGGTGTCTTTGTACAGCGTTTATAGAAGTACCTGCACAAACCAAAGCCACACAGCACAGACCCTTACCTTTCTAACAGAAATGAAGTCAACAGATTCCAGGCCATCTGTGGATTGCACATGTTTACCGTGCTGTATGGACTCTGTGTGGACTCTGCCAGTTGTGTTGTCTTTGAAGGCAGATGAGATGTCTGCTTTGGGGAGGTGACTGGTGAGCCCACACTATGCACACTGTGCATAGGGGCTTGACACTTGGGGCTTGATTATCGCGTGGGACTTGGCGAGGAAGCAGAGGATGTGGAGTGAGGAAGAAACCCCAGAACAGGTGTCACTGTTTGGACAGACACCTTCATGTGGTCCAGAGCAGTCAAGATGTGCACACTGGGGCTGTTACAAGGAGCCTTTCAGGGAGCAGCACAAGCAACAGTCCTATCCTCATAAGCACAAGGAAGCTCAGACATTGGTTCGTGTGATGGGCTAAAGGTCTTAGACTGAAAATTCCCATGGGGATTGCACTGAGTGGGGGATTCTGTGGGCTCTGGGGAGGAATTGGGTATAGAACAGAGTGCACACCCTCCTTCAAGGCCCAGGAAGACTGTGGGATCACAGAGCTCTCTCTGGGAAAGGACTCCCTGAGGTGCAGGCAGAAGGCCAGGGGAGTGTTTGCAGCACAACAAACCCATGTACATGTGTAGAGGGACCACATGAGCCAGTGCACATGGAAGCTGGGGTGAGGGCCTTGAGCCTGTGGCCCCACTGACTTCCAAGTCTGAGCGCCATGTGTGCCACAGATACCAAGTGAGTGAGTGCCCGCAGCAGTTATGCCAGCCACACCAGCCTCATTAAGGGGCCCCTGTCCTTCACTGGCCTCCCAGTTTTTGGAAGGATCCAGAGCACATGCGGTAAGATACCACCTCATATTGTTCTTTAAATTCCCCAGCTCCATGGAGATGCTGGGGCTTCTGATGCTGCCCTTACTGATTCCATGACCTGTGGCTCCTAAGAATGTTCTTCCTGCAGTTGGAAAGCAGATATCCCACATCCACGTGGCATCCCTCATCCTCTGACTCCTTTCTCCTGCTGCTCTTGAAATGGATTGAGCGTAGGGCCTGTCCTCTCCCTGTGTGCTGTGGCCCCATGAGCCGGCACACATTAGAGCCCACACAGGAAAGGGCCCCGTGTGACATTTTTCTCTCTTAAAAACCTTTATAATCCCATACCCCTTGGATCTCCATTCTTTGGGAATCTCGATGAAGTGTGGTGTATCACGAAGCCTAAAATGTTGCTTCTCTCCTCCAGTTTCTGGCAGTTTTTTATGACTGTCATTCTTTTCACCAGAGTCCTTTTGCGTGGTCTTGTCTGAGAGAGACTTTGAGGAATACTGTTTGGTCCCTGTAGGTGAAAAGAAATTACAGGATTATCTGTCCTGTGTATATTTTATAATTTTTCTTTTATTTGAGGAACAATCTCTTAATCAGAAGTGCCTTCTAGGAAACAATTAAGTAAAGACAGATGTCTGGAGACCTCCATGTGGGGCAGGTGGGTTTTCCTGATTTTTCTCCATTAACAGCTACTGTCTCCCCCAACCCCCTGTGGTATCCTGCATGCGCTGTCGGCCCAGACTCTGCATACAGCTGGCTGGGGCCTCACGAACAGCTGGAGGCCTGCAGGCCGAAGGGTCCCCCTGAGTGTGTGAGCTCGGGATCTCACATGCTCAGTAGTTCATCGGAAGACAACAAAGCCCTACCAGACTTGATGTCTCCCTTCTCAAGTTTTTAAGGAGGAAGTTTCTCAGAATATATAGAGAGAACCTGAGAAATGGTTCCATGTTAGAGAAAACCAGAGATGTGAGGAGGGAGTGTGGTGTGCAGTCTTGGTCAGCATGCGGGAGTCAGAAGACTGGCAGATCCATCTCCTGTGCTGACCATGGAAATGTCCCCCACTTTCAGGAAACACGAGTCACCCTGAGCTGTTCTGTTGGCAGTATTGTCTCAAGTGGTTCAGAAAAAAAACAACACATGGAAGACCAAGAATGAACCGTAAACGTGATAAAGTGTCATGTGTGGGAAATCTGGAGATAAATCCTGTGTCTTCAGCTTCTCTGTATGTTGGAAATCATTGCAAAATTAAAAGTTAAGAATTATGAGGGTGAAGAAAATTAGGGTAACCAATAGGTCAAAAAAAATTCAATGTTTGAGTTCTTCTTTAAAATCCAGCCTTTCTCAACGATGTGGAGAAAGGAGAACTCTCTTAAACTGTTGGTGGGAAAGCCAGCTGATGTAGCCACTCTGGAAAACAGCATGGAGGTTCCTCAAAAAGTTGAAAAATACCTACCCTATAACCCAGCAATTGCACTACTGGGTATTTGCAAGATACAAGTGTAGAGATCTGAAGTGGCATGTGCATCCAAATGTTTATAGCAGCAATGCCCACAATAGCCAAACTATGGAAAGAACCTAGATGTCTATCAGCAGATGAATGGGTAAAGAAAATGTGGTGTATGTATATATAATGGAATACTGTAACGCCATCAAAACATGAAATCTTGCCTTTTGCAATGATGTGGATGGAACTAGAGGGTATTATGCTGAGCAAAATAAATCAGTCGGAGAAAGATAATTTTTATATGATCTGTCTGATATGAGGAATTTGAGAGGCAGGACAGGGGACTGTGGGTGATAGGGAAGGAAAAAATGAAACAAGATGGGATCAGAAGGGAGACAAAGCATGAGACTCTTAATCTCATAAAACAAACTGAGGGTTGCTGGGGAGTGGTGGGTAGGGAGAGGGTGGCTGGGTTATGGACATAGGGGAGCACATGTGCTATGGTGTATGCTGTGAAATGTGTAAACCAGATGATTCACAGACCTGTGTCCCTGGGTCAAATAATGCATTATATGTTAATAAAAAAATAAAAGAAAAGCCCTTTTGTTGCTTCTTCTGCGTGACCTTCTACTATCTTAGGGAAAGGTAGAGGATATTGGGAATGACATGGCTAGGGTGTTGTTGCACTCTACTGTGAGGATTTGTGGAAGAATTGAATTGATGTTTTCACTGAGTTCTTATATATTGGCCCATGAGGGCATCTACAGGACTGTCCACCTTAATTCTTGTGCAAATCCCTGTCTGATGGGGGTGATATGGAGAAAAAGCAGAAGGGAATGTAGATAAAATAATGTAGATAAACATCCTTACAACCTGCAGCTCACTGACAAATACTTGAAATAGAGTAGAACTTTTCTGGAGGAAGCTCTCTGGTCTGAATGTTTTTTTTTTGTTTGTTTATTTTAAGATTTTATTTGTTTATTTGACAGAGATCACAAGTAGGCAGTGAGGCAGGCAGAGATGGAGGGAGCAAGATCCCTGCCAAGCAGAGAGCCTGATGCAGGCCTCGATCCCAGGACCCTGAGCCGAAGGCAGAGGTTTTATCCCACTGAGCCGATCTGGTGCCCATGTTAATGCTGTTAGTGCCTCTCTGGAGGGTAAAACCTCCTTAGCTTGGCAATAGCCAGGCCTCCAGGAGCCTGGGAGTCCTCTTTAGCATAACATAGTCCTTTTAGAAACTTCCCTGGTCTTTAACTCCCCCACCTCCAAACTGTATTAATCAGCCACCACTCCCAACCCTGGAGCAGCAGCTCTTTCTGGCCAAGGGCCCTGTACTTGTGTTTAATAAAACCACCTTTTTGCACCGTAGATGTCTTATGAATTCCTCCTTGGCCATCTTTGGTTGAGGACCCCAAAGCTCCAAAACACCATCAGACATGTCATCCCTCTCCTCTGAGGAGGGATCTGTGGCTCCCATGGCTTTCCACATCCTTGTACACAAGAGTGGTTAGGTTATGATCCAGTGTCAGGTCCGTCTGCTGCCGGACTCCTTCCCATGCCCTGCTGCACCCTCGGCCTCTTAACTTATGCCCACATAGTCCCTAGGGGGTCAGCGAATCCTTGGTGGGGTGGGCATGGCATGGGGACAGAGAAGCCATGTTCAGCATATGGCCCAGTTTCTCTTCCTCCTCCTCTCTGCCCAGAGCTATGGCTTCTGCATACATGCCTGTGTTCCTACCATAAAGGTGGAAGGAGCCAGTGGGCAAACCCTAGAAGGATGCCTATTCTGTTTCTCAAGAATGTCACCTGCTCAGTGGATATGCACTTATTTCCGCAGGACCACTGCTGAGCTGGATGGCTTGCCCACCCACCTGTCTGCTGGCAGAGTAAGCCTGACCAGAAGTAAAGTGCCAGGTCATTGAAGAACACTTGGAGAAACTGTCACACAGGCCACCCTGAAGCCATGTGGGTCACCCTGGGAGCCACAAGGGCCACTCTGGGAGACGTGCTTGCCACCCTTGGGAGCCACGTGGGCTACCCTGGGAGCCACGTGGGCCATCCTCCAGAACCATGCAGGCCATAATCAGAGTTGCGTGGTAGAAGGAGAGCTGTACCTCATGAGGAGTTTGTAGATACCTGGGGATAGGACAGGAGCGGATGGTCAGCACTGTTCCCACAAAATTTCCCCACAAAATAAAGCCCCACCAGGAGGAGGCCCCATTGGTCTGGGAGGATTCTCATCAGTCATTCCAGGAGCTCAGGCCATTTAATATTTCATGTGGTGCCAGTGCGCAATCAGTACTGCCCTTTCTAAATGCCTGAACTTGTCTCTAAGTTTCCTACAGGCCCCAGAGCTGCTGGTCAGGCACCTATGCCCATGCTGACATCCCCGTGTGCCGATGTTCTCTGTGAATACCCCAAAATATCAGCCCCTTCATCAGGGTGTTCTTTCCAGATCTCTCAGGAATGTTCTTCAAACCTTACTAGCTAGCCTGAGGGTGATGCTACTGTTGGTTTTTGCAAAACATGTTATTACATACAGATGTTGTCTGGTTTATTGGCACAGCTGCTCATGTGTAGGAAAGGAGGGGCTCAGGCTGCTTCTCCTGACCCTGCTTTGAGGACTCCTGCTGCCAAGCAAGCAGAATTCATCTCAAGTGTGTCACCCACCTGCAGATAGACTGCTCTCTTGTCTCTGGGGATGGTTATAGGCAAGTGCTGGGTCTTTACTGTTGATTCAAAAACCACCAAAGCCATGTTGGGATCAAAAAGGAAGTGACAAGTTCAGTCTTTTGTTATTTTAAAATCTTGTCTCATTATTAGTTAATTTCTCCCCAAGGAACTGTTTCCTCTGTGAGTCTGTAAGGGAAGCAGCTCTGAAGGGATGCTCCCTAATGCAGGTTTTCTTTAATGTCACAAGGGTCACAGGTAGGTATCTTGGCTGTCCTACCACCCTGAGCTGTAGGACACTTAGATTTCTTGCAGTCCTGTGGCCTTTCTGGGATGATAGCAGGGGAAGCAGGAGCCCTAGGGGGTGGTTATTCTATATCTATTAGAGAATATTGTGAATTCAAGTAATTAGACTGGGTTTATTCTATTCTGTAAGAAAGCACAAAGTATATCAGAGGACGACCTTGTAACACTCACCTGCATCTAAGACTTGTATATGCATGGGGAGCTCAGTCTGTATTCAGACAGTTCACAGAGTTTTAATGATGTGTCTTGTATCGCTCCAGGTTCTGGGGAACAAAGGCAGGCAGGACACTGTCTGTTCTCAGAGTCAGCAGCTCACACAGGAGATAGGGGATGTCTGCAACCACCATGGACACTTCCCAGAGTAGTCCAGCAGGTTTTGAGGATAGGTAGACATTCTCCAGAGGATAGGGTGGGAAGTGAGGTCCATGTGGGCAGAATAAGTGGCCCAAGGCCTAGAGTCTGATACAAGGTGTAGCAGGAAGGGAGTGGGTTGTGGTTGTGGTTGGGTAGGGTCTGTGGGCTGGAGCGAGACCCAGGATGGCCAATGGGGTTTGTGTGTAGAATTCCCCTTCTCAACATGCTGCTGGAAAGGAGTTGTGCGGCTGGTGCACACAGTCTGGTCAGAAGCTGTAAGAGGCTTTGTGGCCACCCCAGGGCCATGGCTGGGGGTCTGTCCCACCTTTATCCCATTCTGCCTCAGCCCCATGGGACTCTAGGATGAGCACAAGGTGCAGCAGAGGCCAGGGGAATCTCCTTTCTGGGGAGGGCATGGAGGGGACTTAAAGGTGTGACAGAAAATATGGTAGAAACTCACTAAGGATTGAATTTCAGGGGCAGATAATGTTTGTCCTGTAAAAATAAAGTATTTATGCTCAAAACTCTTCAAAGTGTGTCTCTGAAAAAGTGACAAGGCTGCAGAGGCCAGTCTCAGACGCTGCTGGTAAGTGGAGTGGGTGACAGATGTAGGGGACATGAGTTGCAGGGTGGTGGCAATGTCAAGGACCTTCCCAGGCTGCTGACACAGACATGGATGCAGGGACTGCACACACTGGCCAGACCCTACAACTACCAATAAAGGAAACCCTGGGATAGGAGGGATTTCATCTTGAAAATTAAAAGTGCCTATGGCTTGTATTAAAGAAACAATAATGCTTGGAATTTAAATGAAGGCCACAAGAGCCACAGAAAGACTGTGGGCCTTGGAGTCTAAAGACCTGGCTTTAATGTTTGAGTTTCGCTACTTACTTTATGACTCTTTTGACATTTACTTAAATTCTCTGACTTCCCATTTCACCTTTAAAATTGGTATAATAATAATGGCAGCATAGAAGGTGCTTGAGTAATGTGAACAGGGAATGCCTATAAAACAGTTTGTGCTGTCACAGATGCTTCCTGCTGGCTGGGGTGAGCATAGCGAGCAGGAACAGGAACAGAAGGGGATGGAACTCAGTGCTTCAGATGTGGGACCCAGGCAGGTTTTCTGTGTGTGTGAAGCTCCCTTATTGAACCTGAGGTATGACCCATTGGTCTGAGGGACTCTGTGAACTTTGTTGTCCTATCATTTGTGCAGGATCTGCAGCATTCGGCACACCTGTGAGCCCTGCACACACTGTGCAGAACACATGTATGTATTCACTGTCCACGTATTTGTCCCATGCAACACAGGCACACATGCACACTGTGTACACATGTGTAGGAGAAGTGTAAGCACATGCATGCGCTGTGCATACCTATAGACTGTGCAGCACCAGCACATGCATGCACTATGCATGCAAGGACACTGTGTGGCACCAGCACATGCATGCACTATGCATACCTGTACATGATGTGTCACCAGTACATGCATGCATCATGCACATATTTATACCATGCAGCACCAGCACACACCTGTACACATATGTACACACATGCAACATGAACACACTGCAGTATATTCGGCAGTATATAGCACACACATGCACACACATGCAACACAAACACACTGCATATATGTGCATTGTGTAGTATAAGCACAGATGTGGATCCCGTGTGTATACATAAATGGCAGTGTGTAGCACACACATGCACTAGGTACACACTTGCCATGTTCAGAAAATAGCGAGTACACATACTAGGCACATGCATACACCACTTGGTATGCAGCACCACCATAGCGTACCTTGTGTGTGCACTGGGCACATCTATGCATACATGTGGTATATAGCATTTGTCAGCAAGCACTTGATAATGATGGAAATTTGTTTACACACCATCAGATAATATCAGCATCAATTCTCTGCTCAAATGGATGTTCTCAGTGTTGGTACTGTCTAGAAGAGCACCATGAGCTTTTGATGAAACTGGCATGCATGCTTGTTTTAAAAAATGATTTTCGGGGAGATTACTGTTGAGCACAGAACTCAGTTACAGTGTGCATGGCTCCTGTGTCATGGAGAGAAAATGCTAAAGAAAAAAAATTCTCTATTTATGCTTTTTAAGAAACACAACTTTGGAATCAAACCTAGATTTAGATCATGCTTATAGCCATGAGAAGCAGTTCGTGGCCCCACTCTTGTTTTGTGTGTGTGCGTTAAACAAATAAGGAACTAATAGTGACTAGCCCCTGTTGTATGTCAGGTACTCTTCAGATAGCTCCATGTGCATAAGCTTATTTCAGCCCTCCAGTGTGCCCCAGAGAGCATTCATTTCGCCCTGGCTCCTAGCCTGTGTGGGGCATGGAGACAAAGGCAGGAGCTTCACGCACCTTCCCAGGTCATGGATGCAAGGGCTGGACCCCTACACACAAAGCTGGGCTGCAGATCTCTTGTGAGCTACATGCCATTTTCGTCTACCTTGTGGTCCTACAGTGAAAGGGCGGATGGAATCTAATAATACAGTTTATTTCTCCTTATGTATCCAAACAGTCATTTCAGCATGTGTGTTGGAGTCCTCAAGATCACCCCCCAGGTTTGACCATGGACCAGGAGTCCCAGGACTCAGCATACAGTCATGCTTATGGTGATGATTTATTGCAACAAAGGACACAAGGCATATTCATCAAAAGAAGGGGTGTGTGCAGCCACATTCGAGGAAGCCATGTTTCCCAAGTTGTCCCGGGGTCATGCAGGACATACCTAGATTCAGCTGCCTCTCATCAAAACATGGTGGAGCATCCATCCAGGAGGCTTACTGAGACTGGGAGCCAGCATTCCACACCCTCTGCTCCCAGGGTCCCAGGAGGATGCCACACACTCCCCATGCTGTTGATGCCTGGGGTCGGGGCAGCAGCCCTGCATGATCTCTCCCAGACCCCACTCTGTCCACTTCTCCACTTTGTGCAGCCCTCATCATTGAGCTCAGTGCTTGGATTCAGGGTCAGCTGCTGTGTTCCTTGTCTATGGTACATGTGTATTCACCTCTGAGTATGGGCAACGTCAGAGGTCATGGTCATGGTCATGGCAAGAGTGGACATATGTGGTGTCCCTGGGCAGCTCCAGGGAGTAGCTTCAAAAGATAGCATTGGCCTTAATGTTCTCCCCCAACCCCATGTGTCTCTAGTGGCTGGGTTTGGGATTTTCCCCATTATCACAAAAATCAGCATGACCCATTCAGTAACTAACTCTATATATTTCCTGCTCTCTGTTATTCTCATGCAGACCTTCTCTCAGAAAGGACTGGGAGCAAGAGGGGGACAAGCGTCTTTTGATATCATGTCCTTCTACAACATTAACAGCAAGGACATCTCATTCTGGATTCGGTCAGGACGAAATCCTGAATATTCAGGGTAGTTTAACATAGTGTTGCACACCTGATGCCTCTTGTTATGTTGATATAGTGAGAATTCTAGAAAAGACTATTGCCTTTAAAAAAAATTTAAATTCAATTTAGTTAATTAACTTGTAGTGCATTACTAGTTTCAGGGGTAGAATTTAGTGGTTGATCAGTTGAATATCACGTGCATATCAGTGTTCATTCCATCATGTGCCCTCCTTAATTCCCATCACTCAGTTATGCCATTCCCCTACCTGCTTCCTCTTCAACAACCCTCAGTTTTCTTCCTAGAGTTAAGAGTCTCTTATGGTTTATCTCCCTCTCTGATTTCATCTTATCTTATTTTTTTTCCTTCAGCCCCATATGATCCTGTTTTATTTTTTAAATTCCACATATGAGTGAGATCATATGATAATTGTCTTTCTCTGATTGCCATACTTCACTTAGCATAATACTCGCAAGTCTGTCCACTTCTTTGCAAATATAAGATTTTATCCTTTTTGATGGCTGAGTAATAGTCCACTGTATATACAGACCATATCTTCGTCCTCACTGCCTTTTAGTCATCAAGCTGCCTGGGTGGGGTTGGCACCAGTGAGAGGCTAGGGAAGGAGAGTCTGACAGAACACAGATCCTGGTGACTTTGGGGCGTAGGGGTCTGGAGAAGGTAGAAGGCCATCAATCTTGTGACAGGGCTTCTGGCCCCCTGGCATTCTGGTTTTATAGGAATGGCACCTTGGGGATGTGGTCTTTCTCTGTATGAGAAATATGGAGTTGACCAGATTGCCCCCAGCCCTCCCCCTCACCCCCTGTCAGAGAATAAGCCCTTTCCTATGGGTACCGGATAGGACACTGGCCACCCAGCCAGCCTCTGGGTTTTTGGTGCCAGAGACCCTCTGGACTAGGACTTCTGTCTGCTCATTCCTGAAGCTGAATTGTGTCTATTGGCAATGATTTTGCCAGATTTCAGCCCAGTACCATGAGTTTTGAGAACAAAACAGCTCACAGCAGACACTGATGGTTTAGCTTACCATGAGGTCTGACAGCCAGATTTTGTAGACTCTAGGACTTAAGAAAAACAAAAAACAAACAAATGAACAAAAAAGTGGTTTTTCTCTGTAAGCCATGAAGCTGTAGTGGCTGGATGGCTGTGTCCTAGCCCAGGTGACAAGCAGACCTCTCCTAAGCCCTTTGTTTTGTCCATCTGAGTGCCTAAATTACTACTCAAGAGCATGCACATCAGCCTGGAAAGTCACCAGGTTCTCAGGCCAGACATCTGATTTAATGAGAGCTTGTTAGCAAACTAAAGACTGTTTGTCAGAACTCCAAAAGTGTGTTCCCAACTAGATGTTGTCTCTCGTCCTGTCTCCCCTCCAGTGGAACAGAATAATAGGGACTGTCATCAGCAATACAGGCTAGATCTGTTTCTGACATCCAGAACATTCTGTGAAAGTTTTCTCAAATCCTTAGCATGGAAATCAGTCTCTCCAAGGCCTGCATCTGAGCTGCCTGGGGGCGGGGGTGGGGCATTCCTGGAAAGCAAGGGGAGACCACAGCAGCTGTGGGAGTATTTTCTTTCCTGTTTTCCTGTTTTCTCTAAACATCAGTTCCACTTCTGTGACCTGATTTAACCTCCATTCTCCCCACATAAAGGAGAAAGTAACACAAATGTAACACTGTTTGGCAATCTAGGCTCACCTTCTGAATGTGTGAGGTCTTTCTCCCCAGACCCAGAGGAGAGCACGAAACCCAAAGGCATCACCAGGCTGTGCTTCTTCCTGCCTGCCTTAGCCAGAGCCACTGAGAACCAATCAAGGACCAAGCAGGTCCTCTCTTCTGGGTCTGGACCTGTGATTGTTAAATTGTATGCATAATGTTTGCCTTTCAGTTGACAACAGGGCTGCTGTTTGATGTCAGGGATGATTCAGGAGCCTTCCAGGCACTGAAATTTGACACCTCCCACGCCTTCATCTCTTTAAAACAAACTTGCATTGTATTTCACTGAGCCAGTGGCAGGCTAGAGAATCCCACTTCTGTTACAAGCTATGCTGGGGTCCCCAGAACCCACCCCTCCACCCAGGTGTGGTACTTTTCTAGTGGACTTGCAGGGCTCTGTATGTAGTCTTACATAGAGGGTTTGGTACTGGACATGGTATGAAGTAACCTCAGCAAAGGGAAGGACACAACATCTGTATCTTTGGAGTAAATACCCAGTAGTGCAATGGCAGGGTCATAGGGAAGTTCTATTTTTAATTTCTTGAGGAATCTCCACACTGTTCTCCAAAGAGGCTGCACCAACTTGCATTCCCACCAACAGTGTAAGAGGGTTCCCCTTTCTCCACATCCTCTCCAATACATGTTGTTTCCTGTTGTGTTAATTTTGGCCATTCTAGAAGGGCCATCTCTACCCCAATGTTTATAGCAGCAATGGCCACTGTCGCCAAACTATGGAAAGAACCAAGATGCCCTTCAACGGACGAATGGATAAGGAAGATGTGGTCCATATACATGATGGAGTATTATGCCTCCATCAGAAAGGATGAATGCCCAACTTTTGTAGCAACATGGACAGGACTGGAAGAGATTATGCTGAGTGAAATAAGTCAAGCAGAGAGAGTCAATTATCATATGGTTTCACTTTTTTGTGGAGCATAACAAATAGCATGGAGGACAAGGGGTGTTAGAGAGGAGAAGGGAGTTGGGGTAAATTGGTAGGGTAAATCATGAGAGACTATGGACTCTGAAAAACAATCTGAGGGGTTTGAAGTGGCGGGGGGGTGGGAGGTTGGGGTACCAGGTGGTGGGTATTATAAAGGGCACGGATTGCATGGAGCACTGGGTGTGGTGAAAAAATAATGAATACTGTTTTTCTGAAAATAAATTAATTTAATTAAAAAAAAAAAAAGGAAGGACACATGGGGGAAGTGCCTGGGAGATACCAGGCTGACTTTCCAAGTCTTTTCCCCATGTGAGTGTTGTCTGTCAGAGGTTCTCACTTGAGCCAGGTGTCTGAGATTTGCCTGGGGGCTGATCACAGACACAGAAGTCCCAGAGTCCATGAGGAAGGTACCCATGCTTTCCAGACACAACCCTGCTTGTACAGAGCATTCAGACAAAACAAAACAAAATAAACAAACACACACACACACAAACAAACAAACCAAACACACAAAAAAACAAAGAGTTCAGACACAGTGAGTGAGTCAGTATTTAGGGAAGTTTCCATAACTATTGGGGTAGAGAACAGTAGAACAGTCATGGTCCAAGATGCCAACAAGGATCACCTCTGCAAGTAGCCTTTCTAAAGTCTGCAGCCCCAGCTGTCTGTGTGCATGCTTTACTGCACACTAGGTAACCAGGAGAAGCACAATTAAGGAGGGGTGTGTGTGTGTGTGTGTGCTGTGGGACACCTCCATGTGGACCAGCCACATGTGCCATGAGCAGTAGCTGTGCTGCCGTGGTTCATCTGTGGGGTGGACAGCCTGAGAGGGTGTACTTCATGGCTGGGCTATACAACCTTATGCACAGGAGGGCCTCTTTATATCAGATCACGTGGGAGAGTTAACACTACATCTTAAGATACTACTTAGAGAAAATTTATTGGATTAAAATGGTCAAGAATTAATGAAGATATTCAAACTCTCTGTCCATAAGTCCATGTCTTTGAACTCCAGGATCTCAGTGTTCATCTCTGATTCTCTGTTGTGAGTGTCCATGGTGGAAACTCCAACCTCTCCCTGCAAAGGACTACTCTTGAGATCACAAACATAAATGCAACTCTGTTTTCTTAAGTTTATTCAGGCATAGATTCAATTTGGCAGTGAACTCTGTTGCATAGTTTGCTTTAATCAGGAGGGTGATCTCGGTTCCCGTGAAGAGAAGGGACTTGGATGCTGATATGCAGGGTGTTGGCTGGGACGAATTGTAAGGACCTATTTTACTGTCCCTGCTCCCCTTCCCCCAGGGGACTTAAAAACAAGTCCTGGAAACCAGCTCCAGGTGCGGAGGCCAAGAAAAACAAGGCTGTATCCACCTCAAGTCTAGCCCTGACATAAGTACAGCCATCTTGGCAAAGCAAAAGCTGGCACCTTGCACTGTAATAGTGGGTTAGCATAAGAATGGCTATCCTGAAGGCCGGGAAGCCATTTTACTAAGCGTCCCTAACCATCCCACAGGGCGCACGTAACTTGAGATAAGAGAAAGTAGCTAAAACCTAAGAAACAACTTAATCATATATCACCAGGGCGGTTAGGCAATGGTGCCACAGGGACCAGATGTTAAAGAAAACAAATAGTTAACTTGCAGAGATCACAATCCTGCAAGACTGGGATCTCCCTTGGTTTGCAAATGTCCTGATGATTTACAACAAAAAGGGCTATCTCTTCAATGGCCCAATTTCCAGAGACAAAGGGCTCAGTTCCTCAAGGCCTAAGGCCATCCTCCCACCAAAAAACTGAGGGAGTCTGAGGCAGAAGGAAATGTAAATAAAGTTAAATTTCTTCTAAACCTAAATCTCACTTAACCGCCAGGATGGCGTGGCAAAAGGTTAAAGTTAAACTGTCAAAGTGGGGTGCAAGATATGTATGTATCTATGAAGAAGTGCTTTGAAAATGCTATATAAACCCTTGGCTTTGAGTGCTGGGGGTCCTCGTTGAAACCAGCTGCGCCAGGTGGATGCTTGGACCCCAGCTACCAGGAAATAAACCTCGCAGTGTGACTTACATTATTGAGAGTGTTCTCTGTCTAATTGGGGGGTGGTTGACTCCGTACCCTAACAGAATCTTCCCCAGGTTTCTCTGACATGCTCTGAACTTGTGCATGACACATTTGGGGACTGAATACTCCATTTTCTCAAGCCATCCACTCTCTTCAGAGGGTTTCACTGACAGACACCTGTACTGGGGAGAACTAGGATTTTGTGCACAGAGTGCCCCCTCAGAAACCTGACTGCTTGTATTTAGTTTTCCTTTACCTGACTAATTGATGGGAGTATGAACAGTTTTTTTCAAAGTGAGGCCATCATATGCTGACACCCCTTCCCTTACAAACCATCCCTCCCCTCCTGTGTCACTTGCACAAACCCCCTCTGTAAAATACACTGTCCTCCCTCTTGGGAAACATTCCAAAAACAAAACAAAACAAAACAAAAAACTTCTCAGGGAAAGACTAAGTTTGACACATTTGTCTTGACTTGAGCATCTTGTGTGGCCTCTCCAATGTTTAGTTCTATACACTGGAGATTTCCTCAGTTTCCAGTGGCATGACTACATGTCAGGAAACATGAGGGTAAGGATGCATGGAGCTGTTTTCTCACTCTGTTCTCTCAAGGAGCAAAAAGCGTCTATGTTTAAAGTACTTTTCTTTTCTTTTTTTTTTTCTTTTGTGTGTGTGTGTGTGTGTGATATGAATGATTTCTTCCCAGAAAGCCTGCGGCAACAGCACTATGTGGGTCATGAGTTTAGGGATCCAGCATTGCAGTCAGTGTCTTTGACGGAAATGCACAGAGGGTGCTTTCTTGTTCCCCAGCTTCTCTCTCTCAGGTATGGCTGTGCAGGCACCCACAGTTAATTGGGTGATCAGTGTGCTCCACATGCTCTAATGCCTAAGTGGTCTCTGCACTTTCACTTGGGTAGGTGCACGCTTGCCACCTCGGGGCCCCTGTCTGCCTCCTGTGTCCCTTCCATGGAAGGCAATGACTGGCCATGCAGAGCGTGGAAATGCAGGTCTCAGCACCATGCAGCTGGACCCAGTGGCTACCATGGCTTTAGGTTCCGTGCTGCTGGAGCATGTGACCTTCATGGACTAGGGGTCTGTGCCTGAGGCGAGCCCTCAGGGGAGGCCTGCAGAATGCCCTCCTCCAGCTGACAGTGTGTCCACTCTCCTGAAACTCTGCATTTTGTCTGAATAATTTAATACTTCTCTGAGAAAAGTGGCATTTGTGTGTGTGTGTATGTGTGTGTGTGTGTGTGTGTGTGTGTTCAAATAGCATTGGAGACAATGAATGACTAGATAGACTATTTCTGCTTTTGTTTCCAGTTTAAATGAAATTTTAGAATGATAATATCAGGAAGGCAGGTGGTTGAAGTGGTTGCAGCTTCGTAAGCTGCGTGAGTGTCCTGAGTGGAGGTTAGCTCTGTGTTGGTCCCTGATCCACCTCCCGTTGATGATCTCACAAACTTCCTAGATGCAGGAAGGACAACAAACAGCAGTTTAGATATTATACCACCACTGGTAACTCTTATGTTTTCAGAATTTGCTGCATTGCAATTTCCTAAATGGTTTGTGCATATTATTTAATATAATCCTTAAGAAAATAAAGAGGGACAGGGGGTTGGAGATTCTGAAGGAAGGGTCATCAGCCACAGCCTTCTCGGTGTTTCAGAACAATGCTGGCTGAGCCATTGTGTACGTGGTGGGGCATAGAGTGGCAGTCAGGCAGTCGGTGCCTCCAGCTGCTGCTGCATGTCCCTGCGTGGGGATCAGTCATGAGCCCTGGTGGAGAGCCACTAACCAGAGTGCAGAGGGTCAAGGAGGGGGAGAGATGTAGGCACAGTGATCTTCCATCCTTGGCTGAGCTGAAGCGCATGATGAGGCCCTGCATTTGGAGGTTGCATCTGAAGGCACTGACAGTTTCTGCGAGTTTCCCAAATGGGCCCTTGACCTCATCTCTGGTTCATTTCTTCAGTTATGTTTGGGAGCCTAAGAAACCAGAAGTGGACACAAGCAAAATCAGACAAGTGGCAGGGGCTTCTTCATGCAGGAGGAACACCTCCTCTGTCTGGACCAAGTCTTGTCTGCTTTGAGAGATTGTAGCATTGTGGGAAGAAGCAAGATTCCAGGCCAGCAGCTCTGCATCAACTGTTTTCTGAGGGACTGCCCTTCCTGGGCAGGGGGACACCCTGAGTCCTGAGGCTCGGTCTAGCTTGCTGAAAGGCAGAAGAGAGGCTGGAGCCCCTCATGGCTTGAGGGTTGGGACTGGAACATCTGCCCTGCAGGCCCCTCTGGAAGAGCAACACAGCAGCTCCACCTGCTGGGCGTGGGCGGCCTGGCAGCGCAGGAAGCCTAGGAGCAGGTGCCTGGCCCTGAGGTCTTCTGCTGCCAGTGCCCCTGCTGCTCTCTCCCCAGGGAGACCCCCTGCCCTAGAGTGCCATCCTTACCTGCAGTGAGGTCCTACATCTGCTTGGAAGCCTTCTGTCTTTGCAGTGTGGCATCATCAAGGGTCTGTGGCTGGCAGGCAGCCCATTTCCCCAAAAGAAGAAAACCCTCAACAAGGATGGGGCAGGGGTGGATATTCCCACTGCGTTCTTCTGGGAGCTGCAGGCCCCATCCTCCAGAGCAGGCTTCCTGAGCCCAGGTGCGAGTACTGTAGCCTTTAACACACAGGATGCGGGCTGGTGGCTTTACTGCAGCTGCACTGAGATTCTTCATTCTCAGAGAAGGGGTCCTGTGTTCTCCGCTTGACCCAGCCCTGCCAGGGCTGCACTGGGCCTGCCTGTCTCATCCATTGGTCCTGCACTTGGAGCAGCAAAGAGAGTGTAAGGGCCTTCCAATAAAGCTTTATAAAAGCAGATGACATCTGCAGTTTGCAGATCCCTGGCCTTCAGGTTAAAGATCAGATTCTTCTTTGCATCCTGTGTTTATGCTGTGGATCCTGGAAAACAGGATCTCTGCAGAGGAAGAAAAGAAGTGTTCACACCGGCTCTGAGTGCTCTTTATGGAGGAAAGATCAACACATCTAGTATGGTGAGGTCTTGGTCTCATGCCAGAGTCACCCTAGAAAGAGCTGTTATCCGCTAATCACACATGCTGCCCACCAATGTGTGCCATGCCCGGGGCTGGGAGTGGGGGTTGCAGTTGGTGCGGAGAGACAGGTCTGTTCCAGGGGGACCTGTGTTCAGGTGCATTAGATGGCCATATGCCCCAGGGAGGCATCCATTGGGTGCTAGAGAGAGAGGATTGTTCTAGGATGACCAGGGCACATGGGACCAGCAGCTGTTGGAGCAGCTTTTAAGTGTGCAAGGACCACCCCCCCACACACACACCTATTGTTGGGTGTCCACACACACCTGGGTCTCTGCAGCCTCCAGCAACTGAGGACCAGCTCCTTGTTGGTGGGGTCCCAGGGAAGCTAGTGTCCACACCAATGGGAGTCACACTTCCTGAAGGGTGAGCTTCTGGTTGGTAGAGTCCCAGGGAGGCAGGTGTCCACACTGACGAGGGCCACAGTTTGTGAAGGATCAGCTCCAGGTCAATGGGGTCCTGGGGAGGCTGGTGTCCATGCCAAAGGGGGTCACATTCCCTGAAGTGCCCTTCCTGGTAGGTGGGGCAGGTCTTGGCCTGGAGGAAGAAGCCTCTCACTGCCTCCATCAGGGTCAATGCAGAGGTTTCCTGATTTCCCAAGACCCTCATAATGAACAATGGGAAAAGGATGAGCTGGGAGAGTCAGTGTGCAAGGCAGGATCTGAGGCTGCGTGCCCATGCAGGGGGACATCAGCATGCAGGGCAGTGTCCAGGGTCTAAGGCTGTGTGCTCCTGTAGAAGGACATCAGTTTGAAGGGCAAAGTCCAGGGAGGAGTCTAAGGCTGTGTGGTCATGTAGGGGGGAGTCAATGTGCAGGGCAGTGTCCAGGGATGGGTCTGAGGCTGCATGATCACGTAGGGGGTGTCAGCATGCAAGACAATTTCCAGGGAGAGGTCTGAGGCTATGTGGCCATTAGGGGGGCATCATCATGCACAGCAGTGTCCAGGGAGGAGTCTGAGGCTGCATACTTGGATAGCCTCTATTTCCAAAAATTGAAGTATGACCTGCACATAGCAACATAGTAGAGGCTGAACTTGATGAATTGTTAGTGGTAAGCATGCAAGTCACCACCATAGACACAGGAACTGGTGGGATGGCCAGGAGCCAGCAGGTGGGACCGTGCTCCCAACCTGTGGAGGCTGTCCTGTTGACAGATGTGTATTGAAGGCACTATCTCCTCTGAGCCATTGTGAGATTAAAAAGTTAAGGCATCTTATAGCCAGTGCCGAGCTCCTGGCTTCTGCCAAGAGCTGGCTCATGGATGGTAGACAGGCTAGTGACCCAGGACATGGTAGCAATGAGACTTCAGTGCCCTAGGCCTGGCCCAGAGACTGCTTATGGCTGGGCACAGCACCAGTGGGTCACACTGGCAACGATCAAGGATCTGGCAGCTCCTTTTGGGCCAAGTGACAAAGTCCATGGAGTCACTCCTGAGCTGGAAATGAGACAACACTTTGTGAAGGGAGGGACCTGGGGCCCCCTGAAGGCTGCAGCCAGTCTCAGGCAAGAAAGGACCATGGGGACTCAGTCCAGCTGGATGCTGCTTAGAAGCAAGGACTGAGAAGCACAGAGTTTACCCAATGCTGCATACCAAGGCACATTCTCCAAGAGATCTAAGTCCCCGCTGCCATGCTTATTAAGCACGTGACTGTAGTTTGCTTATAGGCCCATGTGTCCCACCTGGTGCCCGGCCCTTTGTGGCTTTGGGCTCCTGGAACTGTTATCCGATAGTCGTGTAGTCCCTGTGTACCAGGCCTTGTTGGGGGCTCTGCGGTATGAATGCTGGGCCCAGTGAGCCCCCTCCTCTCCTGGAGCTCATTCCTGATCGAGGCAACCAAAAGCAAGTCAGCCCTAAATACAAAATGTGTGGGCATCATGCATGACGAGAAGGGAACACATCAGGATGGTGGCGGGGCAGGGGGAGGTCAGAGAAGGGATGAACATTCTGGAAAAAAGTGGCATTGACCCCTTGAGGAGGTGACACCAGCAGGGGTCCCACAAGATGCAGGTGGCTGTGCAGACACAGGCGGGGACATAGAGCACTTTAGGAAGATGCACGGACAGAGTGCTTGGTTCCAGTGACTGGGAGGGCAGCCGAACCACACCATCGTGACACAGGCTTTGGTTTGGGGTGAATGACATAGGGGAACATATGTGGGGAGTATGACAGTGGGGTGTTATGGGCATGGAGGTATCTGGAGCCAAGGCCTGTGTGACCACAGGAGGTGAGTGTGGGTAGAGGAGGACAGATTTGGGCCTAAAAAGTGAGCCCTGGGACCAAAGTTCAGAAGGATGGACAAAATCCAGCAAAGGAGGTTAAGGGAGGACGCCAAGACCAGCGCCGGCCCTGGGAAGGAGAACATGTGAGTGTGTGTACACCAAGGGCACACGTGTGCAGGCAGGTACTCACACACTCACAGATGGAGTCTGATTGTGCATTTCTCATCCGGGAGCTCACCCTCCTTTAGATGTGTGCTTTCTGTTCCACTGGCCTCTTGTGGCTCTCTCCCCTCTCCCCAAAGAGCCACCTCCCACGTCTGGGACCAACTTCAGATCACCTCTGGAACATAGACAGATGGTCTGCTGTGCACCACTGCTGCAGGGTGAACTGTGGGGAGGAAGGGCCTCCACATCAGGATGAGCTGGAAGCTTTGCTTTCCTGGGCACCGGTCTTAGTAGTAGACACAGCCCCCACTGATATAGGTGTGGACTCCCTGAGATACAGACCTACAGACCACCCATCTGGGCTCACGGCTGCAGAAGAGTGGAAACTGACTTTTCCAAGAATGGAAAACAGCCATGGAAGTTATTTCTCTGGACACAATCATGTTGAACTGAACATTTTGTAAAGAAGATGGATGGATGCAGTGTCCTCCATCCTGTCTCTCCAGAGGACCTCAGGCTTCTGTGAGGGTCCATGTGTCCTGCAGGGTTTGTGTGGCTGCATGAAGATGGCTCTGGCAGTGGGCTGGCCCCAGGTATGAATCCCATGCTGATGTTGTCTCATGCCCAGCTGGAGTGAGTTGTGATCTAAAGAGGTGGCTCCTCAATGCCATGTAATCAAACGTGATGAAATACAACATGACCAATATTGTTTTATTCATCTGATGTGATAGAGTTTGACAGGGAAACTGATCTGCGGTGAAGCACGTTCCAGAGGAAAACATTGGGTATCGTTTTCTCTCAACTTTTTAAATGACACAAATAATACATAAAAATAACACTTCTTTGAGCACTTCATTTAGATCACCTCCTGTAATTGTCACAGCACAGTTTGACGATAGGAGCATTTTCTCTGTTAAATTGTTGAGAAAACATGTTTGTGGAGACCTAGGGCATGGCAGGTGATTCCAGAGCAAGAAGTAAATCCAAACTGGATCTGTATGTACCTCATAGAAAAATGAAGAGATTAACCCAGAGGAAAATCTCAGCTATGTGTTATTTTGGAGGTTCCTATTTTATTTCTGTTTTCTGTACATGGATACTTTAAGTAGAAGAATGTGTATACTAATTTATAATTTTCTTGCTTGAACATTGTACTGTAAATATTTTCCATGGTTCTTTTTGCTAAGGCATTATTTATAATATTCTGCTCTGTGCCTAAAGAAGTACTCATTTGTAGGATTTCTATCTTGTTTTGGATACTTTACAACTTAAGAAAAAATACCGGAAGGAAGTCTCTGCCCCTTACCTCTGTCCTTGAGATACCCTGGGAAGCTGCTGGTGGGAAGTGCATTTCTGTCCAGAAGGGAAGCACGCTCTCACTGTGTGCGACATTCACCAATGTTTGACCTGATTTATATGTGGGTGACATGCAGGTGTTTAGTGCTGCCTGGGTGCAAATGAGAGGTGGAGCTAGGAGCTGTGTGTGTGCTGCCTGCAGGCCTGGGCATGGCATATTCTCCTGTTCTTTCGTGTTTTCAACTTTAAACTACCACAAAATGATAGGAAATTTGAGAAGAAATTTGTCTCCAGATTCTGGCATTGTTAACCTTACAAATGCTTGATTATCCCAATATTTCTGCTTATCCTGAGAGGGAAGAGGTCAGATTCTGATCAAAACTGTGAGACAGGAATCCATCAGAATCCTAGAGGAGAACATATGCAGTAATCTCTTCGATATCAACCACACCAACTTCTTTCAAGATATGTCTCCAAAGACAAAGGAAACAAAAGCGAAAATAAACTTTTGGGACTTCATCAAAATCAAAACCTTCTGCACAGCCAAGGAAACAGTCAAGAAAACAAAGAGGCAACCCACGGAATGGGAGAAGATATTTGCAAATGACAGTACAGACAAAAGGTTGATATCCAGGATCTATAATGAACTCCTCAAACTCAACACACACAAAACAGACAAGCATATCAAAAAATGGGCAGAAGATATGAACAGAGACTTCTCCAATGAAGACATACAAATGGCTACAGGCCACTTGAAAAAATGTTCATCATCACTAGCCATCAGAGAGATTCAAATTAAAATCACATTGAGATATCACCTTACACCATTTAGAATGGCAAAAATTAACAAGACAGGAAACAACATGTGTTGGAGGGGATGTGGAGAAAGGGGAACCCTCTTCCACTGTTGGTGGGAATGCAAGTTGGTGCAGCCTCTTTGGAGAACAGTGTGGAGATTCCTCAAGAAATTAAAAATAGAACTTCCCTATGACCCTGCCATTGCACTACTGGGTATTTACCCCAAAGATACAGATGTAGTGAACAGAAGGGCCATCTGTACCCCAATGTTTATAGCAGCAATGGCCACAGTCGCCAAACTGTGAAAAGGACCAAGATGTCCTTCAACGGACAAATGGAGAAGGAAGATGTGGTCCATATACACTATGGAGTATTATGCCTCCATCAGAAAGGACAAATAACCAACTTTTGTAGCAACATGGATGGGACTGGAAGAGATTATGCTGAGTGAAATAAGTCAAGCAGAGAGAGTCAATTATCATATGGTTTCACTTATTTGTGGAGCATACCAAATATCATGGAGGACATGGGGAGTTAGAGAGGAGAAGGGAGTTGAGGGAAATTGGAAGGGGAGGTGAACGATGAGAGACTATGGACTCTGAAAAGCAATCTGAGGGGTTTGAAATGGCGAGGGTGGGAGGTTGGGGTACCAGGTGGTGGGTATTATAGAGGGCATGGATTGCATGGAGCACTGGGTGTGGTGAAAAAATAATGAATACTGTTTCACCAAAAATAAATTTACAAAACCTATTATTGAGATTTGTTTCAAATTTGAGGTACATTGGGGAGCTTGTAATGCTGGTAGTTCTAGAGGGTGGAGATAATAGCACGTTGCCAGAAAATATTTATTTACCCTGATGATGAGCTCTCAATCTGTTTTCAAAGAAGGATACTGGTGTGAAGATCATCTCCTGAATATGCAATGAAGGAAAGTTGAAGAACTGCCTTAATTTTAAGTTTAAGGAGAGATAATGTATTTTTAAGTTCATGGGATGAATCCAAGTTGAGCCTTACCATCTATGCATTTCTTTGCAATACTTTTGTAAATTGTAGCTTAAATTACACTTAAATTCGTATTTACCTTTGTTAGAAAATCGTCATTTGTATAACAAATGACCTGAGTGTGTTCATAATTTCCTAGACAAACCACTAAAAACTTGTGGTATCACTTCTTTCAAGAGATAAAGCACACAAAACAAACCAAAAAAGCCATGTGAACAAGGACCTAATGAGTGAGATTGGAGACCACAACAATCTTCACTAAAATGCCAGCCATGTGAGGTAAACAGTGGTTTGAGAGTGTGAACTGACCTGAAGAGGACACAGAGAGAGTTATGTCTTGGGGCAACCTTGAGGAGTAGATGTACAGAATAGCTGGAAAAAAGAAGATACAGGGGAGCCTTGTATGGAAAAGGGTTTTCATGCTTCTCAAGGAATGGTTACGATTCACTTAGCATGAAGGAAGATTATTTACAGTGTCCATATTGAGACGTGTGGTCATACATGCTCTCCCACCAGGCCTTCCCCTCCCAAACTTGAAATTGTCTGTTCTCAAATCAATGTAATTGATTAAGATTGCTCTGTGGATCAAATTAAAACCACATTGAGATACCACCTTACACCAGTTAGAATGGCCAAAATTAGCAAGACAGGAAACATGTGTTGGAGGGGATGTGGAGAAAGGGGAACCCTCTTACACTGTTGATGGGAATGTAAATTGGTGCAGCCACTTTGGAGAACAGTGTGGAGATTCTTCAAAAAATTAAAAATAGAGCTGCTCTATGACCAGCCCATTGCACTACTGGGTATTTACCCTAAAGATGCAGATGTAGTAAAAAGAAGGGTCATATGTATCCCAATGTTCATAGAAGCAATATCCACAATAACCTAACTGTGGAAAGAGCCAAGATGCCTTTCAACAGACAAATGGATAAAGAAGATGTGGTCCACATATACAATGGAATATTACTCAGCCATTAGAAAGGACGAATACCCAACTTTTGCATCAACATGGATGGGACTGGGGGAGATTTTGCTGAGTGAAAGAAGTCAAGCAGAGAAAGTCAATGTTCATATGGTTTCACTTACTTGTGGAACATAAGGAATAATATGGAAAACATAAGGAGAAGGGATGCCTGAAATTTCTAAGCAGAGTTTGGGAAAACCCGCCCTGATCCTGAGCTTAGTACCTCACAGTCAACTCTGGCATCTTGCTTGCCACTTGCTTGCTTTCCCTCCAACTGCTCAACTGAGACATGAATGTGCCTGGTTCAAGTCTTCTCTATAAATCCTTGTTGGGAGGAGGCTAACTTCAGAATCCCTCAAGGGTTGCAAATACCTTTAGTAGCCAAGGGAAATACTCCCAAGCTTTTTATAAATTCATTGCTAATGGTTTGATTATGGAGAAAATTTTAGTGGAGGGCATAGGAGGGTCTTTGTGGTTGACTTGTGTTGGTTTAATAATGCTATAACTGTAGCTTGTGAGCCTGATGTCCTGAGGAATGTTTCCATCAATCTTGCACCAGGGAGTCAGACATGAAATGGAAAGCATAGAAGGATCTAAAATTGCTGAGTTCCCAGTGTGCAAGCTTCAGTGGATCAGGCAATGGATAGAGGATTATTCCTGTGAATTTGGTAACAATTCTACAGTGTGGTCATGCTCTTGTGTGTTCCTATATTACAGACGGGGAACGTGAGACTCATTGGGCTCACCTTAGCAGATAGGGGTGCTATAGCACAGTGCATGAAAGGAGCTACAGAGTTTAGAGGGCCTGTGTTCACATCACAACTCCATCTCCTCCAAGCTTTGTGACATTGAGTACATTCATGAACCTTTCTGATTCTCAACCACTCATCCACAACATGGAGACAGCGATGCATACTTCATAAATGTGTTTGAAGATTGAAATGACATCAGAAACCTTAGACCCTTACCAGTGTTTCTGGCACATGATAAAGTCTCAAGAAATATGGTCTGTTCTTAATTTTGCTATTATAAATGCTACTACTCAAAATCCTGACCTACAATAGAGGATGCTTGGATGACAACCTAAATCCTCCTGGATCCAAAATGAAAATAATTAGAGCTCTAAATATATTTAGAACAAAGCTGCTCATACTCTTTACTTCAAGCTTCATGGCTTCATTTGCTAATGCAGGCAAGGTGATAGGAGCTGGAAAAACATAATAAACTAAATCCTTCTGTTTAGGGGACCATAGGCCAAGAAAGTAAAGTAAATTATATTATTTGTCCCCATCTTTTCACCTTCCTTCATGGACATAGCCCTTCCAATGGACCGCATTTACCTTTCTTTTTGAAAGGTACAGCCATGGGTGTATTACTTGTTTTGACCAATGGGATGTGAATGTGCTTGTTGCAGAGTCTTTAAATGCCAAAGTTTGGAGCCAAGTTTTGTCACAAAGGCTATGAGTTCTTGGATCAGAAAGCAGAACACCTGTGTGTAGACAGTCTGCTTCCATTTTCCATTCTATCAGATTGAAAACACCTCAGTAGCTGGTCTTGAGTTCTAGAGGAGTGAGTGTGTGAACAATTTTATCTAGGATAAGCAGGTTGTGCTGACTCTCAGCTTCCTATGGTTCACTACCACATCCTCAGAGCCATAGAGATCCCTGACCACCATGTGGAGAAAACACTGTCTAGTGCATTGCTGTGGTGACTATGATCCTGAGTTGTGCATTACAGAAATCCAGAAACTCTTTCTGCAAATACAACTATTTAAAGGCAATAGACATCCTGAAGCTCATACCACTCCCACCAAAGAAAATAAGCAGGTGGCAAATAAGCACAAGGAAAATCTGTACATCAGGATCCATGAGGGAAATGTAAATGAAAACCTGACTGAGTAATCACTACTACTGCCACCTGTTAAGACAGCAGGTTAAAACACCAAATGTTGGAAAGACCCAGCTTTCCTACATTGCTGATGGGAGTGTAAATGGAACATCTACTCTGGTAAGCATTTGATAGGTTCTACTAACATGAAACAACAATGCTACAACCCAGCAATCACTCACCCTCCTGAATCTTTATCTCAGAGAATAAAATCTAAGATCCCACAAAACCCTGTGAACAAATATTCAATGTAGGATTATTTATAGTCTTCAAAGATGGGAAACAATTAAAATATCCCTCTAAAGGTCACTGAGTGAAAAAAAAAATGTGGCATTTCTATATTCATTGATAAAAAGCCATATGTTCTGACGCACAGAACATCATGGATGGATCCTGGGGTATTAGCCTGAGTGAAAACAAACAAAAACCCAATGTCACAGTTCATAGCTGTAGGAATCACCTCATGTAACAAAATGCCAACACTCCCCCAAATGTAAAGCAATGGGGTGATTGCCGTGGGCTGTGATGGTGGGGGCAGGCCACCTCATGTGGGTAGCATGAGAGTGATCTTATTTTTGATGGAACTCCCATATCCGGATTTTGCTGAAGAATATATGAATGTACATGACAAACTGAAAAAAGTAGACATGTCCATCATACCACTGTAAGGTTCCTGGTATTAATAGTGCTCTACAATGATGTAGGGTGTTACCCTGGGGTGAAATATGACAAAAGTGCCTGTGATGGGACATTACTGAATATCTGAAGCTTACTGTGAACCTATAAATATACCCAAATCCCTCCCTACCTGTATTAGTGGTCTATCAGGCAACACACCTCAGAAGAGATCCCTAAAGCAAGCAATCCCCACCTGACTCTCTAATGTGTGTGTGTGTGTGTGTGTGTGTGTGTGTGTGTGTGTGTGTGTCTGTTAAGCATCAGTGTAGGAGGTAAGAGAGGTCTGACCCTGGTCTATGACTGGGCATATGCTGGACTGTGATGCATTGTATAGAAAGGGCAGAGAAGGCCAGGTGTGGGATGGGACAGAGGCAGCACCTAGGCTGCTATTCTCCCAGAGCTGATATTTTGAGTTTGGGAAGGAAAGGGCAGGGTAAATACCTAGATCACACCCTCCCCTCCCTCCTCTGGACATTATCTGTCCCCTGCTCTTGTAGATACCCTCTACCACTGTGCCATTTCTTGCATCCTGATCACACAACCATCACCCTAGCATTGTCCACATTTTAAAGATGAAGGAATGGAGAACCATTCCTGGTTCTGATGTGACCCTGCCTCACACACCACAAGTGGGGCCCAGCACCTCCAGGAAACTTTGTGGCCATAAATACATGTGTCAGGTAAATGGGGTCTGAACTGTTGACTCCTGGAGGTTCACAGCTCTGGGATAACACAAGCGATCCATTTCTCCTTCAAATAAAGTGACCCAGATGCCACCAGCCTCCCAACTGGCTCCTGAAAGTGGCAGCCCTCCTGTAAGCTCAGACAACATCCATCTTAAAGACGCTAACTTCTCTCCTCCCAAGTCGCCCTCATTTTTATTGTTCCTCCAAGAGACACCTCTTTCATGGCTCCCATTATTTGATGCCCTGGTGCTATGACCAGAGTGCCTTGAACTACTCCAAGGGACCATGGCTCTAGGCTCTCTTCCACCTCAGCTATGGCCACAGGCATACCTAAGCTCATTGGTATCCACAATTCATTGTGCTTCCACATCATCCCTTGAAGTGAAAGGGGTAATCTTCAGGGAGACGACAAACCGGGAAATTTACTTTGCTCCTTTCTTCTGTCCAAAGTATGTCAGAATCTGTTTTGCCTATTAGAGGTAGTCACCTTCTTCCATATCCATAGACAAACTTGAGTTTTCCATATGCACCTATTCTCAATGTTCCTTCTCCTTCTTTGCTTTACTCTGTTCATCCATCCCTTTACCTGCAGCAGTCAGTAGGAATTTATGTATCTCAATCATATTCTCAGTGATTCTGTGGCTCAGACCAGAGAGCCTACACTCCAGCATGCTCACGCCAGCCTGTACCTGCCTCCCTTACCCCATAGGAAGTCACCTAGAGACAGAGAACTGTGCATGTCTCTGGCCTCCCTTCACCTTGATTCCCTCATTTTCTTGTCACATTTACTCTCCAAAGGCCTGCATCACACAGGGACATTAGTCAGGAAGTACTCGCTGTGGTGGATAGAGCTTTTTATTTTTATTTTTTTTTATAAACTTATAATGTATTATTAGCCCCAGGGGTACAGGTCTGTGAATCGCCATGTTTACACACTTCACAGAACTCACCATAGCACATACCCTCCCCAATGTCCATAACCCCTTATCCCAACCCCCCTCCCCCAGCAACCCTCAGTTTGTTTTGTGAGATTAAGAGTCACTTATGGTTTGTCTCCCTCCCAATCCCATCTTGTTTCATTTATTCTTCTCCTATACCCTTAACCCCCCCCCATGTTGCATCTCCACACCCTCCTATCAAGAAGATAATATGATAGAGTTTTTTTTTTATTAATTTTTTATTTTTTATAAACATATATTTTTATCCCCAGGGGTACAGGTCTGTGAATCACCAGGTTTACACACTTCACAGCACTCACC
>NC_081568.1:151815706-151842226 GCF_022355385.1 Mustela nigripes | reverse complement strand
CAAAGCAGGAAAGAATGTCCAATGGAAAAAAGACAGCCTTTTCAATAAATGATAGAGCTTTTTAAACTTCACATCAGGGTACAAACTCAAGTTTGCCACAAAGTGAGTGGTAAGGCTTGTGACAAAAATCATTTTTCCTGGGAGAAGTCAAGATGGCAGAGAAGTAACAGGCTGAAACTACATCAGGTAGCAGGAGATCAGCTAGATAGCTTATCTAAATATTGCAAACACCTACAGATTCAATGGGAGATCAAAGAGAAGAAGAACAGCAATTCTAGAAACAGAAAATCAACCACTCTCTGAAAGGTAGGCCTGGTGGAGAAGTGAATCCAAAGTGATGGGAAGATAGACCGCAGGGGGATGGTCCAGCTCCCAGCAAGATGCAGAGCAATGGAGCACAAAATCAGGACTTTTGAAAGTGTTCCGCTGAGGGACATCGCTCTAGAGGCTAAACCAGGGTGAAGCCCATGCAAGGTCAGCGTGGTCCCAGGGCCCACAGAATCACAGAAGGATCGGGGTGTCTGAGTTTCACAGAGCTTGAAGGTATTAGAACGGGGAAGCCGGCTACAGAGACAGAGTCAAGGAGTGAGCTCTCAGCTCAGGGTTACCTTGAACCAGTAGCAGGCTGGGTGAGCTCGGAGCATGGCCAGAGGCCAAGTAGACGGTAGTGATTGGGCGCTATTCTCTGAGGGCGCACTGAGTAGAGGGCCCAAAGCTCTCAGCTCCTCCAGGCCGGGGACTGGGAGGTCTCCATTTTCATTCCTGTCCTCCAGAACTCTATGGAAAGCATTCAGGCAACAAAAGCTCCTGAAAGCAAACCTGAGCGGATTACTCAACCCAGCCCCTGGTAAGGGTGGTGCAATTCAGCCTGGGGCAAAGCTGATTGAGAATCACTACAACAGGCCCCTCCCCCAGAAGATCAACAATAAATCCAGCCAGGACCAAGTTCACCTATTAAGGAGTGCAGGTTCAATACCAGAGAGAGCAACTGAATTCCAGAGGAAGAGAAAGCAAAGCACGGAACTCATGGCTTTCTCCCCATGATTCTTTAGTCTTGAAGTTAATTTTTTTTTCAATTTTTTTTCTTCTTCTGTTAATTTTTTTTAACTTTTACCCTTTTCTTTTTTAACGTTTTTTAACTAGGTTATCATATATATATATATATATATATATATATATATATGACACATTTTTTCTGTAATTGTTTTCTTTTTTTAATTGTTTCTTTTTTTTCTGAACCTCTTTTTATCCCCTTTATCCTCCCCATGATTTGGGGTCTCTTCTGATTTGGTTAAAGCATATTTCCTGGGGTCTTTGCCACCTTTTTAGTATTTTACTTGCTCTTTCATATTCTTATGTGGACAAAATGACAAGGCAGAAAAATTCACCACAAAAAAAGGAACAAGAGGCAGTACCAAAGGCTAGGGACCTAATCAATACAGACATTGGTAATATGTCAGATCTAGAATTCAGAATGATGACTCTCAAGGTTAAAGCCAGGCTTGAAAAAGGCGTGGAAGATATTAGAGAAACACTCTCAGGAGATATAAAAGCTCATTCTGGAGAAATAAAAGAACTAAAATCTAACCAAATTGAAACAAAAAAAGCTATTAATAAGGTGCAATAAAAAATGGAGACTCTCACTGCTAGGATAAATGAGGCAGAAGAAAGAATTAGTGATATAAAAGACCAAATGACAGAGAATAAAGAAGCTGAGCAGAGCAAAAGAGGGACAAACAGCTACTGCACAACAAAGGCAGAATTTGAGAGTTAAGTGACACCATAAGATGAAACAATATTAGAATAATTGGGATTCCAGAAGAAGAAGAAAGAGAGAGGGGAGCAGAAGGTATATTGGAGAGAATTATTGGAGAGAATTTCCCTAATATGGCAAAGGGAACAAGCATCAAAATCCAGGAGGTGCAGAGAACTCCCCTCAAAATCAACAAGAATAGGTCCATACCCTGTCACCTAATAGTAAAATTCACAAGTCTTAGTGACAAAGAGAAAATCCTGAAAGCAGCCCAGGAAAAGAAGTCTGTAACTTACAATGGTAAAAATATTTGATTGGCAGCAGACTTATCCACAGAGACCTGGCAGGCCAGAAAGAGCTGGCATGATATATTCAGAGCACTGAAATGAGAAAAACATGCAGCTAAGAATACTATATCCAGCTAGGCTATCATTGAAAATAGAAGGGCAGATAAAAAGCTTCCAGGACAAACAAAAACTGAAAGAATTTGCAAACACTGAGCGAGCTCTATAGGAAAGATTGAAAGGGGTCCTCTAAGCAAAGAGAGAACCTAAAAGTAGTAGATCAGAAAGGAACAGAGACAATATACAGTAACAGTTACCTTACAGGCAATACAACAGCACTAAATTCTTATCTCTCAATAGTTACCCTGAATGTTAATGGACTAAGTGCCACAATCAAAAGACAGAGGGTATCAGAATGAATAAAAAAACAAAACCCATCAATAGGTTGCCTACAAGAAACTCATTTTAGACCCGAAGACACCTCCAGATTCAAAGTGAGGGGGTGGAAAACAATTTACCATGTTAATGGACAACAGAAAAAAAGCAGGGGTGGCAATCCTTATATCAGAACAATTAAATTTTAAGTTAAAGACTATAATAAGAGATGAGGAAGGACACTATATCATACTCAAAAGATCTGTCCAACAAGAAGATCTAACAATTTTAAATACCTATGCCCCTAACATGGGAGCAACCAACTATATAAACCAATTAATAACAAAATCAAAGAAACATATCAAGAATAATACAATGATAATAGAGGACTTTAACACTCCCCTCACTGAAATGGACAGATCATCCAAGCAAAAGATCAAAAAGGAAATAAAGGCCTTAAATGACACACTGGGCCAGGTTGACGTCACAGATATATTCAGAACATTTCATCCAAAAGCAACAGAATACACATTCTTCTCTAGTGCACATGGAACATTCTCCAGAATAGATCACATCCTGGGTCTTAAATCAGGTCTCAACTGGTATCGAAAGATTGGGATAATTCCCTGCATATTTTCAGGCCACAATGCTCTGAATCTAGACTCAATCACAAGAGGAAATTTGGAAAGAACCCAAATACATGGAGACTAAACAGCACCCTTCTAAATAATGAATGGGTCAATCAGGAAATTAAAGAAGAATTGAAAAAATTCATGGAAACAAATGATAATGAAAACCCAACCGTTCAAAATCTGTCAAACACAGCAAAGGCAGTCCAGAGAGGAAAATATATAATGGTGCAAGCCTTTCTCAAGAAACAAGAAAGGTCTCAAGTACACAACATAATCCTACACCTAAAAGAGCTGGAGAAAGAACAACAAAGAAGGCCTAAACCCAGCAGGAGAAGAGAAATCATAAAGTTCAGAGCAGAAATCAATGAAATAGAAACAAAACAAAAGACAATAGGACAAACCAACGAAACTAGGAGTTGGTTCTTTGAAAGAATTCATAAGATTGATAAACCTCTGGCCAGACTTATCAAAAAGAAAAGAGAAAGTACCCAAGTAAATAAAATAATGAATGAAAGAGGAGAGATCACAACTAACATCAAATAAATAGAGACAAGTATAAGAACATACTATAAGCATCTCTATGCCAACAAATTTGACAATCTGATAGAAATGGATGCATTGCTAGAGACATATAAACTACCACAACTGAACCAGGAAAAAATAGAAAACCTGAACAGACCCATAACCAGTAAGGAGACTGAAACAGTCATTAAAAATCTCCAAACAAACAAAGCCCAGGGCCAGACAGCTTCCCGGGGGAATTCTACCAAACATTTAAAGAAGAACTAATTCCTATTCTCCTGAAACTGTTCCAAAAAAATAGAAATGGAAAGAAAGCTTCCAAACTCATTTTATGAGGCCAGCATCACCTTGATCCCAAAACCAGACAAGGATCCCATCAAAAAATGGGATCAGACCAATATCCTTGATGAACTCAGATGCGAAAATTCTCACCAAAATACTAGCCGATAGGATTCAACAGCACATTACAAGGATTATTTACCACGACCAAGTGGGATTTATTCCAGGGCTGCAAGGTTGGTTCAACATCCGCAAATCAATCAATGTGATACAACACATTAAAAAAAGAACAAGAACCATATGATACTCTCAATAAATGCTGAAAAAGCATTTGACAAAGTACAGTGTCCCTTCCTGATCAAAACTCTTCAAAGTGTAGGGATAGTGGGCACATACCTCAATATTATTAAAGCCATCTATGAAAAGCCCACTGAAAATATCATTCTCAATAGAGAAAAACTGAAAGCTTTTCTGCTAAGGTCAGGAACACAACAGGGATTTCCATTATCACCACTGTTATTCAACATAGTACTAGAAGCCCTAGCCTCAGCAATCAGACAACAAAAGGAAATTAAAGGCATCCAAATTGGCAAAGAAGAAGTCAAACTATCACTCTTTGCAGATGATATGATACTATATGTGGAAAACCCAAAAGACTCCACTCCAAAACTGCTAGAACTTGTACAGGAATTCAGTAAAGTGTCAGGATATAAAATCAATGCACAGAAATCAGTTGCATTTCTTGACACCAACAACAAGACAGAAGAAAGAGAAATTAAGGAGTCAATCCCATTTACACTTTCACCCAAAACTATAAGATACCTAGGAATAAACCTAACCAAAGAGGCACAGAATCTATACTCAGAAAACTATAACGTATTCATGAAAGAAATTGAGGAAGACACAAAGAAATGGAAAAATGTTGCATGCTCCTGGATTGGAAGAATAAATATTGTGAAAATGTCTAGTCTACCTAAAGCAGTCTACACACTTAATGCAATTCCTATCAAAATACCATCCATTTTTTTTCAAAGAAATGGAACAAATAATCCTAAAATTTATATGGAACCAGAAAAGACCTCAAATAGCCAAAGGAATATTGAAAAAGAAAGTCAAAGTTGGTGGCACCACAATTCCAGACTTCAAGTTCTATTACAAAGCTGTCATCATCAAGACAGACACATAGATCAATGGAGCAGAATAGAGAGCCCAGACATAGAGCTTCAACTCTATAGTCAACTAATCTTCAACAAAGCAGGAAAGAATGTCTAATGGAAAAAAAAAAAGACAGCCTCTTCAATAAATGGTGTTGGAGAAACTGTACAGCCACATGCAGAAAAATGAAATTGGACCACTTCCTTATACTACACACGAAAATAGACTCAAAATGGATTAAGGACCTCAATGTGAGAAAGGAATCCATCAAAATCCTTGAGGACAACACAGGAAGCAACCTCTTCCACCTCAGCAGCAGCTACATCTTCTTAGAAACATCGCCAAAGTCAAGGGAAGTAAGGGCGAAATGAACTATTGGGATTTCATCAAGATCAAAAGCTTTTGCACAGCAAAGGAAACAGTTAACAAAACAAAAGACAACTGACAGAATGGGAGAAGATATTTGCAAACAGCATAGCAGATAAAGGGCTAAGTATCCAAAATCTATAAAGAACTTATCAAACTCAACACCCAAAGAACAAATAATCCAATCAAGAAATGGGTAGAGGACATGAACAGACATTTCTGCAAAGAAGACATCCAGATGTCCAACAGACACGAGAAAAAGTGCTCCACATCCCTCGGCATCAGGGAAATACAAATCAAGACCACAATGAGATATCACCTCACACCAGTCAGAATGGCTAAAAGTAACAAATCAGGAAATGACAGATGCTGGCGAGTATGTGGAGAAAAGGGAACTCTCCTACACTGTTGGTGGGAATGCAAGCTGGTGCAATCACTCTGGAAAACGCAATGGAGGTTCCTCAAAAAGTTGAAAATAGAACTACCCTATGACCCACCAATTTCACTACCAGGGTATTTACCCTAAAGATACAAATGTAGTGATCCGAAGGGGCACATGCACCCAAATGTTTATAGCAGCAATGTCTACAATAGCCAAACTATGGAAAGAACCTAGATGTCCATCAAGAGACGAATGGATAAAGAAGATGTGGTATATATACACAATGGAATACTATGCAGCCATCAAAAGAAATGAAATCTTGCCATTTGCAAATACGTGGATGGAACTAGAGGGTATCATGCTTAGCGAAATAAGTTAATCGGAGAAAGACCACTATCATATGATCTCCCTGATATGAGGAAGTGGAGATGCAACATGGGGAGGTTAAGGGGGTAGGAGAAGAATCAATGAAACAAGATGGGATTGGGAGGGAGACAAACCATAAGTGACTCTTAATCTCACAAAACAAACTGAGGGTTGCTGGGGGGAGGGGGTTTGGGAGAGGGGGGTGGGGTTATGGACATTGGGGAGGGTATGTGTTATGGTGAGTTCTATGAAGTGTGTAAACCTGGCGATTCACAGACCTATACCACTGGGGTTAAAAATACATTATATGTTTATAAGAAATTAAAAATTTTAAAGGGGCACCTGGGTGGCTCAGTGTGTTAAGCCGCTGCCTTCGGCTCAGGTCATGATCTCAGGGTCCTGGGATCGAGTCCCGCATCGGGCTCTCTGCTTAGCAGGGAGCCTGCTTCCTCCTCTCTCTCTCTCTCTGCCTGCGTCTCTGCCTACTTGTGATCTCTCTCTGTCAAATAAATAAATAAAATCTTAAAAAAAAAAAAAAAGAACTGTTTAAAAATTTTAAAAAATCATTTTTCCTGACATACCCACCTACAGCTCATCGTTTCCTTTCAATCAGAATGGGGCTCACCTCAGTTTCTGACCTTGGTTTCTAGGACTCAGGATTCCGAAAGTGTTAATGGGGGACAGGAAGGTGGTGCTCAGGTCAGCTCTGCATAATTCACTGACACTTCTCATAGATGTGGAGCTTGGCCACCAACAGGATAATGTGATTATTTATAAAGCACAGTAGTAACTATAAGGCAGGCTAAATATCACAATCACTGAGCAGTTGTTTCTTGTAAATTAGTAATTCTGAAATGATGGTTTTATTTTATTTTTAAAATTTTTTTATTAATTTATTTGACAGAGAGATATATCAGAAGTAGGCAGAGAGGCAGGCAGAGAGTGGGGGGAAGTAGGATTCCTGCAGATCAGAGAGCTCAATGCAGGGCTCAATCCCAGGACCCTGAGATCATGAGCTGAGCTGAAGGCAGAGGCTTAACCCACTGAACCACCCAGGCACCCCATGAAATGATGGTTTTAAATTATATTTTGTCCCCTGATAAATACTGAAACTCATACCACACTTTTCCTAGCTCCACTTTTCTGCCATCTTGAATGTGTGGGTACAGGAACATCACATGGACATTTCCTGGAAGGCAAAAGCTTCCAGCAAGTCCTTCGTTTACCCAGAGAATCTCCCCACCTCACAGACATGTGCCTGCCTCTCACCCACTACTTATCCTGTTTTTTTTAAAGTCTTGCCCTCTCCTTCCAAGCTGGAGAACCTTTCCTTCATCTGGAGAACCTGAGCCAATGACTCCTTGGTCCTCAGGGCCAGAGGTCTCTTCTACAATTCCCTCCAGCCCCCAACATCATCTTCTGCTATGAGTTATATTTCAAACTCTTCAAACGTTTTGTGTGCCTCCTCTTTTTGTCATGGCACATTTTTCTCCTAAGGAGAATTGCATAAGTAGGAAAGGTATCCACATAACAATCTATAAGGATCATAGCGTGAAGTCCACCTCAGAGCACTGGAGTCTCAGTTGCCCTTCTGTTATTTTGGTTAAAGGGCTTCCAATCATCACAGTGTTCTAGGGACTTGTTGGCCAGTGCACTGCTTAGTTGGAGGAGTCATGACCACAGGTATCCCAGTCAATCTGTGTTCCAGAGATCCAATTGTCCTGTGCTCTACTGGGTTGGAGGGTTGTGGGTCAGATCTCCTGTTTATCCTGGTGTCTGAGATACTCAGCACAGTGCCAAGCTGATACAGAGGATGTAGGGTCCCAGACCTTCCAGTGGGCCTGGTGTTTCTAGGGACTCAATTGCCAGTTGTCTGCTCGGTTGGTGGGTCCCACTCAGAGGGAGTCCTGTCATCCTGGTGTCCAACAGATTCCTCTGCCCACTGTTAGGCTGAGTTGGATGGTCTCAAGCTCCCTGTTGGTGCAATGATGTAAAGATTCAATTCCCCTATGTTTTGTTGGGCTGAAGAGTTTCTGGTTAGAGTACTTCCACTCAGTTCAGTGTCCAGGGGTCTCTTTTGCCCAGTGTGCAGTGGGGTGGGAAGTATCATGGTCTCAGGGTATCCGGTGGGCCTGGTACTCTGGGGAATGCATTGTCATGTTTTCTACTGCATTAGAAGATTCCCTGTCTTTGTCTCAGTGTCCAGGTTACTCCTTTCCCTGGTAAAGAGTTGGGTTGGAGGTTTTTGGAACTTAAGGCTCCTACTGAACCTACTCTTCAGATAATATAATTATCTACTTCCTGGTCTTGTTGGAGGGGTTTTGGTCAGAGGGCTCCTTGAAATCCCAGTGTTCTGAGAAGCTGATTGCCTTATGCTCTTCTCATCCTCTGAGGTCTCATGTTTATTCTACACTCCAGGTGATTAATTTTTCCAGTCCTAACCTGTGTTGGAAGGTTCTTAGCCTGAGGGCTACTGGTGTTCTGGGGACTTAATTGGCATGTGCTCTCCCACTTTGGAGAGATTGTGTTCTGAGGGCTCCTTGTCAGACTGGGAATTCTTGCACCCACTTCTCAGCTGAGTTGGAAGCCTCATGATCTGAGGGCTCCAGGTCAGCCTGGTGTCCAGAGGATTCCTTTGGCTGGTGCTGAGCTCTATTGGAGAGTTTGTGGCTTGAGTGATCCTGGTGGGCTTAGTGTTCTAGGGGACACAATGGACCTATCCACTGTTGAGATAAAGGGTTCCTGATCTATAGTCAGTCAGATGTCCATTTGACTCTATTGTAAATGTGGAGCTGTAATGGAGGAAGGCTTCTGCTTGGTCTGGTATGGTTAGAACTCAATTGATCTGTGCTCTTCTGAGCTGGATAGCTCTAAGTTAGGCGACTCCATCTCATTCCAGTGTGTAGGAGTTTCATTTTTCAGTGCTAAACCGGGCTAGAAATTCTCATGGCCTGGAGGTCCTGGCAAGTGTGGAATTCTGTGGACTTGACTATCTTGTAGTCTGCTTGATTGAAGGGCTCTTGTTCAGAGGATTCTCCTTCAGCCTCGTGTCAGGCATCCTCATTTGGAAGTGCAGAGTTTGGTTAGAGGTTTTATATTCTCAAGACTCCCAAGAGGCCTGATTTTCTGAGAAGTCAATTGCCCGTTCTCTGCTGGGTTAGAGGGCATGACAATGGTCCAGGGTCTTGGTGATTCCTAAGGCTCCTGGCCACCCCACTGTTCAGTTCACATGTTATCCTAGTGCCAAGTTTGGTTGAAGGGGAATTGGTCAGAGGGTTTCTGGAAAGTCTCTGGTCTGGGGGATTTGCCTGCCCTATGGCTCTCCTGCAATTGGACAACAAAAAGAAATAAAATACATCCAAATTGGGAAAGAAAATGTAGCATATTTAGTATTTCCAAATTACATGATACTCTATACAGACAACCCTGAAAATCTCAACAACAACAACAAAAAATTTGAACTGGTCAATGAATTCAATAACATCACAGGATACAATAACAATGTGCAAAAGTCTGCTGCATTTCTCTATACTACTAATGAAGCAGCAGATAGAAGAAACAAGAAAACAATGCAATTTGCAATTGTACCCAAAATAATAAGATATCTAAGAATAAAACTCACCAAAGAAGTGACAGACTTGTACTCTAGAAACTATAAAACACATATGAAAGAAATTGAATTTGACAGGAAGAAATGGAAAGACATTTCATACTCCAGGATTAGAAGGGCAAAAATGTAAAAATTCTATACTACACAAACAAGTCACACATTTAATGCAATCCCCATTAAAATACCAACAGCACTTTTCACAGAGTTAGAAGAAGGAATCCTAGGGACACCTGGGTAGCTCTGTGGGTTAAGCCCCTGCCTTCGGCTCAGGTCGTGATCATCAGGCTCCCTGTCTGCTTTCCCTTCTCTTTCTGTCTGCGTACTTGTGATCCCTATGTCAAATAAATAAATAAAATCTTAAAAAAAAAAGAAGCAATTCTAAAATCTGACCAGAGAAAAATAAGATCCCTAATAAGTGAAAGCAATGTTGAAAGGAAAAAAACAATGTGGGAGGCAGCACAGTGCCAGTCTTAACTTTATATTACAAAGGTGTACTAATGAAGATAGTATGGTACTGTCATAAAAATAGATACGGAGATCAGTGGAATAGTATACAAATCCCTGAAATAAATTCACACTTATATTAAAGACAAATTGGTGTGTGTGCAAATATAAAGACAGAATATATATATATATATATATATATATATGTATATATATATATAATTTGTATATATGTATATTAATATTATTCAACCATAAAAGTGGAATGAGATCTAACCATTTGTAATGTTATGAATAAGGCTACAAAGTATTACAGAAGTGAAATAAGTCATTCAGAGAAAAAAAAGAGAAAGAGAAATACTATATGATGTCACTCCTATGAAAATTTAAGAAACATAGGAGCAAAGGGGAAAAAAACAAGAGAGGACCCCTAACCTTAAAGAAAAACCTGATGGTCACCAGAAGGTAGGGTGCAGGGGATAGGTTATATAGGGGATGAGGATTAAGGGGTGCACTTGTAACGAACCACAACTGTTGCATGCAAGTGTTGAATTGCTACATTGTATACCTGAAACTACTATTGCACTGTACTTTAACTAAGTGGAATTAAAATAATATCTTTAAAAAATAAGTGGTTGCAAATGATCTAATTTCAGTGTGTAATAGAATTCACATTGCATTTAATTGTTGCAAATGCCTCTCAGTTTATGCTCGAATAAAGTATGAATTTTTTAAAAAATCTGTATCAATTACCAATCCTACTGTGAATTAGTGAATAAAGCAACATAACCTAATTCTCTTTGAAAAATTAACATATATATCCATAAATATAAACACATAAACATATATATAAGATATGAATATAAAATGCAAAACACCAAATAAAAAGGAAACATATAAATTTCACATATTTGAAAGTGGAAAAATCCTGGATTAGAACCAATCCGTATCATAGCTTTGGTTTTGTGAGATTTCATTTCCACTCACAGTAGACACACATAGAATGCTGGTGGTTCTGTTACGTTTTGATGACCTTCAGAAAATGGTTCTTCTCTATTCTCCATGCCACCAGTGGTTCCTATTCTAACAATAACCATCCTTAGCTGTCTGGAAAATATTAATTTTGCTGCATAGAGCTTGTCACATTCAGTTGAATTATAAATAGAAAATGCCAGATTAAGAGAGGGGGACAAGATAGCAGGGAAGTAGGAGGAGGCGCCTTTTCAACTTGTACCCCAAAGTGAGCTGATTACCTACCAAAGAACTCCAATCACCCATGAAATCAGCCTGAGATCAGAATTATACACGTCTGGATCCCTACAGGGGGAGAAGACACCAGTGGGCAAGTAAAGCAGAGTGGGAATGGCGGACTGATATCAGAAGATAAACAAAAGGGGGAGAGAGGCACCAGAGGCAACTGGTTGGAAAGTAATACCCCAATACGAGCGAGAGTGCCCTGTGTTTGGGGACCAGCATTAACTTGGAGACTTGTTGAAAGCACTCCAAAAGAGCAAAGGATCTGGGGGGGGGGGGGGGGGGGGGGATTGTGGTAATCAGGATAGCTAGGGACAGGGGCTTAAGTCCCTGGTCCCAGTACAGCCTCCCCTGGCTCTGAGGCAGAGAGAGTGTGGCAGAGAAACCAGGTCTTGGTCCCTAAGCTGCCAGCGTGGCCGAGAACGTGTGGGGTCCATTTCCTGTGAGGGGATGGGAGCCTCACCGGGTGGCAGAATGTGAGAGCCCTGCTATAGAGCCTGAGGTACACCACTGGGAGAGGTATAAAGGCCCAGTCCTTTGATATGCGCCATTGTTTCAGACTCTCCCCCCACCCCAGAGAGGTGTGCGAAGGCCCAGCCTCCTGCTCTTGGACCTGTCCCCGTTTTCAGAGCCTGAGACCCGCGTGAACCTCAGCCTCGCCTGAAATTGGTGCATGCAAGCCAGGCACTCCCAGCCTGGGCCAGCGGGAAAATCTCAGTGCGCGATTGCTGCTGGGAACCTCTCTGGCGGTTTGGAGCTGCCCAGACAGCCACCACTGCCTTAGCTTTGGGTACAAGCAAAAGATCCTGCATCCCCCAGGGACCACGACTTGGAACCTGCTCTGCCAGTGGTCAAGGGGGAACTTATTTAGGCTCTGCAGCCAGACTGAGGCTTCTCTCTGAGAGGGAGATCAGGGTGCAGTTTGTTTTCCTCTTAACTACAAATACCATCAAAAGCGGTCAAAGTGAGAAAAAAAAAGTGAACAAACATAAAAACTGCCAGGGAACAAAAGCCTGAAAAAAAAAAAACAAAACAAACCAGTTTCTACAGAGCCCACCTCCTTGAGGGGGGTGGGAGGACTTAAGTCAGGGAACATCATTGACTGAAAACCCACATGGCAGGCCCCTCCCCCAGAAAGCAAACCAAGAAAGAAAAAAAGAAAAGTAAAAAAAGGACTACAAGAGAACAACCACTACTTCATAGGAAAACTTTTATTTTTCATTCATTCCCACTATACTGGTTCATTTTTTTATATATATATAGGTAATCCTTTAACCTAATAACCATCACAGTGAGCTGTCCAGTACATCAAATCCCATAATAACCTTCTAACCTGAACTGTTTGATACATAAACCTATGTTTTTCTTTTGCATTTCTATTTTTTGAATTCTTTCTTTTTTAAAAAATTTTAGTTTAGCTTAGTCTACTTTATTCTTTTTTTATTTTTTTCTTCTAATATTCATATAGAGTTAAACTTCAAAGTAATCCCCTTTCCCCAATCAATACTACCCCATAGGTAAACTAATTTTTAATCCCCCTTTATCTTAGGAAAGTTGAGTCCTTTAACAAAGATATCAAGATACATCCAGGAAGAATCAAAACAACCTTCCTCACACACACTGAGAATTTATAAACACTCTCCCATCTTTTTATTCCACAAGTGTTTCTGTGTTTTTGTGTTTGTCCTGATAGTATATAACTCTTACACTTGGGGTTCTCTTTGACAAGGTTTTTCCTTTATTTGCATATATATATATTTTTTTCTCTTGTCATATACTTGTATCAGTCTTTTTTTTGTCTGTTTTTGTTTGTCTACTTCATAAATCTTACCATGGGGCCCATTTAGGCTGAACCTTCTCTTTCATCTTCCCTTTCTTTCCTGTCTCTCTCTCTATCTCATTTTTTTTCTCTTTCTCTTTTTCTTTTCTTTAGTCTCTCGTTTGGGGAGAGGGGAATCTTGATTGCTCAAAAGTGTTCCAGGGTGCACCATGACTGCACCATGGTTAATACATCCAGCTACATCTGTTCAGTCATCTCCCACCAAAATGACTAGGAGAAGGAATGCCCAACAGAAGAAAAATACAGAGGATGGACCTTCTGCAACAGAGATAACCGCTATCAACATAGACAATATGTTGGAAAGAGAGTTCAGGCTAACAATTATCCAGGCAATAGTTAGGTTGGAGAAAGCCATGGGTGACCAAACGGAATTGATTAGGGCCGAACTGAAAGCGACCAGACAGGATGTTCACAATGTTAGGGCGGAGCTTAAAGCTACCAGGGAGGAGGTTCACAATGTTCTCAATGAGTTCCAATCGAATCTAAACTCTCTCAAAGCTAGAGAAACTGAGATAGAAGATAGAACTAGTGATCTGGAGGACAAATAGATGGAAAGAAAAGATCAGGAGGAAGCCTGGAACAAACAGCTTAAAAGCCACAAAAACAGAATCAGGGAAATAAATGATGCCATGAAGCATTCCAACGTCAGAATTATTGGAATCCCTGAAGGGGAGGAGAAAGAGAGAAGTCTAGAAGACATAATGGAACAAGTTCTTCATGAAAATTTTCCTGATCTCGTGAATGGAACCAGCGTTCATGTACTAGAGGCGGAACGGTCTCCACCCAAGATTATACATTCCAAAAAAAAAAAAAAAAAACATCACGACACCTGATAGTCAAATTGATGAATTATAATCGTAGGTATAATCTCTTGAAAGTCGCCAGGACAAAGAGGCTCCTTACTTAGAGAGGAAAGCCCATCAGAATAACATCAGACCTGTCCACAGAGACCTGGCAAGCCAGAAAAGGCTGGCAAGAATATTCGGGGCACTAAATGAGAAGAACATGCAGCTAAGAATACTTTATCCACAAGACTGACGTTCAAAATGGATGGAGAGATAAAGAGTTTCCAAGACCGGCAAGGCCTAAAAGACTATGTAACCACCAAGCCGACACTGCAGGAAATATTAAGGGGGTTCTATAAAAGAGGAAAAATCCCAAGAATAGCATTGAACAGAAATGTAGAGACAATCTAAAGAAAGAAAGGCTTCAAAGGTAACTCGATGTCAATAAAAACGTATCTATCAATAATCACTCTCAATGTGAATGGCCTAAATGCGCCCATAAAACGGCACAGAGTTGCAGATTGGATACAATGACAGGACCCATCCATATTTTGTCTACAAGAGACCCATTTTAAAACTAAAGATAAACCCAGACTGAAAGTGAAGGGATGGAGAAGCATTTTTCATGCCAATGGGCCTCAAAAGAAGGCTGGGGTAGCGATTATCATATCAGACAAAATAAAATTTTAAACTAAAGACTTTAGTCAGAGATACAGAAGGACACTACATAATCCTTAAAGGGACTATCCACCGAGATGATCTAACAATTGTAAATACCTATGCCCCCAATGTGGGAGCAGCCAATTACTTAAGAAAACTGTTAATCAAGATAAAGAGTCATATTGATATGAATACACTAATCATAGGAGATTTTAACACACCTCTCTCAGAAATAGATCATTGAAACAGAAAATCAATAATGAAACAAGAGCATTGAATGACACGTTGGACCAGATGGACCTCATAGATATATACAGAACATTCCACCCTAAAACAACAGAATACTCATTCTTCTCAAGTGCTCACGGAACCTTCTCAAGAATAGACCACGTACTGGGTCACAAATCAGGACTCAACTGATAACAAAACACTGAGATTATTTCTTGCATATTATCATATCACAGTGCTTTGAAACTGGAGTTTAATCACAAGGAAAATTTCAGAAGGAACTCAAACACCTGGAAGCTAAAGGCCACCTTGCTCAAGAATGCTTGGATCAACCAGGAGATCAAAGAAGAACTGAAAGAATTCATGGAAACCAATGACAATGAAGACACTTCGGTCCAAAACCTATGGGATACAGCAAAGGCGGTCCTAAGGGGGAAATACATAGCCACCCAGGCTTCCCTCAAAAAAAAAAAAATTGAAAAATCCAGATGACAGCAGCTTTCTCTACACCTTAAAGAACTGGAGAATCAACAACAAATCAAACCAACTCCACACATAAGAAGGGAAATCATCAAGGTTAGAGCTGAGATCAATGAGGTAAAAAGCAAAGAGAGAGTAGAACATATCAATGATACTAGAAGTTGGTTTTTTGAAAGAATCAATAAGTTTGATAAGCCACTGGCCACACTAATCCAAAAGAAAAGAAAGAAAGCCCAAATTCATAAAATTAGGAATGAAAATGGAGAGATCACAACTAACACCAAGGAAGTAGAAACAATCATCAGAAGTTATTATCAACAGTTATATGCCAATAAGCTTAGCAACCTAGATGAAATGGATGCATTCCTGGAAAACTATAAACTCCCAAAATTGAACCAGGAAGAAATCGACAACATGAATAGACTGATATCTAGTAAAGAGATTGAAGCAGTGATCAAAAACCTCCCAAAAAACAATAGCCCAGGACCTGATGGATTCCCTGGGGAATTCTACCAAAATTTCAAAGAAGAAATAACACCTATTCTCCTGAAGCTGTTTCAAAAAATTTAAGCAGAAGAAAAACTTTCTGAATCTTTCTATGAAGCCAGCATTACCCTGATCCCCAAACCAGACGAAGACCCTATCAAAAAGGAGAATTTCAGACCAATATCACTGATGAATATGGATGCTAAGATTCTCAACAAGATCCTTGCAAACAGGATCCAACACGACATTAAAAAGATATCCACCATGATATCATGGGGATATCATGAATCATGGGATTAATCCCTGGGCGACAAGGATGGTTCAACATTCGCAAATCAATCAATGTGATACAACAAATTAATATGAGAAGAGAGAAGAATCACATGGTCCTCTCAATTGATGCAGAAAAAGCATTTGACAAAATCCAGCCTCCGTTCCTGATTAAAATGCTTCAAAGTATAGGGATAGAGGGAACATTCCTGAACCTCATCAAATCTATGAAAGACCCAAAGCAAATATCATCCTCAATGGGAAAAAGCTTGCATCCTTCCCGTTGAGATCAGGAACAAGACAAGGATGCCCACTTTCACCACTCTTGTTCAACATAGTATTAGAAGTCTTAGCAACAGCAATCAGACAACAAAGAGAAATAAGGGGTATCCAAATTGGCAATAAAGTCAAACTCTCTCTCTTCGCAGATGACATGATTCTTTATATGGAAAACCCAAAAGACTCCACCCCCAAACTACTAGAACTCATACAGCAATTCAGCATCATGGCAGGATACAAAGTCAATGTGCAGAAATCAGTGGCTTTCTTATACATTAACAATGAAAATACAGAAAGGGAAATTAGAGAATCGATTCCATTTACTATAGCACCAAGAACCATAAGATACCTGGGAATAAACCTAACCAAAGAGGTAAAGGATCTGTACTTGAGGAACTACAGAACCCTCATGAAAGAAATTGAAGAAGACACACAAAAAAGGAAGACCATTCCATGCTATTGAATTGGAAGAATAAACACTGTTAAAATGTCTATACTTCCTAGAGAAATCTATTCTTTTAATGCCATTGTGATCAAAATTCCACTGGCATTCTTCAAAGAGCTGGAGCAAATAATCCAAAAATTTGTATGGAATCAGAAGAGACCCCGAATCACTAAGGAAATGTTGAAAATCAAAAATAAAGCTGGGGGCATCACGCTACCCGATTTCAAGCTTTATTACAAAGCTGTGATCACCAAGACAGCATGGTACTGGCATAAAAACAGACACATAGACCAGTGGAACAAAGTAGAGAGCCCAGATATGGACCCTCAACTCTATGGTCAATTAATCTTCAACAAAACAGGAAAAAATATACAGTGGAAAAAAGACAGTCTCTTCAATAAATGGTGCTGGGAAAACTGGGCAGCATTATGTAGAAGAATGAAACTCAACCATTCTCTTACACCGTACACAGAGATAAACTCAAAATGGATAAAAGACCTCAACGTGAAACAGGAATCCATCAGAATCCTAGAGGAGAACATAGGCAGTAATCTCTTCGATATCAGCCACAGCATCTTCTTTCAAGATATGTCTCCAAAGGCAAAGGAACCAAAAGCCAAAATGAACTTCTGGGACTTCATCAAAATCAAAAGCTTCTGCACAGCCAAGGAAACAGTCAAGAAAACAAAGAGGCAACCCACAGAATGGGAGAAGATATTTGCAAATGACAGTACAGACAAAAGGTTGATATCCAGGATCTATAATGAACTCCTCAAACTCAACACACACGAAACAGTCAATCATATAAAAAAAATGGGCAGAAGATATAAACAGAGACTTCTCCAATCAAGACATACAAATGGCTATCAGACACATGAAAAAATGTTCATCATCACTAGCCCTCAGGGAGATTCAAATTAAAACCACATGGAGATATCACCTTACACCGGTTAGAATGGCCAAAATTAACAAAATAGGAAACAACATGTGTTGGAGAGGATGTGGAGAATGAGGAACCCTCTTACACTGTTGGTGGGAATGCAAGTTGGTGCAGCCTCTTTGGAGAACAGTGTGGAGATTCCTCAAGAAATTAAAAATAGAACTTCCCTATGACCCTGCAATTGCACTCCTGGGTTTTACCCCAAAGATACAGATGTCATGAAAAGAAGGGCCATCTCTACCCCAATGTTTATAGCAGCAATAGCCATGGTCACCAAACTATGGAAAGAACCAAGATGCCCTTCAATGGACGAATGGATAAAGAAGATGTGGTCCATATACACTATGGAGTATTATGCCTCCATCAGAAAGGACGAATAACCAACTTTTGTAGCAACATGGACCAGACTGGAAGAGATTATGCTGAGTGAAATAAGTCAAGCAGAGAGAGTCAATTATCATATGGTTTCACTTATTTGTGGAACATAACAAATAGCATGGAGGACATGGGGAGTTAGAAAGGAGAAGGGAATTGGGGTAAATTGGAAGGGGAGGTGAATCATGAGAGACTATGGATTCTGAAAAACAATCTGAGGGGTTTGAAGTGGCGGGGGGATGGGAGGTTGGGGTGCCCAGTGGTGAGTATTATAGAGGGCATGGATTGCATGGAGCACTGGGTTTGGTGAAAAAATAATAAACACTGTTATGCTGAAAATAAATAAATTTAATTTAAAAAAAACAAAAACATAACAAAACAAACAAACAAAAAAGAAAGTTCCTAGTAACCAGCTGAGTTCTAAAATCAACTGTTTCTAAGGTAACACTGGTGACTTACGATACTCACCAATGTGGCTATTCCATTGTAATATGTTGCCACTCACATAAAATCAATTTGGTAAAACAGAGTTTCCAGTATTTTTTTTTAAATAAGAGTACCAATGATTGGCATTTCTGGGTGGCTTAGTCAGTTAAGAATCTGAGTCTTGATTTTGTCTAAGGAGATGTGAGCTGGGGCCCCAAAGCTGGGCTCTAAGTCACATGTGGAACCTCTATAAGATTCTCTCTCCCTCTGGCCTTCCACTCAGCCTTCTAAAAAGATATTTTTAAAGTGTACAGATGTTTATATTCCCATACATAATTAAAAACTATCATTAAAAGAGATTATTTTTGCATTTAATCATATGTTCTTGTGAGCTCTGGGACCCCACAGATTTCCACTGAAGTAACAGAGGATGAGGTTTCCCAGTCTGGCCACCTGTTTTATTGATACAACACTTCACTTATTTAAACCTAGCCAGAAAAACAGCATTCTGTTTTCACAAATGTAAGCCAAATATATTCAATAAACATGTTTTGATAATAATTCTATTAAAGATGACAAAGTGATATAAATTTTCTCTATTTGGGTTTCAATCAAGCCTTCTGTGATTTTGACTGTGATTTTTTAAGGGACCTGGGGAAACCAAAAATGCCCTTCACTCTTTCCATGTTGGGAGCATTTTCAATTTTAGATCACTGAGACTGAGAGGTTTTCATGATGAGCACCAGTGGACAGGACTGGGGTTACAGGGTAATAACTGAAGCACTTGTCCTTCCCCAGGAATGTTCTCTATGCTCAGAGGAGTACAGGGACGGGCCTTCTTATCTAACCACTGAGACCCACTCGAATTTCATACTTTCAAGGAACAGGTATGCCAAGGGGCCCCCTGAGGTGTGCTGTTATCACAGAAACACACCACAAGGCCAAAAAATCTTATGCATTAACATGTGAAAAGGGGATGAAACTAAGTGCACAATTTCCTTAGATGTGTTTAAATGTCTCCTTTATGCAGATGCCTCTTGCTTCCCTTTCTATTTCTCTTTGTCCCATATCATTCTTCCTCAGTAGAGTATGTGATACAGGTTGTCTGTGTGTTGGCTTTATATTTTTCTATGATCATGGCTGCTGACTAAAAAACTGCTTTAGCAAAATGTTTTCTATTTAGCCATTCTGAACAGTGTTAAGTGGTAATTGATTGTGGTTGAGATTTGTATTTCCTCATGCAGAGTGATGCTGAGCATTCTTTCATGTGTGTTCACCATTTGTATGTATGCAGCAGATAATTTCTCAACCATCATAAAGTATGTCATCAAGCCATTTGCAAACACATGAATGGAATTAGAAGGTGTTACACTAAATGAAATAAATCAGTCAGCAGAAGAAAATACCATATGAATTCGTTAATATGTGGAACTTAAGAAACAAAATGGATAAACATAGCATAAGGGAAGGGAAAATGAAATAAGAGGAAAACAGAGAGCTAAACCATATGAGACTCTTAACTGAAGAACAAACTGATGGTTGCCAGAGGGGAGGCAGTTGGGGGATTGGGTAACTGGGTGATGAATATTAAGGCAGGCACTTGATAAAATGAGCATGGGCATTATATGCAACTGTTGAATCACTAAATTCTACCTCTGAATCTAATAATACAGCATATGTTAATTAAATTGAATTTTAAATTTTTTATTTTAAAACCTGCTATTGAGTTTTCTCTCATACCTGAAGTACATTGGGGAGCTTATAATAAAGGTAGCCCTTGATAGTGAAAATATTAGCATGTTGCTAGGCAATATTGTTCTACATTGACAATGAGCTCTCAATCTCTCTTCTAAAGGATATTGGTGGGAAGGTCATCCTGTGAAGACACAATAAAGAAAAAGTTGAGGAACTCTCTTAGTTTTACCTTTCACTAGATCTTAGCCAAAAGGCTGAGAAGGGATTATTTATCACTTTAAGGGGAAATATGTGCATTTGTAAGTTCTTGGGATGAATCCAAGATGAGCCTTACCACCTACGTATTTCACTGCAATACCTGTGTAATTTGTGGCTTAAATTACACTTGCAATTTATGTATATTTTTGCTTTAAAATATAATTTTTATAATAAGTCATTTTGTTTATGTTTATATCTTCCAGACAAGCCACTAAAAACCTGAGGTATCAGTGCATAATGGAGAGTAAAGCATGGAAAGCAAACCAAAGGAAATGATAAGACAATGAGATAATAAGTGGGATTGGAGACTACAACAATATACACTATAATGCCAGCCATGTGAAGCAGACAGTGGTGGGTCTGCAGACTGATGAGAACAGGACATAGAGTTGGTTTTGGGATGTGTCTTGAGAAATATATTATGCAGATTAGATGGGAGAAAGTAAAAATGATGGTGAAGAGGCTTTTATGACTCTGAAGAAATGATTTAATTCATTTAAGGTGAAGGATGATTATTTACAGTGACCAGATCAAGATGTGGTTTTTTTTATTTATTTTTATTTTTTTATTTTTTATAAACATGTATTTTTATCCCCAGGGGTACAGGTCTGTGAATCACCAGGTTTACACACTTCACAGCACTCACCAAAGCACATACCCTCCCCAATGTCCATAACCCCACCCCCTTCTCCCAACCCCCCTCCCCCCAGCAACCCTCAGTTTGTTTTGTGAGATTAAGAGTCACTTATGGTTTGTCTCCTTCCCAATCCCATCTTGTTTCATTTATTCTTCTCCTACCCACTTAAGCCCCCATGTTGCATCACACTTCCTCATATCAAGATGTGTTTTTATACATGCTTTCCCACTAGACTAAAATCCCAAACTGGAAAATTTATTTTCTTAAATCAGTGTAATTAATCCTCTGTGAAGTCTTCCCTGAGTCTCACAGAGATTTTCCCTTGACTTACACTTCTCCTGGTTCACCTACAAGTGCATGTATAAAAGCAATTAATTTTGGCATTACTTTACATTTAGTTGATTTCAATTAATTCACTTACTTTTAAAATTGAGATATAATTTACATGTAAACTTCTGTTACCATAAGATGTGCAACAGAGTGATATATGTATATTTGGTGAAATAATCACCACAATTCTGGTTATCACTTCTCCCTACATTACATGGTTCCTTGTAAAAATAACTTAAGATGTTTTGTTGTAGCAAGTTTCATATATACGGTAAACTATGATTAACTCTAATCACTATTAACTACAGTCCTCATGAAATCAATTTTCTACATTTTTCATAACTTAATTTCTGTCATTAAGTCACATATGGATTATAAGGACATAAGCATTTCCTTGCTTCTCTTTCTAGTCAGAATAATTTTCTTTTGTCATTGCAGGTTTTTACATTCAATGAAAATAACCTCTTGTGCCTGATGTGGTCCTTTCACACGTGGTTTAGATCATTGTCATAGATACTGGCAGGGCTTGATCCCAGTGGGAGCAGGCAGATGCTGAACAGAAAGGCATGAGGTGACAAATACTCAGGCAGGAATATCACTCTGATTGTGAAGGAGGATTGGCAGCTGTAAATCACTGAACAGTTTACTCTGAAAAGGAGGGAGACTTGAGAGCCACCACTGGAGTGACTGTGAGTCTGAGCAAGGAATAGATGGAGCCTGGCATCTCTGGAAAAAATTTTTTTTTTCTATATTGATAATCAGGCCTTGGTGTCCTTGCAGCTGGAAATTATGAATCTGGCAAAGAATGTGTATGATCATTTATTCCATAAGTGTTTATTTAATAGTGTCTACTTTGACCGAGGTTGGGTTAGGCTCCAGATTATAAGGGATAGGACAAGGATCCCGATGCTGACATGCTGGTTCATCCCACAGGAACTTCACACCCAGAGACACAGAATCAAAGGTGAGGCTTGTCTGTATCACATTAGAGATGATGCACCAATTTATTCATGCATATCTTCATGTCACAACATCCTTGTGTACTGGTACCATGCCAGTTATTAGCACTGGGAGCCCAGTCCTCTTATTTTATAAAAATGCCCAGAAGGGTTCTGTTAGAGGTGGGTGTGTGCTGCTGAATGGACCCTCAGATGCTGTAAGAGAGGCATGATAATATGAGTGCCTATGTTGACAAGGAAGTGACCATGCTTCTAATAATTAGTGGGAGTTAGACTATCTTATTCAAGCCCATAATTGAGAAGAATTGTTCTTTTCCATGCATCTAGATACCAACTGTGGAGGGTCATACAGTTAAGGGCTGACTTACACTCCACAGTTCTAATCACTGTCAGCAAGATTATATAACATTCCCTACAAAAACCTGGTGTCCCAGAGAGAAGAAATGCTAGGTATTAATCAACCCCTTGTAGGGACAACCGATGCCTTCAGGGTTGTGTTATTTCCATATTGGGTATGTGGCCACTGTTAGTTAAGAACAAAAGTAAAGAGATACAAATGTCAAATTATTTTGAGATTTTGCTTCACTCTCCATCTTTCAATTATTCTGTTAGTATCAGAATATATAAATAACTTGTATGAGTCAAAAGCCAAAACCAAATAATCAATCCAATCAAAATTTAATCAGAAGATATAAACAGAAATGTCCCAAAGAAGCCCATCCAGATGGTCAACAGACACATGAAAAGATGTTTTAGTCTGTGGAAAATGGTATGAGCTGGATGTGCCTGGGTTGAAATCATGGTGAGTTTTTTCCAGGGCCCTAATCTTTAATATCCATACTACTGAGCACAGAAGTTCTATCTTCAGTGAAACTACTTCAGATGGACACCCATTCGTGGCAGTGTGTTCCCAGTTGAAGAAAGAAGATAGAACAAGGACAGACTCTGGGCAGGTTGGATACTCTGAGTAAAGTGTAGGCCATGCACCTCAGACTTCAGTAACATGGAATGGCAGAGCAGAACCTGTGGTCAATATAACTTGTGTACCTCTGTCAAAAAGACATCAAACGTGGTAAGGGAAGTCTGGTTTTGAAAGGACTCATGGCAGTTTTCTGACCATGGAATTCTGGAAGGTGTTGGAACTGACTGTGCTGAAAACATGAAGAGTCGCATACAGGGCCCTAGTCTCGAACATCCATACTGGTGACCATAGGAAGTTCTGTATTCAATGAAATTTCTTCAGGTGGACACCCATTCATGGCAGTGTTCCCAGTTCAGGAAAGAAGCTAGAACAAGGACGGACTCTGGGCAGGTTAGATACTCTGGGGTCAATGCAGGCCAAGGCCCTTAGGTGTCCAAAACATGGAATGGCAGAGCACGACCTCAGGTTATCCAAACTGCCTACCTCTGTCAAAAACCCTTTAAACATGGTAAGGGAAGTGTGGATTAGGGAGGATTCAAGACAGTTTTGAGATGGTCTACTCAGGGAATCGGTGGGAACTAGGCAGACCACCATTCGTGACAGTGTGTTCCCAGCTGAGGAAAGAAGCTAGAACAAGGACGGGCTCTGGGCAGGTTGGATACTTTGAGTAAAGTGCAGGGCTTTGGCCTTAGGCTTGCATAACATGGAATGGCAGAGCACGACCGGTGGTCAATTCAACCTGTGTATCTTTGTCAAAAATGTTTCAAAAGATGTAAGGGCAGTCTGGTTTTGAAAGGACTCATGGCAGTTTTCCGACTGTAGAATTCTGGAAGTTGTTGGAACTGCCTGTACTGAAAACATGAAGAGTTGCATAGAGGGCCTGGGGCTCTACATCCATACTGGTGACCATAGGAAGTTCTGTGTTCAATGAAATTTCTTCGACAGACAGCCATTCATGGCAGTGTTCCCAGTTAAGGAAAGAAGGTAGAACAAGGACGGTTTCTGGGCAGGTTGGATACTCTGGGAAAAGTGCAAGCACATGACACTTCCAACACACGCCATCACTACAGCGCCAACACATACATAATGCTGTCCATACTATGCCCAGCAAAAACACTCCCTAACATCCCACACTGAAACCATGTGTGTAACACACAGCCAACCGATTCACACCACTCATCATTTTCCCTTCTTGTGCATGTCCATCACAAATCATATACACATGACACAGAAAACCAAGAGAACACACACACGCCTACCTACATCTTTGAGACCACACACATGACCCTATCTATACTCTATGCTCACTACAACTATTCCACTCAGAACACATATCTCCTGCAGCCACCACACATACAAAACACACATGCAGCACTGCACCACCAAGACACTCCACTCCACTATAAGCAGTCAAGTCACCTACACACCTCACAAACACTCCACAGGCAACAAAGGAATCATGGCATTTTCAGCACCCACAATCCGTGCATCCACTCCCTACCTACCACAATTCAACTCGTCATCCAAACCTCACATCACTAAAATGTACCACAGGAATTCCTCTTATTCATCACACACACCCCAGACATAGCCAAACACACACAGTAAACACATGCCAAAAGCAGCACATATACCCATCTGTTACATTGATCAATGCACACTGCAGAGACAGCATAAATTACACGCATACACTCCATATGAAGGGGTCACATCACAACACACACCACTTGGATACCAGAAACGCACACTTAGCCCACCCAAACAACACAAACACCATACACACACCGCGATTCACCATGCACACCAGGCATCTCCCACAACCATACCACACAGAAACCACAAGTGGGCAACACCCACACACCATGCACACACGATAGATACCCCAAACTCAGCCCACCTAGTACACCCTATCGGCACTGCACACACACCAGAAGAAAAGAACACCAACAACCCACACACAACATATACGCCACTAACACAGTGCATGTATATCATGCATACACACCACCTACCACACACCCATATGCATTGGAGAAACATTAAATATCCACCATACGAAACACATCTCCATCACACACCAGTGCCATGTAAACCACACAAGACACACCATATCCAAAAAACTCGTGAACTGCAGCACTCAACACACCCTGAGCACAGAGATACACTCACTGATCCAGCACACCTATGGAAAACACACAACCACTTCAAGAGTCAGAACACCTGTTAGATTCAAGCCATGCAGAACCAAAACCGGCCACACAAATAATCACACACACACACACACACACACAAACACATGCACAGAGAGTTTGGCTTCCTTCTTGGGTAGCTGATGTCAGCCTGCGTATGCATAGCGAGGTTGTCTCCTTCTCCAGGCTGAGTGGCATGCCTTCATGAGGAAGAAAAGATTGTTCACACCTGCCCAGAATGCTTAGTAGCAAGGCGTGCTCTGAGGGAACCCTTGCCTGGTGGAGTGCCCTGTGTCCCAGTGCCAAACACTTGTGAATTGCCCACCAAAGCACACCAGCTCTTCCTGAGACACTACTAATGGTAGTCAGCATGGTAAAGACAGGAAAGGGAGCCAGGTCAGGAGTTTTCATTATGTTTTGGTAGAAAAGACCCACTTGGCTTGCTGACGAGCTCCCAGGCGATTCACAACGAACACCCAACTCACACGACCATACCACACAGAGACCACATTAAAGGGTAAGACCCACACACCATGCACACACCAGACACCCCAAACTCAGCCCACCTAATCCACCCTCATTGGCACTGCACACAAACCAGAAGAAAAGAACACAAACAACCCCCACACACACACAGATACCCCACTAACCCAGTACATGGATATCATGCATACACACCACCTAGCCCACATCCATTTGCACTAGAGAAACATCAAATATCCACCATAGGAAACACATCTCCACCTCACAGCAGTGCCACAAAAACCACACAAGACACACACCATATCCGTCGGACTCATGAACTGCATGCACTCAACACACCTCTCAAGCACAGATATAGACTCACTGATCCAGCACACCTATGGAAAACACACAACCACTTCAAGAGTCAGA
>NC_081568.1:151778614-151815696 GCF_022355385.1 Mustela nigripes | reverse complement strand
TAACCTGTCGGATTCAAGCCATGCAGAAACAACACCGACTACACAAATAGTCACACACACACACACGCACACACACAGAATTCAGCTTCTTTCTTCGGTGGCTGGTGTCAGCTTGCTTATGCAGAGCCAGCTTGTCTCCTTCCCCAGGCTGACTGACCTGCCTTCATGAGGAAGAAAAAATTGCTAACGCCTGCCCAGAATGTTTCACAGCACGGCGTGCTTTGTAAGAGCCCATGCCTGGTAGGGTGCCCTGGGTCCCAGCCAACCACATTAGAGTCGCCCACCAAAGCACCCCAGCTCTTCCTGAGATGCTCCTGATGGTAGTCAGTATGAGAGACCCAGGAAAAGGAGCCAGGGCCAGCAGGTTTTATTGCCTTTTGGGAGAAAGGACCCAGTCCACCCAGGGCTCACAGGTGTAGCCTCTGGACGTTCCTTTGCCCGAGTCCACAACTGTTTCTTATTGCTGAAATGGGGAGCTCACTAGGAAAGTGTGCTTGGATACTCCCATCCTCTTCCACATTATCACATGCTCCTATGTACTCAAGAAATATGGCCCTCAGTATCCACTTCCATGCATGACTTCTCATTCCATACTAGCTTCAGTCCTGAGCCCATTTGAATCCTGCGTCTCAGTAAAGCTGGGAGTCTGGCAGTGTCCTTGGGCCTGTACAGTAGGTTGGGCCCCAGGATCCGGTACAATCTGGACTCAGAAATAAATGGACAAGGGGAGCCCATCCCAGAGGCTGGGATGTAGGTTCTCAGAGACACCAGGTAACATTTCCATAGCCAAGGGAGACAGACAATGCATTTGTCGGACTGATTTCATTCCCATTGGGATCGACGCCATTGGCCCTCCATTAGATCTCCTCCCAAGCTTGATTAATTTTGCACCTTCCCTAGGCTTCCATTCCTGGGATATGAAGCTGTCATGCACCCAGCCGGCACTCACTGGTCAGTGGCAAGTTTTCCTTGTGGTCCTGTGCTCAGTGAGAGCAGTCAGGGTTAGATAATGCCAAGGAATCTTTGGCTCCTGCTTGTGCCTGCATGCTGCTGGGCTGCATGGAGTAAGGACTGGAATGGCTGGTCAGCTGACTCTATTCTCTGACCGCCTCTGATGCCTTGTTCTGAAGACCGGATGGCGAGGGCCGGCAGAGTCTTCTGCCAGTCCTGGTGAGGCCTTTTTCAGACCAAACTCAAGGAGTATTGACTGAAGGCCCAGTTGCAAAACAGGAGCTTCCCAGAGAGTAATCCATCACAGCTTCCCCTGAACGACTGCTATCTCCCAGTCACTGGCTTGAAGGGCAGGGAAATATAGAATGCCAGACACGGTTCCTCCTTTTTCTCAAAGAGGAATAGACGCCTGTTTCTGAACAACTCTCTGCTGTATCCAGTGTCGATTTCCCTTCATCAGAACCCAGACTTGAGTCTTGGTCCTCAGCAAGACAACCCGTTGGGAGACTGGGCTTGTGCTTCCATTCTGAATATCACTGTTTCATTGTAAAGGCAAGTCTGAGGGGTACACATGACTTGGGGGAGGGATAGACTGACAGAATCTTCATAAGACTGTCACACAGAGCATGGAGCAGCGCAAGGATGTTCCATACCACTGCCGATGAAAACATGACCTAGGATGCAACCAAGAGTCAGATACTGAACGCACAGAGCCCACCACGTGTTGTATTCTTGTTCTCTTTGTCTGAAAGTAGAGGGGCCCTCCGAATTATTCCGTGTCCATGTCAAAGACCCGTATGCTCCCTTGAAAGAGGAGAAACCCACAGACATGCCGAGACCGTGGTTATGTTGCAGTGCAGAGCTCCTCCCAATGGGGTTTCAGAAAACTTGGCATACACGGAATCTTCGTGTCTGAATCACCCATTCACCACACCAAGACATAGACAGAACACACACAGGGTGCACAAAACGTCCCAAGACTCCAAACATGCATACCTCGAAGGAATTTGAAAAAGGGAACACACAATACCATGAAGAGTCACACCACACCTACAACACCAACACTGCTAAGGCACCCAGAGACACATACCAACCACATACAATAGCCACACATAAGTCCATGTGTGAAAACCAATGAACAGCACACACAGCACTCAGAGAAAACACACACACACACACACACAAACATACATGCACACCGGATGGACAGCAGACACAGGCAACTCCTCCCTCACTAGCACATGACACTTCAAACACACACCAACCCTACAACGCCAACATACACGTCATGCCATCCAAACATTGCCCAGCAGGGGGAGGAGTCAAGATGGTGGAGAAGTAGCAGGCTGAGACTACTTCAGCTAGCCGGAGATCAGCTAGATAGCTTATCTAAAGATTGCAAACACCTGAAAATCCATCGGCAGATCTAAGAGAAGAAGAACAGCAATTCTGGAAACAGAAAAACAACCACTTTCTGAAAGGTAGGACCGGCGGAGAAGTGAATCCAAAGCGACGGGAAGATAGACCCTGGGGGGGAGGGGCCGGCTCCCGGCAAGCGGCGGAGCAACCGCGCACAAAATCAGGACTTTAAAAGTCTGTTCTGCTGAGGGACATTGCTCCAGAGGCTAAACCGGGGTGAAGCCCACACGGGGTCAGCGTGGCCTCAGGTCCCGCAGGGTCACAGAAGGATCGGGGGTGTCTGAGTGTCGCAGAGCTTGCGGGTATTGGAACGGGAAAGCCGGCTACAGAGACAGAGCCAACAGTAAGCTCGCAGCTCGGTGTTACCTTGAACCGGTCGCAGGCTCGGTGAGCTCGGATCGCGGGCGGAGGTCAGGCAGACGGGTGTAACTGGGCGCTGTTCTCTGAGGGCGCACTGAGGAGTGGGGCCCTGGGCTCTTGGCTCCTCCGGGCCGGAGACCAGGAGGCCGCCATTTGTATTCCCGTCCTCCGGAACTCTACGGAAAGCGCTCAGGGAACAAAAGGTCCTGAAAGCAAACCCCAGCGGATTACTCAGCCAGGCCCGGGTAAGGGTGGTGCAATTCCGCCTGGGGCAAAGACACTTGAGAATCACTACAACAGGACCCTCCCCCAGAAGATCAACAAGAAATCCAGCCGAGACCAAGTTCACCTACCAAGGAGTGTGGTTTCAATACCAAGGAGAGCAGCAGAATTCCAGAGGAGGAGAAAGCAAAGCACGGAACTCATGGCTTTTTCCCTGTGATGTTTTTTAGTCTTGCAGTTAATTTAATTTTTTTCTTTTTCATTTTTTGTTTTTTTTCTCGCCTTCTGGTAAATATTTTTTAACTTTTACCTTTTTCTTTTGTAACGTTTTTTAACTAGTTTATCCAATATATATATTTTTTCTTTTTTATATTTTTCTTATTTGTTTTCTTTTTTTTAATTCTTTTCTTTTTTTTTCTTTTTTCTTTTTTTTTCTTTCTTCCTTTTTGAACCTATTTTTATCCCCTTTCTCCCCTCTCATGATTTGGGATCACTTCTAATTTGGTTAAAGCATATTTTCCTGGGGTTGTTGCCACCCTTTTAGTATTTTACTTGCCCCTTCATATACTCTTATCTGGACAAAATGACAAGACGGAAAAATTCAACACAAAAAAAAGAACAAGAGGCAGTACCGAAGGCTAGGGACCTAATCAATACAGACATTGGTAATATGTCAGATCTAGAGGTCAGAATGACAATTCTCAAGGTTCTAGCCGGGCTTGAAAAAGGCATGGAAGATATCAGAGAAACCCTCTCGAGAGATATAAAAGCCCTTTCTGGAGAAATAAAAGAACTAAAATCTAACCAAGTTGAAATAAAAAAAGCTATTAATGAGGTGCAATCAAAAATGGAGACTCTCACTGCTAGGATAAATGAGGCAGAAGAAAGAATTAGTGATATGGAATACCAAATGACAGAAAATAAAGAAGCTGAGCAAGAGGGACAAACAGCTACTGGACCACGAGGGGAGAATTCGAGAGATAAGTGACACCATAAGACGAAAGAACATTAGAATAATTGGGATTCCAGAAGAAGAAGAAAGAGAGAGGGGAGCAGAAGGTATACTGGAGAGAATTATTGGGGAGAATTTCCCCAATATGGCAAAGGGAACGAGCATCAAAATTCAGGAGGTTCAGAGAATGCCCCTCAAAATCATAAGAAAAGGCCCACACCCTGTCACCTAATAGTAAAACTTAAAAGTCTCAGTGACAAGAGAAAATCCTGAAAGCAGCCCGGGAAAAGAAGTCTGTAACATACAATGGTAAAAATATTAGATTGGCAGCTGACTTATCCACAGAGACCTGGCAGGCCAGAAAGAGCTGGCATGATATTTTCAGAGCACTAAACGAGAAAAACATGCAGCCAAGAAGACTATATCCAGCTAGACTATCATTGAAAATAGAAGGAGAGATTAAAAGCTTCAGGACAGCCTTTTACGAAGATGGCGCCGAAAGCTAAGAAGGAAGCCCCTGCCCCTCCCAAAGCCAAAGCCAAAGCAAAGGCTTTGAAAGCCAAGAAAGCGGTGCTGAAAGGCGTCCACAGTCACAAAAAAAAGAAGATCCGCACATCACCTATGTTCCGACGACCCAAGACTCTGCGTCTCTGAAGGCAACCCAAATACCCTCGAAAGAGTGCCCCCAGGAGAAACAAGCTTGACCACTATGCCATCATCAAGTTCCCCCTGACTACTGAGTCAGCCATGAAGAAAATAGAAGACAACAACACACTTGTGTTCATTGTGGATGTCAAGGCCAACAAGCACCAGATCAAACAGGCTGTGAAGAAGCTCTATGACATTGATGTAGCCAAGGTCAACACCTTAATCAGGCCTGATGGAGAGAAGAAGGCATACGTTCGGCTGGCCCCTGACTATGATGCTTTGGATGTTGCCAACAAAATTGGGATCATCTAAACTGAGTCCAGCTGGCTAAATCTAAATACAGTTTTTTCATGATAAAAAAAAAAAAAATTTTTTTTAAATAAATAAATAAAAGCTTCCAGGACAAACAACAACTGAAAGAATTTGCAAACACCAAACCAGCTCTACAGGAAATCTTGAAAGGGGTCCTCTAAGCAAAGAGAGAGCCTACAAGTGGTAGATCAGAAAGGAACAGAGACCATATACAGTAAGTCACCTTACAGGCAAAACAATGGCACTAAATTCATATCTCTCAATAGTTACCCTCAATGTTAATGGGCTAAATGCCCCTGTCAAAAGACACAGGGTATCAGAATGGATAAAAAAAACAAAACACATCTATATGTTGCCTCCAAGAAACTCATTTTAAGCCCGAAGACGCCTCCAGATTTAAAGTAAGGGGGTGGAAAAGAATTTACCATGCTAATGGACATCAGAAGAAAGCAGGAGTGGCAATCCTTATATCAGATCAATTAGATTTTAAGCCAAAGACTATAATAAGAGATGAGGAAGGACACTATATCATACTCAAAGGGTCTGTCCAACAAGAATATTTAACAATTTTAAATATCTATGCCCCCAATGTGGGAGCAGCCAACTATATAAACCAATTAATAACAAAATCAAACAAACACACCAACAATAATACAATAATAGTTGGGGACTTTAACACTCCCCTCACTGAAATGGACAGATCATCCAAGCAAAAGATCAGCAAGGAAATAAAGGCCTTAAACGACACACTGGACCAGATGGACATCACAGATATATTCAGAACATTTCATCCCAAAGCAACAGAATACACATTCTTCCCTAGTGCACATGGAACATTCTCCAGAATAGATCACATCCTCGGTCCTAAATCAGGACTCAACCGGTATCAAAAGATTGGGATCATTCCCTGCATATTTTCAGACCACAATGCTCTAAAGCTAGAACTCAACCACAAAAGGAAGTTTGGAAAGAACCCAAATACATGGAGACTAAACAGCATCCTTCTAAAGAATGAATGGGTCAACTGGGAAATTAAAGAAGAATTGAAAAAAATCATGGAAACAAATGATAATGAAAATACAATGGTTCAAAATCTGTGGGACACAACAAAGGCAGTCCTGAGAGGAAAATATATAGCGGTACAAGCCTTTCTCAAGAAACAAGAAAGGTCTCAGGTACACAACCTAACCCTACACCTAAAGGAGCTGGAGAAAGAACAAGAAAGAAACCCTAAGCCCAGCAGGAGAAGAGAAATCATAAAGATCAGAGCAGAAATCAATGAAATAGAAACCAAAAAAAAGAATAGAACAAATCACCGTAACTAGGAGCTGGCCAGACTTATCAAAAAGAAAAGAGAAAGGACCCAAATAAATAAAATCATGAATGAAAGAGGAGAGATCACAACTAACACCAAAGAAATACAAACTATTATAAGAACATACTATGAGCAACTCTACGCCAATAAATTTGACAATCTGGAAGAAATGGATGCATTCCTAGAGACATATAAACTACCAAAACTGAACAAGGAAGAAGTAGAAAGCCTGAACAGACCCATAACCAGTAAGGAGATTGAAACAGTCATTAAAAATCTCCAAACAAACAAAAGCCCAGGGCCAGATGGCTTCCCGGGGGAATACTACCAAACATTTAAAGAAGAACTAATTCCTATTCTCCTGAAACTGTTCCAAAAAATAGAAATGGAAGGAAAACTTCCAAACTCATTTTATGAGGCCAGCATCACCTTGATCCCCAAACCAGACAAGGATCCCATCAAAAAAGAGAGCTATAGACTAATATCCTTGATGAACACACATGCGAAAATACTCAACAAAATGCTAGCCAATAGGATTCAACAGTACATTAAAAGGATTACTCACCATGACCAAGTGGGATTTATTCCAGGGCTGCAAGGTTGGTTCAACATCCGCAAATCAATCAATGTGATAGAACACATCAATAAAAGAAAGAACAAGAACCATATGATATTCTCAATAGATGCTGAAAAAGCATTTGACAAAGTACAGCATACCTTCCTGATCAAAACTCTTCAAAGTGTAGGGATAGAGGGCACATACCTCAATATCATCAAAGCCATCTATGAAAAACCCACCGCAAATATCATTCTCAATGGAGAAAAACTGAAAGCTTTTCCACTAAGGTCAGGAACACGGCAGGGATGTCCATTATCAGCACTGCTATTCAACATAGTACTAGAGGTCCTAGCCTCAGCAATCAGACAACAAAAGGAAATTAAACGCATCCAAATCGGCAAAGAAGAAGTCAAATTATCACTCTTCGCAGATGATATGATACTATATGTGGAAAACCCAAAAGACTCCACTCCAAAACTCCTAGAACTTGTACATTAATTCAGTAAATTGTCAGGATATAAAATCAATGCACAGAAATCAGTTGCATTTCTCTACACAAACAGCAAGACAGAAGAAAGAGAAATTAAGGAGTCAATCCCATTTATAATTGCACCCCAAACCATAAGATACCTAGGAATAAACCTAAACAAAGAGGCAGAGAATCTATACTCAGAAAACTATAAAATACTCATGAAAGAAATTGAAGAAGACACAAAGAAATGGAAAAATGTTCCATGCTCCTGGATTGGAAGAATAAATATTGTGAAAATGTCTATGCTACCTAAAGCAATCTACACATTTAATGCAATTCCTATCAAAGTACCATCCATCTTTTTCAAAGAAATGGAACAAATAATTCTAAAATTTATATGGAACCAGAAAAGACCTCGAATAGCCAAAGGGATATTGAAAAAGAAAGCCAACGTTGGTGGCATCACAATCCCGGACTTCAAGCTCTATTACAAAGCTGTCATCATCAAGACAGCATGGTACTGGCACAAAAACAGACACATAGATCAATGGGACAGAAATGACAGCCCAGCAATAGACCTCAACTCTACAGTCAACTAATCTTCAACAAATCAGGAAAGAATGTCCAATGGAAAAAAGACAGCCTCTTCAATAAATGGTGCTGGGAAAATTGGACAGCCACATGCAGAAAAATGAAATTGGACCATTTCCTTACACCATACACGAAAATAGACTCAAAATGGATGAAGGACATCAATGTGCGAAAGGAATCCATCAAAATCCTTGAGGAGAACACAGGCAGCAACCTCTTCGACCTCAGCCGCAGCAACATCTTCCTAGGAACATCGCCAAAGGCAAGGGAAGCAAGGGCAAAAATGAACTATTGGGATTTCCTCAAGATCAAAAGCTTTTGCACAGCAAAGGAAACAGTTAACAAAATCAAAAGACAACTGACAGAATGGGAGAAGATATTTGCAAACGACATATCAGATAAAGGACTAGTGTCCAGAATCTATAAAGAACTTAGCAAACTGAACACCCAAAGAACAAATAATCCAATCAAGAAATGGGCAGAGGACATGAACAGACATTTCTGCAAAGAAGACATCCAGATGGCCAACAGACACATGAAAAAGTGCTCCATATCACTCGGCATCAGGGAAATACAAATCAAAACCACAATGAGATATCACCTCACACCAGTCAGAATGGCTAAAATTAACAAGTTGGGAAATGACAGATGCTGGCGAGGATGCGGAGAAAGGGGAACCCTCCTACACTGTGGGTGGGGATGCAAGCTGGTGCAGCCACTCTGGAAAACAGCATGGAGGTTCCTCAAAATGTTGAAAATAGAACTGCCCTATCACCCAGCAATTGCACTATTGGGTATTTACCCTAAAGATACAAACGTAGTGATCCAAAGGGGCACGTGCACCCGAATGTTTATAGCAGCAATGTCCACAATAGCCAAACTATGGAAAGAACCTAGATGTCCATCAATAGATGAATGGATCAAGAAGATGTGGTATATATACACAATGGAATACTATACAGCCATCAAAAGAAATGAAATCTTGCCATTTGCGACAACATGGATGGAACTAGAGCGTATCATGCTTAGCGAAATAAGTCAAGCAGAGAAATACAACTGTCATATGATCTCCCTGATATGAGGATGTGGTGATGCAACATGGGGGCTTAAGGGGGTAGGAGAAGAATAAATGAAAGAAGATGGGATTGGGAGGGAGACAAACCATAAGTGACTCTTAATCTCACAAAACAAACTGAGGGTTGCTGAGGGAGGGGGTTTGGGAGAAGGGGGTGGGATTGTGGACATTGGGGAGGGTATGTGCTTTGGTGAGTGCTGTGAAGTGTGTAAACCTGGTGATTCACAGACCTGTACCCTGGGGATAAAAATATATGATTATAAAAAATAAAAAAAAAAAAAACAATGCCAGCAAAAACACCCCCACACACCCCTCATTGAAACCACGTGTATAACACACAGCCAACCGATTCACACCACTCATCGTTGTCCCTTCTTGCGCAAGTCCTTCAGAAATCATAGACACACAACACAGACAACCTAGAGAACACACACACACCTACCCACATCATTGAGACCTCACACACGACCCTGTCTATACCTACCCACATCATTGAAACCTCACACACGACCCTGTCTATGCTCCGCACTCATTACACCTATTCCACGCAGAGCACCTATCTCCTGCACTCACCAACCATACAAAACCCAAATGCACCACCGCACCACCAAGACACTCCACTCCACTATGAAAAGTCATGTCACCTATTCCCCTCACACACACTCCTCAGGCAACCAAGGAATCACAGCCCTTTCAGCACCCACAATCTGTGTATCCACTGCCTACCTACCAAAACTATTCTCCTCATCCACACCTCACTTCACTACACATGTACCACTGGAATTCCTTAGTCATCACATGCACCCCAGACATACGCCAAACACACACAGTAAACCCATGCCCAAAGCAACACATACAGCCATCTGTCACATGTATCAATGCACACTGCACAGACAGCATAAATTATGTGCCTACACTGCATAGGCAGGCGTCATATCACAACACACAGAGACAAGAAGCTTCGATACCAGAAGCGCACAACACTTAGCCCACCCAAACAACACTGACACCATAGACATGCCACGATTCACCATGCACACCAGGCAACTCACACAACCATACCACACAGATACCACATTAAAGGGCAACACCCACACACCATGCACACACCAGACACCCAAAAATCAGCCCACCTAGTCCACCCTCATCGGTACTGCACACACACCAGAAGAAAAGAACACAAACAACCCCCACACACACATACCCCACTAACCCAGTGCATGGATATAATGCATACAAACCACATAGACCACATCCATTTGCACTAGAGAAACATCAAATATCCACCATAGGAAACACATCTCCACCTCACAGCACTGCCACAAAAACCACATAAGACACACCATATCTATCAGACTAGTGAACTGCATACACTCAAAACAACTCTCGAGCACAGATACACACTCACTGATAGAGCACACCTATGGAAAACAAACAACCACTTCAAGAGTCAGATAATCTGTTAGATTCTAGGCATGCAGAAACAACACCGACCACAAAAATAGTCAAACACACACACACACAGAGTTCCATTCTTGCTTGGGTGGCTGGGGTCAGCCTGCTTAAGCAGAGCCAGCTCGGATCCATCCCCAGGCTGACTGACCTGCTTCATGAGGAAGAAAAGATTGCTATTGCCAGCCCAGATGCTTCACAGCACAGTGTTCTCTGTAAGAGCCCTCGCATGGTAGAGTACCCTGGGTCCCAGCAAAAAACGTTAGACTCGCCCACCAAAGCACCCCAGCTCTTCCTGAGACGCTCCAGATGGTAGTCAGTATGGGAGAGCAACGAAAAGGAGCCAGGCACAACAGGTTTCATTGCCTTTTGGGAGAAAGGACCCAGTCGGCTTGCTGACAGGGCTCACAGGTGTAGCCTCTGAACGTTCCCTTTGCCCGGGCCCACAGCTGTTTCTTATTGCTGATATGGGGAACTCGCTAGGAAAGCGGGCTTGCTAGTCCCTTCCTTTTCCACACCATCACATGCTCCTCTGTGCTGAAGATATCTGGCCCTCAGAATCCACTTCCAAGCATAGCTTCTCATTCCATCCTAGCTTCTGGCCTGAGGCCATTCGAATCCTGTGTCTCAGTGAAGGTGGGAGTCTGGCCGAGTCCTTGACCCTGTATATTAGGTTGGGCCCAGGAAGCCCTACAATCTGGTCTCAGAAATACATGGACATGGGGAGCGATGGGGGATTGCCTTTGGCAGCAGAGGCTGGGCTGCAGGTTCTCAGAGACACCTGGTCACATTTCGTAGCCAAGGGACACAGAGTTTATGCAATGGTCAGATTGATTTCATTCCCTTTGGAATAGACCCCATTGTCCCCCCTGTAGCTCTTCTCCCAAGCTTACTCAATTTCACACCTTCCCTTGGCTTCCATTCCTGGGACACGGAGCTGTCATGCACCCAGCCGGCACTCACTCGTCGGTGGCAAGTTTTCCTTGTGGTCCTGTGCTCAGTGAGAGCAGTCGGGGTTAGATATTGACAAGGCATCTTTGGCTCCTGCCTGTGCCTGCATGCTGCTGGGCTGCATGGAGTAAGGACTGGAATGGCTGGTCAGCTGACTCTGTTCTTTGACCGCCTCGGATGCCTCTGTTCTGAAGACCAGATGGCGAGGGTGGGCAGAGTATTAGGCTCATTCTTGTGAGGCCTTTATCAGAGCATACTCAGGGAATATTGACTGAAGGCCCAGTTGCAAAACAGGAGCTTCCACAGAGAGTAATCCACCTCAGCTTGCCCTGAACGACTGCTATCTCCAGTCACTGGCTTGAAAGTCAGGGAGCACCCGAATGCCAGATGCAGTTTCGGCGCTTTCTCAAGGAGAAACGGGTGCCTTTGTCTGAACAACTCTCTGGGGTATTCAGTGCAGATTTCCCGTCGTCAGAATGCAAAATTGAGTCTTAGTCCTCAGCAAGTCAACTCTTTGGGAGCCTGGGCTCGTGCTTCTATTCAAACATCCCTCTTTTTTTTGGAAATGCAGGTTTGGAGAGTGCGCACGCCTTGGGGGAGGCCAGAGGGAAAGAATCTTCGCGGAGACTGCCCCACATAGCAGGGAGCAGCACAAGGATTTTCCATAGCACCGCCCATGAGAACATGACCTTCGATGCAACCAAGAGTCAGATACTGACCGCACAGAGCCCACCACATGTCACTATCTTTTTCTCTTTTTCTGAAAGTAGAGTTGTCCTCCGAATCATTCCGTGTCTGTGCCAAAGAGCCATATTCTGCCCTGAAAGAAGAGACACCCGCAACTTCCCCGGACTGTGTATATGTTGCCGTGCAGGGCTCCTCCCAGTGGGGTAGGACCCCTGTCACATGCGGAAACGTCAGGTGTCTGAATCACCCATTCACCACACCAAGAAATAGGCAGGACACACACAGGACACACAAAACGTCCCAAAACGCCATACATGCATACCTCGAAGGAATTCGAGAAAGGGAACACACAACACCCTAAAGAGTCACACTACACCTACAACACCAACACTGCTAAGGCAACTAGAGAGTATAACCAACTTCATACCACAGCCACATATAGATTGTGAGAACCAATGAACACCACACACAGCACTCAGAGAACACACACACATACACACAGACCGGAAGGACTGCAGATACAGGCAACTCCTCCCTCGCTAGCACATGACAATTCCAACATACACCATCCCTACAGCACCGACATAAACCTCATGGGGTCCAAACTATGCCCAGAAAATCACCACACACACCCCACTCTGAAACCATGTGTAGAAAACACAGACAACCAAATCCCTCCACTCACCGTTATCCCTTCTTGCACATCCCGTCATAAATCACATACCAATGACACAGACAACCTAGGGAACACACACACACAAACACACCTACCCATATATTAAGACCACACACACAACACTGTCTATGCTCCACACTCATTACACCTATTCCACCCAGAACACCTATCTCCTGCCCTTGCCACCCATACAAAACACAAACACACCACCACACAACCAAGACACGCCACTCCACTGTGAGCAGTCAAGTCACCTACTCCTCTCACACTCACTCCACAGGCAACAAAGGAATCACGGCTCTTTCAGCACCCACAATCCGTGCATCCACTCACTACCTACCACAACTCTACTCCTCGTGCACACCTCATATCCCTACACATGTACCAAAGGGATTCCTCCTATTCATGACAGACACCCCAGACATAAGCCAAGCATACACAGGAACCCATGCCAAAAGCAACACATAGAGCCATCTGTTACATGGATCAATGCACACTGCACAGACAGCTTAAATTACATGCCTACACTTCAAATGAGGCGTCACATCATAACACACACCACTTCTAGACCTGAAGCACAAACTCTTAGCCCACTCACTCCGAACAAACACCATACACACACCACGATTCACCACGCACACCACGCGTCTCCCACAACCATACCGCACAGAGACCACATGAATGGGCAACCCCCACACACCATGAACACTCTATAGATACCCCAAACTCAGCCCAGCAAGTCCACCCTAATAGGCACTGCACACACACCAGAAGAAAAGAACACAAACTACCTACACTCAAGACATGCCCCACTAACACAGTGAATGGATATCATGCATAAACACCACCCCACACCCATATGCACAGGAGAAATATAAATTATTCACCACAGGAAACACATCTCCCTCACACACCAGTGCCACGTAAACCCCACAAGACACACACCATACCATTCGGACTAGTGAACTGCGAGCCCTCAACACACCTCGAGCTCAGATATACACTCACTGATCCAGCACACCTATGGAAAACACACAACCACTTCAAGAGTCAAAACACCTGTCAGATTCAAGCTATGCAGAAAAGACACCGATCACACAAATAGTCACACACACATATGCACACACACACACCGACACACAAACACACACAGAGTTCAGCTTCCTTCTCGGGTGGCCGGTGTCAACCTGCTTATGCAGAGCCAGGTTATCCCCTACCCAGGCTGACTGACCTGCCTTCATGAGGAAGAAAATATTGCTAACACCTTCCCAGAATGCTTCACAGCACGGCATGCTCTGAAAGAGCCCTTGCCTGGTATAGTGCCCTGGGTCCCAATGCCAAACACTTGAGAATCGCCCACCAAAGCACCCCAGTCCCTCCTGACACACTCCTAATGGTATTCAGTATGGGAAAGACAGGAAAAGGAGCCAGGGCCAGCAGGTTTCATTTTCTTTTAGGAGAAATGACCCAATTCTCTTCCTGAGAGGGCTCCCAGGTGTAGCCTCTGGATGTTCCTTTGGCCGAGCCCACAGCTGTTTCTTATTGCTGAAATGGGGAGCTCACTAAGAAATTGTGCTTGGATACTCCCTTCCCCTTCCACATCATCACATGTTCCTCTGTACTCAAGAAATATGGCCCTCAGTATCCACTTCCTTGCATGGTGTCTCATTCCATACTAGCTTCAGTCCTGAGCCCATTCGAATCCTGCATCTCAGTAAAGCTGGGAGTCTGGCCGAGTCCTTGGGCCTGTAAAATAGGTTGGGCCCCAGGATATGCTACAATCTGGTCTAAGAAATAAATGGACAATGGGAGCCCATCCCAGAGGCTGAGATGTAGGTTCCATGAGACACCAGGTAACATTTCCATAGCCAAGGGGGACAGACAATGCATTTGTCAGATTGATTTCATTCCCACTGGGATGGACGCCATTGGCCCTCCTTTAGTTCTTCTCCCATGCTTGATGAATTTTGCACCTTCCTAGCCTTCCATTCCTGGGATATGAAGCTGTCATGCACCCAGCCAGCACTCACTGGTCGGTGGCAAGTTTCCTTGTGGTCCTGTGCTCAGTGAGAGCAGTCAGGGTTAGATATTGCCAAGGAATCTTTGGCTCCTGCTTGTGCCTGCATGCTGCTGGGCTGCATGGAGTAAGGACTGGTAAGTAAGCTGGTCAGCTGACTCTATTCTCTGACCGTCTCTGATGCCTCTGATCTGAAGACCCGATGGCGAGGGCCGTCAGAGTCTTCTGCCGGTCCTGGTGAGGCCTTTTTCAGAGCAAACTCAGGGAGTATTGACTGAAGGCCCAGTTGCAAATTAGGAGCTTCCACAGAGAGTAATCCATCACGGCTTCCCCTGAACGACTGCTATCTCCCAGTCACTGGCTTGAAGGGCAGGGAAATATAGAATACCAGATGCGGTTCCTCCTTTTTCTCAAATAGGAATGGACGCCTCTTTCTGAACAACTCTCTGCTGTATCCGGTGTCGATTTCCCATCGTCAGAATCCAGACTTGAGTCTTAGTCCTCAGCAAGTCAACTCGTTGGGAAACTGGGCTTGTGCTTCCATTCTGAATATCACTGTTTCATTGGAAAGGCAAGTCTGAGGGGTACACATGACTTGGGGGAGGGGCAGAGTGACAGAATCTTCATGGAGAATGTCCTACAGAGCATGGAGCAGCACAAGGATGTTCCATACCACCACCGATGAAAACATGACCTCGGATGCAACCAAGAGTCAGATACTGAACGCACAGAGCCCACCACGTGTTGTATTCTTGTTCTCTTTGTCTTAAAGTGGAGGGGCCCTCCTAATCATTCCATGTCCTTGTCAAAGAGCTATATGCTCCCTTGAAAGAGGAGACACCCACAGACTTGCCCAGACTGTGGTTATGTTACAGTGCAGGGCTCCTCCCAGTGGGGTTGAACACCTGGCACATGCAGAAACTTCAGGTGTCTGCATCACCCATTCACCACACCAAGACATAGGCAGGACACACACAGGGCACACAAAACGTCCCAAGACTCCAAATATGTATACCTCGAAGGAAGTCGAGAAAGGGAACACACAATACCATGAAGAGTCACACCACACCTACAACACCAACACTGCTAAGGCACCCAGAGACATGTACCAACCACATACAATAGGCACACATAAGTCCATGTGTGAAAACCAATGAACACCACACACAGCACTCAGAGAACACACACACACACACAAAAGACATGTACACCGGATGGACAGCAGACACAGGCAACTCCTCCCTTACTGGCACATGACACTTCCAACACACGCCATCCCTACAATGCCAACACGTCAGGCCATCAAAACAATTCCCAGCAAAAACACCCCCACACACCCAACACTGAAACCACGTGTATAACACACAGCCAACCGATTCACACCACTCATCGTTGTCCCTTCTTGTGCATGTCCATCAGAAATCATAGACACAAAACACAGACAACCTAGAGAACACACACACACCTACCCACATCATTGAGACCACACACACGACCCTGTCTATGCTCCACACTCATTACACCTATTCCACGCAGAGCACCTATCACCTGCACTCACCACCCATACAAAACCCAAACGCACCACCACACCACCAAGACACTCCACTCCACTATGAGAAGTCAAGTCACCTACTCCCCTCACACACATTCCACAGGCAACCAAGGAATCACAGCCCTTTCAGCACCCACAATCTGTGCATCCACTGCATAACCTGGAATGGCAGAGCACTACCTCTGTCAACGCAACCTCTCTACCTCTGTCGAAAAGGCTTCAAACGTGGTAAGAAAGTCTGGTTTTGAAAGGACTCACGGTAGTTTTCCGACCATGGAAATCTGGAAAGTGTTGGAACTGTGCTGAAAACCTGAAGAGTCGCATACAGGGCCCTAACTCGAACATCCATACTGGTGACCATAGGAAGCTCTGTATTCAATGACATTTCTTCAGGCAGACACCCATTCATGGCAGTGTTTCCAGTTCAGGAAAGAAGCTTGAACAAGGACGGACTCTGAGCCACTTGGATACTCTGGGGTAAGTGCATGCCAAGGCTCTTAGACCTCCAAAACATGGAATGGCAGAGCACGACCTCAGGTCATCCAAACTGCCTACCTCTGTCAAAACATGGTAAGGGAAGTGTGGTTTAGGGAGGACTCAAGACTGCTTTGAGATGGTCTACTCAGGGAAGCTGTGGGAACTAGGCAGACCCCCCCATTCGTGACAGTGTGTTCCCACCTGAAGAAAGAAGCTAGAACAAGGACGGGCTCTGGGAAGATTGGATACTTTAAGTAAAGTATCGAACCATGGCCCTTAGGCTTCCATAACATGGAATGACAGAGCACGACCTGTGGTCAATGCAAAGTGTCTACCTCTGTCGAAAAGGCTTCATAAGTAGAAAGGGAATTGCGGTTTAGGAAAGAATCGCGACTGTATTTGACAGTGGAAACAGGAATCTGTTGGACGTGCCTGTTTTGAAATCATAGTGAGTTGCTTACAGGGCCCAAATCTCGAACACCCATACCTGTGACCATAGGATGGTCCATGTTCAGTGAAACATCTTCCAGCGGGCACCCATTCATGGCAGTGTGTTCTCAGTGAGGAAAGAAGCTAGAACAAGGACAGACCTGGGCACATTGGATACTCTGGGGTAAGTGGAGGCCAAGGCCCTTAAGCCTCCATAACATGTTATGCAAGAACATGACCACAGCTCATCCAAAATGACCTCTGTCAAAAAGGCTTCAAACGTGGTAAGGAAAGTATGGTTTAGGAAGACTCGCGACTTTTATTGATGGAAACTTGGAATCTGCTGGATATGCCTGCGTTGACACCATGGTGATTTGCTTCCAGGACACTAATCTAGAACATCCATACCAGTGAGCTTAGAAGTTGGAACTTCTAAGTTTCAGTGAAACGACCCAATGACTCTGGGGTAGTAGAGGCCAAGGCACTTAGGCCTCTAAAACATGGAATGGCAGAGCACGACCTCAGGTTATCCAAACTGTCTACCTCTGTTGAAAATGCTTTAAACTTTGTAAGGGAAGTGTGGTTTAGGTAGGACTCGAGACTTATCTGAGATGGTCTCTTCAGGGAAGCTGTGGGAACTAGGCAGACCCCCATTTGTGACAGTGTGTTCCCAGCTGAGGAAAGAAGCTAGAACAAGAATGGGCTCTGGGCAGGTTGGATACTTTGAGTATAGTGCAGGCCATGGGCCTTAGGCTTCCCAAACATGGAATGGCAGAACACGACCTGTGGTCATCCATACTGTCTACCTCTGTCTAAAAGGCTTCAAATGTGGTTCCAGAATTGTTGTTTTGAAAGAACTCATGGCACGTTTTGTTCAGTGGAAACATGGAATCTGTTGGACATGCCTGGGTTGAAAAAATGAAGACCCTCAGATTGTTTTTCAGAGTCTATCATCTTTCATGGTCCATCTCTCCCTCCAATTTCCCCCAACTCCCTTCTTTCCAGCTCCCCATGTCCTCCATTATTCCTTACGCTCAACAAATAAGCAAAACCATATGATAATAGACTCTCTCTGCTTGACTTATTTCAGTCAGCATAATCTCTTCCAGTCCCGTCCATGTTGCTACAAAAGTTGGGTATTCATCCTTTCTGATGGAGGCATAATACTCCATAGTGTATATGGACCACATCTTCCTTATCCATTCGTCCATTGAAGGGCATCTTGGTTCTTTCCACAGTTTGGCGACTGTGGCCATTGCTACTATAAACATTGGGGTTACAGATGTCCCTTCTTTTCACTACATCTGTATCTTTGGGGTAAATACCCAGGAATGCAATGGCAGGGTCATAGGGAAGTTCTATTTTTAATTTCTTAAGGAATCTCCACTGTTCTCCAAAGACGCTGCACCAACTTGCATTCCCACCAACAGTGGAAGAGGGTTCCCCTTTCTCCACATCCCCTCCAACACATGTTTCCTGTCTTGTTAATTTTGGCCATTCTAACTGGTGTAAGGTGGTATCTCAATGTGGTTTTGATTTGAATCTCCCTGAGGGCTAGTGATGATGAACATTTTTTCATGTGTTTGATATCCATTTGTATGTCTTCACTGGAGAAGTGTCTATTCTATCTTCATATCTTCTGCCCATTTTTGATATGATTATCTGTTTTGTGTGTGTTGAGTTTGAGGAGTTCTTTATAGATCCTGGATATCAACCTTTTGTCTGTACTGTCATTTATAAAAATCATCTCCCATTCCATGGGTTGCCTCTTTGTTTTCTTGACTGTTTCTTTGCTGTGCAGAAGCTTTTGATTTTGATGAAGTCCCAAAAGTTCATTTTGCTTTTGTTTTCTTTGCCTTTGGAGACATAGCTCGAAAGAAGTTGCTGTGGCTGATATCGAAGAGATTACTGCCTATGTTCTCTTCTAGGATTCTAATGGATTCCTGTCTCACGTTGAGATATTTTATCCATTTTGAGTTTATTTTTGTGTACGGTGTAAGAGAATGGTCGAGTTTCATTCTTCTGTGTATAGCTGTCCAGTTTTCCCAGCACCATTTATTGAAGAGACTGTTTCTTTTTCCACTGGATATTTTTTCCTGTTTTGTTCAAGATTATTTGGCCATAGAGTTGAGGGTCCATATCTTGGCTCTCTGGTATATGTGTCTATGTGTCTGGTCTATGTGTCTGTTTTTATGCCATGCTGTCCTGGTGATCACAGCTTTGTAGTAAAGCTTGAAATCAGGTAACGTGATGCCCCCAGTTTTATTTTATTTTTATTTTATTTTTTTTAAGATTTTATTTATTTATTTGACAGAGAGAGATCACAAGTAGGCAGAGACGCAGGCAGAGAGAGAGAGAGGAGGAAGCAGGCTCCCTGCCGAGCAGAGAGCCCGATGCGGGACTTGATCCCAGGACCTTGAGATCATGACCTGAGCCGAAGGCAGCGGCTTAACCCACTGAGCCACCCAGGCGCCCCCCTCCCCCAGTTTTATTTTTGTTTTTCAACATTTCCTTAGTGATTCGGGATCTCTTCTGTTTCCATACAAATTTTAGGATTATTTGCTCCAGCTCTTTGAAAAATATTGGTGGAATTTTGATCGGAATAGCATTAAAAGTATAGATTACTCTAGGCAGTATAGACATTTTAACAATGTTTATTCTTCCGATCCAAGAGCATGGAATGGTCTTCCATCTTTTTGTGTCTTCTTCAATTTCTTTCATAAGTGTTCTGTAGTTCCTCAAGTACAGATCCTTTACCCCTTAAGCACCATTTCAATGCTTCTCTTACCATTGTATATTTTCCTCAGAGAAATGCATACTTAAATATTTTGACCATTTTAGGGGGGTTCTTCAACTTTATTATTTTTCCAGATGTAATGAGAAACAATTGACAGATATAATAATATATATTTAAAGTGCACAATGTGATCATTTGATAAATATATATACCAGGAAATAATCACCAAGATGAAGATAATTAACATACCCATCATCTCACAAGTTAAATATTTTGTGGCTGTGGGTGATAATTCTTAATATATCAGCAAGTCACTCAGTCCCAGCAACTTCAAGTACTCAATGCCATATTAACTGTACATTATTGTTAGAGCTTGTTCATCTTTTTTTAAAAGATTTTATTTATTTATTTGACAGAGAGAAATCACAAGTAGGCAGAAAGGCAGGCAGAGAGAGCGGGGAGGGAGGCTCCTTGCTGAGCAAGGAGCATTGAGCCCAATGCGGGTCTCAATCCCAGGACCCCAGGATCATGACCTGAGCCAAAGGCAGAGGCTTTAACCCACTGAGCCACCCCGGTGACCCAGGGTTTGTTCATCTCAAGTAAAAGTTGGTACCTCACAGTTTTCCCCTCCACCCATCTCTTAAAGCAGTCTTATATATATTTTTTCTCTTTATCAAATCAGCTTTAAAGAACCTACTGATAACCGTTTGTTTCTCTCCATCTGGCTTATTTCACGCAGCATAATGCCTTCTACTTTAATCTATGTTGTCAGAAATGACAGGATTTTCTTTTATAATTGCTTAATAGTGTGTGTGTAAACACATTTTTGTTATCCATTCTTACGTTGAAGGACACTTGGGTTGTTTCCATTTTGACTATTGTGAAAAATGCTGTAATGAACATGAGAATGTAGGTATATCTGTGAGATGCTGATTTTGTTTCCTTTGGAAAATACCAAGCGTGGGATTGCTTGATCTCATATTAGTTCCAATTTTAATATTTTGAAGAACCTACATGGCTTACATGCACTGGTTTTACCAATTTACATTTCTACCAACAGTGCACGAATGTTGACTTATCTCAATATCCCTCAACAATGGACATTTTAGCAAGTGTGAGGAAATATCTTTTTGAAATTTTGATTTACAATTTCCTGATAGTGATATTTAGGAGGCGGGCCTGAGTGGCTCAGTTAAGTGTCTGCCTTCAGCAGACAGAGTCCTGGGATCAAGTCCCACATTGTCTTCCATGCTCAAGAGGGAATCTGCTTCTCCCTCTCCCTCTGCTGCACCCCCAGCTCATGCTCAGTCTCTCCCTTGCTCTCTCGCAAATAAATAGAATTTTAAAATATCTATTGAAATTATTTGCCCATCTGTAATTGGAATATTTATTTTTGTTTTGCTCTTGAGCTGAATGTGTTCCTTATGTATGTTGAATAATAATTTAACATTGAGTTTTGATTTGCCTTTTCCTGATAATGAATGATGTTGTGTATCTTTTTGTGTCTGTTGACAATCTATTTGTCTTCTTTGGAAAAATGTCTATTCATATTTTCTGCTGATGTTTAAACTGGATTATTCCATTTGGGTGTGTTGAGTTTTATGGTTTTTATATTTTGGATACTAAGACTTTGTAAGATATGTCATTTGCAAATCTTCCCATCCCACTGGTTGCATTTTAGTTTTCTTGACTGTTTCCTTCACTGTGTAAAGTTTTTAATCTTGATGAAGTCCCAATAGCTCAATTTTGGTTTTGTTTCCCTTGCCTCTGGAGATAGTATCTAGAAAGAAGTTTCTATTGCCATGTTCTTCTTCAGGATTTTGATGGGTTTCCATCTCACATTTAGGTCTTTAGTGCATTTTGAGTTTCTTTTTGTGTGTGGTTTAAGAAGGTGGTCCAGTTTCATTCTTGGCATAGTGCAGTCTAGTTTTCCCAGCAGCATTTGTTGAAGAAACTATCTTTTTTCCAATTTGATATTCTTTCCTGGTGTGGGTTCATTTCTGGGTATTCCATTCTGTTCTATTGATCTATTTATCTATTTTTTGTGCCAGTACCAACTGTTTAGATTACCACAACTTTGTAATATAACTTGTAGTCCAGAATTGTGATGCCTCCAGTTTTGCTTTTCTTTTTCAGGATTGCTTTGGCTATACAGGATCTTCTGTGGTTCAATACACATTTTAGGATTGTTTGTTCTAGCTCTGTGAAAAACACTGTTGGTATTTTGATAGGGACTGCATTAAGTGTGTAGATTACTTTGGATAGTATAGACATTTTAACAATATTTGTTCTTCCAGTCCAGGAGAATGGAATATCGTTCCATTTATTTGCATCCTTTATATTTTCCTTCATCAATATTTTGTAGTTTTTAGAGTATAGGTTTCACTGCTTTGTTGATTCCTAGATATTTTCATGGATTTCTTTTATTTCTTCATGTGTTCTGGTTGCTGAGGTTGGGCTTCCAGTACCAATGGTGACAGTGAACATCTATGCCTTGTTCCTGACTCTAGAGAGAAAGTTCTTGTTCTTTGCCTGTTGAGGATGATATTAGCTGTGGATTTTTCATATATGGCCTTTATTATGTTGAGCTATGTTCTCTCTATCCCTACTTTGTTGAGGGATATTATCAAGAATGGATGCTTTATTTGCCAAATGCTTCTTCTGGATCTATTGAAAGGATCATATGGTTCTCTCCCTTTCTTTTATTAATCTGGTATCATGTTGATTGATTTGCAGATGCTGAACCACTCCTGCAACCCAGGAATAAATACAACTTGGTCATGATGCATGACTCTTTTAATGTACTGTTGGATTCAGTTATCTTTTTTTCTTTCTTTTTTAAATTATATATATATATATATATATACTCCAAGATTCATTATGCATCACGACGATTTCTTCATGCAATATGTGCCCTCCTTAGTACCCATCACCAGGCTCACCTATCCCCCACCTCCCCTCCCCTCCAAAACCCTCAGTTTGTTTCTCAGAGTCCACAGTTTCTCATACTTTATCTCCCCCTCCAATTCCCCCAAATTCACTTTTCCTTTCCTTCTCCTAATGTCCTCCATGTTATTCCTTATGCTCCACAACTAAGTGAAACCATATAATAATTGACTCTCTGTTTGACTCAGCATAATTTCCTCCAGGTCCATCCATGCTGATATGAAAGTTGGGTATTCATTCTTTCTGATGGAGACATTCAATTTTCTTTTATTTCTTCTTTCTTAGTTGACCCATTCATTCTTTAGTAGTATGTCATTTGACCTCCACATATTAGTGATCTTTCCAATTTTTTTCTTGTGTTTGAATTCTAGTCTCATAATGTTGTGGAAGGAAAAGATGCATAGTATGGTCTCAAATTTTTTTTTACTTCTTGAGACCTGTATTGTGACATAGAGTGACATATTCTGGAGAACATCTCATGGGCAGTTGAAAAGAATGTGTATGTTGCTTCTTTAAGATGAAAAGTTCTGAATATATCTGTTAACCCATCTAGTCCAGTGTACCATTCAAAGCCATTGTTTCCTTGTTGATTTTTTGTTTAGATGATCTGTCTGTTGATGTAAGTGGGGTGTTAAAGTCCCCGACTTTAATTTTGTTAAAGTAGGTGTTAACGTCCCCTACTTTAGTTTTGTCTTATTGAGTTCCTTTATATTTGTTATTAATTGATTTATATATTTGGGTGCTCTGATATTGGGGGCACAAGTATTTATAATTGTTAGATCTTCTTGTTGGGTAGTCCCTTTTATTATGACGTAGTGCTCTTGTTAGATTGCCCCTTTTATTATGATATAGTGCTCTTCCTACATAGAGTCTTTGGGGTTTTTTTAAGCATTTATTTTTTCTTTATTTCTTTCTTTTTTGACAGAGTTCACACACAAGCAGGGGGAGTGGCAGGCAGAGGGAGAAGCAGACTCCCCTCTGAGCAAAGAGCCCTTTTCAGGAGCAAAGAGCCAAATTGCAGGACCTGGGATCATGACCTGAGCTGAAAGCAGATGCTTAACTGACTGAGCCACTCAGGTGCCCCACAGTCTTTGGTTTAAAATTTAATTTGTCTGTTACAGGTATTGTTACTCTGGCTTTCTTTTGTTGTCCATTTGCATGATAAGTGTTTCTCCATCCCTTCACTTTCAGTCTTCAGGTGTCTTCAGGTCTAATATGACTTTCTCATAGGCAGCACATATGTGGGTCTTGTTTTCTTATTGATTTTGACACCCTGTGTCTTTTGATTGAAGGGCTTAGTACACTTACATTCAGTGTAATTATCGTTAGATATGTATTTAGTGCCATTGTATTACTTGTTTTGTTGTTGTTTCCGGAGATTTCTGTATTCCTTTCTAGTCTTTGTTACTTTTGGTCTTTAATTTCATTCAAAGAGTCCTCTTTAATATCTCTTGAAAGGGTGGTTTAGTGGTCATGAACTCTCAGTGTTTGTTTGTCTGGGAAATTATGTCTTCTGTTCTAAGTGAAAGCCTTCCTGGATAAAATACTCTTGACTACAGATTTTTCCCATTCAGCAAACTGAGCATATCAACCACTCCCTTCTGGCTTGTCACATTTCTGTTGAGAGATCATCTGTGCCTAGCATTATGGATCTTCCCTGGTAAGTTAGGGTCTTCTTTTGCCTGTTGTTTTTAAGACTTTTTTTTCTTTATTGCTATATTTCATTATTTATTTATGTTTTATGAAGATTTTATCCATTTTTTTGACAGAATTAGAGAGAGAGAGATCACAAGTAGGTAGAGAGGCAAGCATAAGCATAGGGGGAGCAGGCTCCCTATCAAGTAGAAAGCCTGATGTGGTGCTTAATCCCAGAACCCCAAGATCATGACTTGAGCTGAAGGCAGAGGTTCAACCCACTGACCCACCCAGGAGCCCCTATTTCACAAATTTAAATACAATATATCTCCTTTGTTAATTTTTATGGGAGTTACCTGTGCCTCCTGGATTAGGATATCTGTTTCCTTACTCAGAGTAGGGAAGTTTTCAGTTATGATTTCCTTAAATAACTTGTCTACCCCCTTTTCTCTCTTCTTCTTCTGTGACTCCTGTAACAGGAATGTTATTACATTAGATGTAACATTGCATCCCTAAATCTATTCTCATGATCCATAGTTCTTTCTTTCTTTTGTGCAGCTTCATTATTTTCCATTATCTTTTCTTCTATATCACTTATCCTTTCTCTTCCTTCTTTCAGCCTTGTGTTCATTGCATCAGGTCTGTTCTAATTTCAGTTTTTTTTTTTTTTAATTTCTGACTACTGTTAACTCTTTTATCTCTGCTATAAAGACCTACCTTGAAGCCTTACATTCTTTTCTTTTCTTTTTTTTAATTTTTTATTTTTTATAAACATATATTTTTATCCCCAGGGGTACAGGTCTGTGAATCGCCAGGTTTACACACTTCACAGCACTCACCAAAGCACATACCCTCCCCAATGTCCATAAACCCACCCTCCTTCTCCCAAGCCCCCTCCCCCCAGAAACCCTCATTTTGTTCTGTGAGATTAAGAGTCACTTATGGTTTGTCTCCCTCCCATACCATCTTGTTTCATTGATTCTTCTCCTACCCCCTTAAGCCCCCATGTTGTATCACCACTTCCTCATATCAGGGAGATGATATGATAGTTGTCTTTCTCTGCATGACTTATTTCACTAAGCATGATACGCTCTAGTTCCATCCATGTTGTCGCAAATGGCAAGATTTTATTTCCTTTGATAGCTGCATAGTATTCCATTGTGTATATATACCATTTCTTCTTTATCCATTCATCTGTTGATGGACATCTAGGTTCTTTCCATAGTTTCGCTACTGTGGACATTGCTGCTATAAACATTCGGGTGCACGTGCCCCTCCGGATCACTACGTTTGCATCTTTAGGGTAAATATCTAGTAGTGCAATTGCTGGGTCGTAGGGTAGCTCTATTTTCTACTTTTAGAGGAAAACTCCATGCTGTTTTCCAGAGTGGTTGCACCAGCTTGCATTCCCACCCACAGTGTAGGAGGGTTCCCCTTTCTCTGCATCCTCGCCAGCATCTGTCATTTCCTGACTTGTTGATTTTAGCCATTCTGACTGGTGTGAGGTGATATCTCATTGTGGTTTTGATTTGTATTTCCCTGATGCCGAGTGATATGGAGCACTTTTTCATGTGTCTGTTGGCCATCTGGATGTCTTCTTTACAGAAATGTCTGTTCATGTCCTCTGCCCATTTCTTGATTGGATTATTTGTTCTTTGGGTGTTGAGTTTGCTAAGTTCGTTATAGATTTTGGACAGTAGTCCTTTATCTGATATGTTGTTTGCAAATATCTTCTCCCATTCTGTCCGTTGTCTTTTGGTTTTGTTAACTGTTTCCTTTGCTGTGCAGAGGCTTTTGATCTTGATGAAATCCCAATAGTTCATTTTTGTCCTTGCTTCCCTTGCCTTTGGCGATGTTCCTAGGAAGATGTTGCTGCGGCTGAGGTCCAAGAGGTTGCTTCCTGTGTTCTCCTCAAGGATTTGGATGGATTCCTTTCGCACATTGAGGTCCTTCATCCATTTTGAGTCTATTTTCGTGTGTGGTGTAAGGAAATGGTTCAATTTCATTTTTCTGCATGTGGCTGTCCAATTTTCCCAACACCATTTATTGAAGAGGCTGTCTTTGTTCCATTGGACATTCTTTCCTGCTTTGTCGAAGATTAGTTGACTGTAGAGTTGAGGGTCTATTTCTGGGCTCTCTATTCTGTTCCATTGATCTATGTGTTTGCTTTTGTGCCAGTACCATGCTGTCTTGATGATGACAGCTTTGTAATAGAGCTTGAAGTCCGGAATTGTGATGCCACCAACGTTGGCTTTCTTTTTCAATATTCCTTTGGCTATTCGAGGTCTTTTCTGGTTCCATATAAATTTTACGATTATTTGTTCCATTTCTTTTGAAAAAAATGAATGGTATTTTGAAAGGAATTTCATTAAATGTGTAGATTGCTTTAGGTAGCATAGACATTTTCACAACATTTGTTCTTCCAATCCAGGAGCATGGAACATTTTTTTTAATTTTTTGTGTCTTTCTCAATTTCTTTCATGAGTACTTTATACTTTTCTGAGTATAGATTATTAGCCTCTTTGGTTAGCTTTATTCCGAGGTATCTTATAGTTTTGAGTGCAATTGTAAATGGGTTTGACTCCTTAATTTCTCTTTCTTCTGTCTTGTTGTTGGTGTCAAGAAATGCAACTGATTTCTGTGCATTGATTTTATATCCTGACACTTTACTGAATTCCTGTACAAGTTCTAGCAGTTTTGGAGTGGAGTCTTTGGGGTTTTCCACATATAGTATCATATCATCTGCGAAGAGTGATAATTTGACTTCTTCTTTGCCAATTTGGATGTCTTTAATTTCCTTTTGTTGTCTGATTGCTGAGGCTAGGACCTCTAGTACTATGTTGAATAGCAGTGGTGATAATGGACATCCCTGCCATGTTCCTGACCTTAGCAGAAAAGCTTTCAGTTTTTCTCCATTGAGAATGATATTTGCGGTGGGTTTTTCATAGATGGCTTTGATTATACTGAGGTATGTGCCCTCTATCCCTACACTTTGAAGAGTTTTGATCAGGAAGGAATGCTGTACTTTGTCAAATGATTTTTCAGCATCTATTGAGAGTATCATATGGTTCTTGTTCTTTTTTTTGTTAATGTATTGTATCACATTGATTAATCTGCAGATGTTGAACCAAGCTTTCAGCCCTGGAATAAATCCCAATTGGTCGTGGTGAATAATCCTTTTAATGTACTGTTGGATCCTATTGGCTAGTATTTTGGTGAGAATTTTCGCATCTGTGTTCATCAAGGATATTGGTCTATAGCTCTCTTTTTTGATGTGATCCTTGTCTAGTTTTGGGATCAAGGTGATGCTGACCTCATAAAATGAGTTTGGAAGTTTTCCTTCCATTTCTATTTTTTGGAACAGTTTCAGGAGAATAGGAATTAGTTCTTCTTTAAAGGCTTGGTAGAAATCCCCCGGGAAGCCATCTGGCCCTGGGCTTTTGTTTGTTTGGAGATTTTTAATGACTGTTTCAATCTCCTTACTGGTTATGGGTCTGTTCAGGCTTTCTATTTCTTGCTGGTTCAGTTGTGGTAGTTTATATGTTTCTAGGAATGCATCCATTTCTTCCAGATTGTCAAATTTGTTGGCATAGAGTTGCTCATAGTATGTTCTTATAATAGTTTGTATTTCTTTGGTGTTAGTTGTGATCTCTCTTCTTTCATTCCTGATTTTATTTATTTGGGTCCTTTCTCTTTTCTTCTTGATAAGTCTGACCAGGGGGTTATCAATTTTATTAATTCTTTCAAAGAACCAGCTCCTAGTTTCGTTGATTTGCTCTATTTTTTTTTTTGTTTCTATTTCATTGATTTCTGCTCTGATCTTTATGATTTCTCTTCTCCTGCTGGGCTTAGGGTTTCTTTCTTGTTCTTTCTCCAGCTCCTTTAGGTGTAGGGTTATGTTGTGTACCTGAGACCTTTCTTGTTTCTTGAGAAAGGCTTGTACCGCTATATATTTTCCTCTCAGGACTGCATTTGTTGTGTCCCACAGATTTTGAACCGTTGTATTTTCATTATCATTTGTTTCCATGATTTTTTTCAATTCTTCTTTAATTTCCCGGTTGACCCATTCATTCTTTAGAAGGATGCTGTTTAGTCTCCATGTATTTGGCTTCTTTCCAAACTTCCTCTTGTGGTTGAGTTCTAGCTTCAGAGCATTGTGGTCTGAAAATATGCAGGGAATGATCCCAATCTTTTGATACCGGTTGAGTCCTGATTTAGGACCGAGGATGTGATCTATTCTGGAGAATGTTCCATGTGCACTAGAAGAGAATGTGTATTCTGTTGCTTGGGATGAAATGTTCTGAATATATCTGTGATGTCCATCTGGTCCAGTGTGTCGTTTAAGGCCTTTATTTCCTTGCTGATCTTTTGCTTGGATGATCTGTCCATTTCAGTGAGGGGAGTGTTAAAGTCCCCTACTATTATTGTATTATTGTTGATGTGTTTGTTTGATTTTGTTATTAATTGGTTTATATAGTTGGCTGCTCCCACGTTGGGGGCATAGATATTTAAAATTGTTAGATCTTCTTGTTGGACAGACCCTTTGAGTATGATATAGTGTCCTTCCTCATCTCTTATTATAGTCTTTGGCTTAAAATCTAATTGATCTGATATAAGGATTGCCACTCCTGCTTTCTTCTGATGTCCATTAGCATGGTAAATTCTTTTCCACCCCCTCACTTTAAATCCGGAGGTGTCTTCGGGCTTAAAATGAGTTTCTTGGAGGCAACATATAGATGGGTTTTGTTTTTTTATGCATTCTGATACCCTGTGTCTTTTGATTGGGGCATTTAGCCCATTAACATTCAGGGTAACTATTGAGAGATATGAATTTAGTGCCATTGTATTGCCTGTAAGGTGACTGTTACTGTATATTGTCTCTGTTCCTTACTGTTCCTTACTGGTCTCAACATTTCCTGTAGAGCTGGTTTGGTGTTTGCAAATTCTTTCAGTTTTTGTTTGTCCTGGAAGCTTTTAATCTCTCCTTCTATTTTCTTTTTTTTTTTTTAATATTTTTTTTTAATTTATTTGACAGAACACAAGTAGGCAGAGAGGCAGGCAGAGAGAGAGGAGGAAGCAGGCTCCCTGCTGAGCAGAGAGCCCGATGCGGGGCTCGATCCCAGGACCCTGAGATCATGACCCGAGCCGAAGGCAGCGGCTTAACCCACTGAGCCACCCAGGCGCCCTCTCCTTCTATTTTCAATTATAGCCTAGCTGGATATAGTATTCTTGGCTGCATGTTTTTCTCGTTTAGTGCTCTGAAAATATCATGCCAGCTCTTTCTGGCCTGCCAGGTCTCTGTGGATAAGTCAGCTGCCAATCTAATATTTTTACCATTGTATGTTACAGACTTCTTTTCCTGGGCTGCTTTCAGGATTTTCTCTTTGTCACTAAGACTTGAAAATTTTACTATTAGGTGATGGGGTGTGGGCCTATTCTTATTGATTTTGAGGGGCATTCTCTGAACCTCCTGAATTTTGATGCTCGTTCCCTTTGCCATATTGGGGAAATTCTCCCCAATAATTTTCTCCAGTATACCTTCTGCTCCCCTCTCTCTTTCTTCTTCTGGAATCCCAATTATTTTAATGTTGTTTCTTATGGTGTCACTTATCTCTCAAATTCTCCCCTCGTGGTTCAGTAGCTGTTTGTCCCTCTTTTGCTCAGCTTCTTTATTCTCTGTCATTTGGTCTTCTATATCACTAATTCTTTCTTCTGCCTCATTTATCCTAGCAGTGAGAGTCTCCATTTTTTATTGCACCTCATTAATACCTTTTTTTATTTCAACTTGGTTAGATTTTAGTTCTTTTATTTCTCCAGAAAGGCTTTTATATCTCCCAAGAGGGTTTCTCTAATATCTTCCATGCCTTTTTTGAGCCTGGCTAGAACCTTGAGAATTGTCATTCTGAACCTTCCATTCTTTTCTCAAGCTCAGCTCGTATTCCTGTGATTATTGCTTTCAATTCTCCATCAAGCATGTTACCTATATCTGTTTCACTTAGATCTTTGGCCACAATCTTATCTTTTTGTTTCATTTGGGATGAAATCCTGACCTTGGCATTTTGTCTATGCCTCTGTGTTCTCTGTGTTAGAGAAGCCTGTTATGTTTCCTGCTCCCAAGAGAAATGCCTTTATGAAGTGATCATATATTGTCCAGGACCTACACTTCAAAGATGCCTCTGGTGTGTGCTTCATGCCTTGTGCTACAGTGTTTTTGCTATTCTGTCCTTCAGATCTTTCATCTGTGGCGGCTCTCCTTGCCTGCAGTGGGCAGTGTTTGGACCTTGGCCAGAACATAGCTAGTTTTCACTAGGTGCCCTCTGGTCTGCTCCTTAAATGAGACCTGACGCCACTTCCATGATAAATGAAGCCCTACAGAACTCTTTGGTTGGGATATGTGGGGTGTGTGTGTGTGTGTGTGTGTGTGTGTGTGTGTGTGTTGGGGGTGGGGTTTCTGCTCTTCTTCTGGATAAGAGGCCCATAACACTGGGACTGATGCAAGCTTGACAAGATGGGAAGTCAACGCAGAATGCAGGGATGTGGGACTTGGATTAAGCAGTTTAGGCAGCAAGTGCTGGGGCTGAGGTGCTTTACAGAGGTGGCTCTATGTTTATGCTGGGGGGTGGGGGAGGGAAATGTCTCCTTTGTTCTGGGGGAGCCAAAAGAAGTAGTTTTCTACTTCTAGGGATACCTCCAAGAAGAGGAGTCTCCCTCCTGTGCATCCCAGGCATTCTTCAGATTACTATTTCCATGCTCTCTGCATTGGCATTGTTTGCGGGCCTTCTGTCCAGGGACACAGTAGTTTTTTCAGGGCTCTATCCCAGCCAAGGCCACTGTCTTTTAAAATTCCAGTCTTTAAGTCCCACTTGTTACAAGAACTCACAAAACTCAGCCCCTCTCATTTTCCCAGAAATGGCTTTGAGGAAATATTTGCCTTGCACAATCCTCTGTGTGCTCTACTCTCTCTGGCCTTTCTTTGGACCACAGCTCCCTCCTATCCTCAGCACCCACGTTCCATTTCTCCCTCAAACCACGTCTCCACACTTCCTACCTTCTTTGATGTGACTTCTTCTCTTCTTTTAGTTTTGGAGTTTATTTTTTCAGTCTTCAGGTTGATCTGAGGTATCCAGAGATTTGATAGTAGTCTCCTTATGTTCTAGGGATGAGATGAACCTCAGGTACACTTATTACACCACCACCTTACTTGAAAAACACCCACTAGTTTGGGATTTATAATTAAGAGACTGTTTGTTTATTTCTCTTTTTTATTCTTTTGCTCTTTTCTTTTGTTTCTTAAATTCCACATATGAGTGGAATAATATGGTATTTGTCTTTCTCTGACTTATTTCACTTAGCATCATCATCTCTAGCTCCTTCCATGTCATTGTAAATGGCGAGATTTAATTTCTATGGCTGAATAATCTTTCATTGTATATGATAAATATATGTATAAGATACACACACACACACACACACACACACACACACACACACCATCTTCTTTATCCATTTATCAATCAGTGGACATTTAGGCTGCATCCACATCTTGGCTTTGTAGATAATGCTACCCTAAACATAGGGGTGCATAGCCTTTGAATGGGTGTTTTGTATTCTTTTGCTAAATACCCAGTATTCCAATTGTTGGATTAGAGATTAGTCCCATTTTTAACTTTGAGGAAACTCCATGCTGTTTTCCAAGTAGCTGCACCAGCTTACATTCCCGCCAGTTGTGTGCAAGTGTTCCTTTTTTTCAATCCTCACCAACACCATTTGTTTCTTATACTGTTGATTTTAGTTGTTTTGAAAGGTGCGAGGTATCTCATTATAGTTTTGAATTGAATTTCCATGAAGACAAGTGATGGTGAATATCTTTTATATGTCTGTTGGCCATCTTTGTGTCTTCTGTTAATATCCTCTACCCATTTTTTAATTGGATTTTATGTTTTGGGGGTGTTGAGCTATATAAGTTCTTTGTATACTTTGGATACAAACTTTTTTTATTATTTTATTCACTTATTTGACAGAGAGGAAGATCACAAGTAGGCAGAGTGGCAGGCAAAGAGAGAGGAGGAAGCAGGATCCCCACTGAGCAGGCAGCCTATGTGGGGCTCGATCCTAGGACCCCGAGATCATGACCTGAGCCAAAGACAGAGGCCTATCCCACTGAGCTACCCAGACGCCCCCAAACTTTTTGTCAGAGAGATAGTTTTTTTTTAAGATTTAATTTATTTATTTGAGAGAGAGAGAGAGAGCATGAATGAGCATGACTGGGTGGGGGAGGGAGGTGGAGGGCCAGAGAAAGAAGCAGGCCCCGTGCTGAGCAGGGATCCTGGTGTGGGGCTCAGTCCCAGGACCCTGAGATCACAACTTGAGTCAAAAGCAAACCCTTAACAGACTGAGCCACACAGGTACCCCTAACTTCTTATTTGAATATATCCCATTCCATAGTTTACCTTTTAATTTTGTTGGTTGTTTCCTTTGCTATGCAGAAGCATTTTATTTTGATAAAAACCAAGCTGTTTATTTTTGCTTTTGTTTTCCTTGCCTCAATAGACATACCTAGAAAAATGTTGCTACCACTAATGTCACAGAAGGTACTGCCTGTGTTCTCTTCTAGGATTTTTGTGGTTTCAGGTCTCACATTTAGGTCTCGAATCCGTTTTGAATTTATTTTTGTGCATGGTGAAAGAAAGTGGTCCAATTTCTTTCTTTTGCATGTTGCTGTCCATTTTCCCCAACACCATTTGTTGACGGGAATTTTTTCCATTCAATATTCTTTCCTGCTTTGAGCACCTGGGTGGTTCAGTCATTAAGCATCTGCCTTTGGCTCAGCTCATAATCCCAAGGTCCTGGGATCGCAGGCCATATCGGGCTCCTTGTTCGATGGGAAGCCTGCTTCTCTCTCTCCCACTCCCACTGCTTGTGTTCCCTCTCTCTCTCTGTATCTCAAATAAATAAATAATAAATAAATAAATAAATAAATTATTTTAAAAATATTTTTTCCTGCTTTGTTGAAGTTTAATTGGTTATATGATTATGGGCTTATTGGGTTTTCCATTCTGTTCTATTGATCTGTGTATCTATTTTTGTGCCAATACCATACTATCTTATTACTACAGTTTTGTAATATAACTTCAGTTCCAGAATTATTATACCTCCAGCTTTGCTCTTCTTTGTCAAGATGGCTTTGGCTATTCTGGGTTTTTTGGCTTTTCTTTGTGGTTCCATACAAATTTTAGGATTGTTTGTTCTAGCTCTTTGAAAAATGTTGGTGTTTTGTTTGGTTTTGTTTGGTTTTCTAATTACAATAACATTTATTACGTCTATTCTAACTTCAATATAACTTCATCCCTAGCCAACTTTTCCTTAACAGGGTCTTGTTTCGTTTCTTTTCTTCAAGATTTATTTCCTTTATTTCTTTTATTTCTTTCTTTCTTTTCTTCCTTCCTTCCTTCCTTCCTCTCTTTCTTCTTTTTGGCTTAGGATTAGACTTCAGTGATTCATCACCTACATTCAACACTCAGTGTTCATCACAATAACAAGTGCCCTCTTTAATACCTGTCACCTGTTTAACCTATCCCCTCACACCACCTCCCATCAATCCTCAGTTTGTTCTCTGTAGCTAAGAGTATCTTAGTTCCCCTTCTTTTTTTAAACTTATCTTTCTTTCTCTTCTCCTATGAATGGTGGTAATATTTTGATAGGGATTGCATTAAATGTGTATATTGCTTTCTGTAGTATAGACATTCTAACAGTATTTGTTCTTCTGATCCACGAGCATGGAATATTTGTCTACTTCTTTGTGTCGTCCTCAATTTCTTTCATCAGTCCTTTATAATTTTTAGAGTATAGGTCTTTCTTCTCTTTGGTTAAGTCTATTCCTAGGCATCTTATTATTTTTGGTACAGTTATAAATGGGATGATTTTCTTCCTTTCTTGTTCTACTATTTCATTATTATTGTATAAAAATAGAGCAGAGTTCTGTACATTAATTTTGTAACCTGTGACTTTACTGAATTTGTCCAACTGTTCTAGCCTCATTCTGGAGAAGTCTTTCAGATTTTCTATACGTAGTGCTGTGTCATCCACAAAGAGTGAAAATGTTACTTCTTCCTTACTAATCTGGATGTCTTTTGTGTCTAGTTGCTATGGCTACAACTTTCAGTACTCTGTTGAATAGAATTGGTAAGAGTGGATATCCTTGTTTTGTTCCCAATCTGAGATGGTAAGCCCTTAATTTTCACCATTGAATATGATATAAGCTGTGGGGTTTTCATATATGGCCTATATTATGTTGATGTGTGTTTCCTCTGAACCTCCTTTGTTAGAGTTTTCATCATGAATGGATGTGATATTTTGTCATATGCTTTTTTCTGTATCTACCAAAATGATCATCTGATTCTTCTTTTGAGGTATATCACATTGATTAATTGTTGAATATTTTAAATATTGAACTACCTTCACATCCCTGGAAAATATCCCACTTTCATCAGAGATTTTGGTCTGTAGCTCTCTCTTCTCTTCTCTTCTTTCTCTTCTCTCTCTCCTCTCCTCTCCTCTTCTCTTATCTCCTATCCTCTTCTCTCTCTTCTCTTATTTTCTCTTCTCTTCTCTTTCCTTCTCTTCTCTTCTCTTCCTCTTCATTTATTTAAGAGATTTTGCTTTGCTTTGTTTTCTGTTTTGGCAACAAGCTAATGATGGTTTTGTTTAATAAATTTGGAAGCTTCCCTCTTCTATTTTTTGGATACTTCAAGAATAGGTATTAACTCTTCTTTAAATGTTTGGTAGAGGGAGGAGTCAAGATGGTGGAGAAGTAGCAGGCTGAGATGACATCCGGTAGCAGGAGATCAGCTAGATAGCTTATCAAACCATTCCAAACACATACAAATCCAACAGGAGATCAAAGAGAAGAAGAGCAACAATTCTAGAAACAGAAAATCAACCACTTTCTGAAAGGTAGGACCGATGGAGGAGTGAATCCAAAGCGACAGGAAGATAGACTGTGGGGGGAGGGGACGGCTCCTGGCAAGTGGCGAAGCAGTGGAGCAAAAAATCAGGACTTTTAAAAGTCTGATCCACTGAGGGACATCACTCCAGAAGCTAAACTGGGGTGAAGCCCACACGGGGACAGCATAGCCCCAGGTCCCGTAGAGATCGCAGGTATTAGAGCAGGGAAGTTCGCTACAGAGACAGAGCCAAAAAGTGAGCACTCAGCTTGGGGTCACCTTAAGTCATAATCCGTGGCACAGGCCACTGCTCTCTGAGGGAGGTCCCCACAATATCCATGGATATCTCTGCTGGAAAAGCTCAGGAATCTGCATGGATTGGAGATGCGAGGTAGAGCTGTGTGCCACAGAGAGACGTTTGGTCATAGGCTGGGTGAGCGTGCAATGCTTTGACAGCTTTTCTCTGAGGGCGCACTGAGGAGTGGGGCCCGGAGCTCTCGAGCTCTCGGCTACTCTACACGAGAGATTAGGGGGCTGCTATTTTCATTCCTGTCCTCTAAAACTCTACAGAACGCATTTAGGGAACAAAAGCTCCCAAAAGCAAACCCGAGGGGATTACTTAGCCTGGTCCCTGGTAAGAGCAGTGAAATTCTGCCTCGGGCATAGACATTTGAGAATCACTACAACAGGCCCCTCCCCCAGAAGATCAAAAAGAAATACAACCAAGATTAAGTTCACTTTTCAAGGAGAACAGCAGAATTCCAGAAGAGAAGAAAGCAAAGCATGGAATTCAAGGTTTTCTTCCCATGATTCTTTAGTATTGCAAAGTTAATAAACTTTTATATTTTTATTTTTTTCTTCCATTTTCTTTTTAACTTTTACCCTTTTCTCCTTTAACATTTTTTTAGCTAGTTTATCTTAACAATACCTTTCATAAAAATAAAAAAAATCTTTACGGGGGCGCCTGGGTGGTTCAGTGGGTTAAGCCTCTGCTTTTGGCTCAGGTCATGCTCTCAGACTCCTGGGATCGAGCCCCACATTGGTCTCTCTGCTTAGAAGGGAGCCTGCTTCCTCCTCTCTCTCTGCCTGCCTCTCTGCCTGCTTTTGATCTTTCTGTCAAATAATTAAATAAAACCTTTTTAAAAAAACCTTTTTTGAACCTTCATTATTATATCATATTTTATCCTTCATTGTGTCTAACTTTACTTTTTGTATACACATAGTGGTTTTTTCTTCTAAAATAATTTAGAGTACAACTTCTAATAGATCAAAATATACCCTAAGTCTAGCACCAGGCTTGTTGTAGTCTCCAGCCCAAGAAAATACTCTACACCTTATTTTTCTTTTTCTCGCAACCAACTTGATTTATCAAATCCTGTTTTAGAAATTAAAAAAAAATTTTTTTGTCATCGTTATAGTAATACTCCATCCCATCACTGTGTTTAACCTTATACATGTTTTTCATTATTTAAAATTTGGGGAGGTAGTTTCTTCAAGAGACCAAAATACTCCCAAAATTAAGTGGGTGACTCTGTTCTAGTCACCAGTCTTTTAGATATATATTGCTTTTTTATATTTTTCCTTTATTTGTTTTCTTTTTAAAATTATTCTTTTTATGTACTTCTTTTTACCGCCTTTCTCCACCCCAACCCCCATAATTTGGGGTCTCTTCTGATTTGATTAAAGCACATTTTCCTGGGGTCT